>NC_136993.1:47751252-47902305 GCF_032717465.1 Coenobita brevimanus | reverse complement strand
GAGTTCAAATCAGGGGCAACTGACTTGGGTTCTTTTTCAGGACTTGGTCCAGAGCATGCAAACACAAGAGGGAACAGGGCTCAAATACAGACTAACCAGTCTTACATGTATATTACTACAAAAAAATACACTGCAGGAAACGAGTAACATATGGCACAATACAAATACAATATTGGTGTACTTAAGGATAGGGGATGGAGTGTGGGGAGACCAGGTAGTTGTAGGTGGCGGCCAGGTGTGGGGAGGCGGCCCGTCTGGTGCATCGCCCCTGTGAGATGCACAGTCTCTTACTCTTGTGTTCCTGGCTTTCAAGGCCACACTCTCACTATGCAGGCCTCTC
Source organism: Coenobita brevimanus (assembly GCF_032717465.1). NCBI lineage: Eukaryota > Metazoa > Arthropoda > Malacostraca > Decapoda > Coenobitidae > Coenobita > Coenobita brevimanus. Next base: position 47,901,965 of record NC_136993.1, on the reverse strand, counting down.
TCACCACCCTCCACCTCCATCACGCTTCTCTCCTCACGGCTGGGCAGCCCTCCCACCCTCACGTCCCATACCACCACCAGCCAGCGTCACTCCATGCAGGCCGTGACAATACTCTGAGTCAATCTGGCATGCTAAGAAGTTCAAACCTCTCTATCTATCTATCTATCTATGTATAGTCCGACTCCCTAATCCTGCAAAGGTTGGCCACAGACAAAACTCCTTCAAGTTCCTCTGTCACCCACCATTTGACTGCCCTCCCCCCAACTCACTTCTCCCTCCCCCATATACCTCTCAATTTCAAACATTCCCACAAAAAATTGAAAATGTCATATGACGTGAAACACTTCTGTTGACTGCATGTCATATGATGTGAACCGGCCCCTAGGGGTTAATGAACAATTCAGTGAGGATTCTACCATTTATTGAGTATCCTTGTTTGTCAGACTGGTCACACAATATTACCACATTAACCCCTTACCCGCAGGCCGTCACTACCATGACGCTTTTTACATAAGTACCATACCTCAAGTACTCACATCCAGTGTCACCAATTTAGCCATTTTTCTGTGTTTGCCTCGCCTCCCAACCTCCCCTCTCTTACCCCCTCCCTCACCTAGCTACGACCTGGCTGCACAACGCGACTCCTGGCCGGTTTTTTCCATTCACTCTTTCCATTGAAATGTGCCCTATGCCCTAGTCACAGACAAAAAATTATATGATAAAAGGGAAAAGGCTAATTAATACTGCCATTGGCAATGAGGTAGCAAATTTATCACCTGGCAACACCCCACGTGCACTTGGTCGCTAATTTTCCTTGTTCATTAGCCACTGAAATGTCCCTTATGACCTGTTCTCATGCTAAAAAATATATTAAAAAAAGGAAAAGGCTAAGAAATACTTCCATTGACATGGAAGCAGCTAATTTATCGTGTATTGTCTAGATTTCCTGCTATCCCCGCGGGAGGGGCACGGCACAGCCCAGCCATCCCCGTGGGTAAGGGGTTAACCAGTAATTAGATAAATGTTACACCTGTGTATCCAAGCCAAGGTTCCCTCATGATTCTCAATTTTAGACAAACCAAACTGAATCTACAGCCTCCTGAGTCGACCCACACTGGTCTGAGTGTGTGGTGAAATGCTGAAGCATAGGGGAGAGATAGTAGTAGAATGGATGTGGAAGAAGTGGAGATTGGCCTGGGAGGAAGGTAGAGTCCCGGAGGATTGGAAGTCAGGTATAATTATTCCACTGTACAAAGGACAAGTGAAAAAGAAGTGTGTGGTAATCATAGGATCATTTGTCTTCTTAGTGTAATGGGGATAGTATATGGTTGGATACTTATTGACAGAGTTAAGGAAATAACAAAGGACTTGGAGAAGAACAGGGAGGTTTTAGGAAGGGAAGAGATTGTGAAGATCAGATTATCATTCTTAGATCTTTAGTGGAAAAGTTATTTAGTTAATTTAACTTCGCTGTCAAATCGAAAACAAACGTGTGTGTGTGTGTGTGTGTGTGTGTGTGTGTGTGTGTGTGTGTGTGTGTGTGTGTGTGTGTGTGTGTGTGTGTGTGTGTGTGTGTGTGTGTGTGTGTAGAAAATAACTCTGGTTTCATCAGGATTTCCCCAAATTTGGGGGAGGGATCCACGGAGCAGTTGATCTATCGTTTTATACAACGATACAGTAGATTAAACTTGGGACAGCAAGAAAATCAAGAAATATACAGCAGATTAATAAGGTTTAAATACAGTATCTTAAAGGAGATACTATGCAAAATAATGCTTAACATGAGGAAACCTAGCATCGCGCCAGACCACTATCTCGTGTTTGCAGCATTCCAGATTATATCTTTATTCAATTTTTCACATCTTAGTTACATATGTTTATTTTATGCTGCATCATTTTCAGACTGTTAATGCTGGTAGGAATTAACCACAGCTTTGAGTCCGTATAAATTATTTCTATTGTGAAAATAATGCACTGAATCTGAATTAATTCTCGAACACTTTGTTCTAAAACGTTATTCCTTGAGCCGGTGAATGCAGTCGAGAACCATGGCAAGCGTTCTGTTGTATTTGCGGCTAATGAATTTTATGTCAGCTGTCAACAACTGACAGGTAAGGCAGGGTAGAGATGGGGAAAGTATTTAAATAAGGTTCTGTGTAAACAGTTTAATACTTTTTTGTAGTGACTGAACAAAAAAAAAAAAAAACTTTTGTTCATATTTATTTCTTCATTTATTTTTCTGCTAAAAAATCCAAGGGCATATAGTCTGAAAGTTGCTTCATTGCCGAAAAGCATCAATTCTCCCTTTATTGTAACACTCACGGGAATTTTCCAATGATATAAGAGTTCGTAGATTTACCGTCCTGTGGTGAAGCATGTTTGCATAGGAACTTCTCAGCGTGAGGATGTACTTTCGTAAATTTTGTCCATGTTACTCTTTCACCTATGAAGAAAAAAGATTTCCGGTATTATAATACTGTACTGCATATCCTGAAAATGTATTATAGCAGCCTAGGTGACTACCACTGGTGCAGTTAAGAAAAGTTAATTATTCCATCTTCCTCCTAAGTATTTCATGTTTGCGACAGCAGGTTGTAACCATCCCTGAATTTGCAGGATGAGTCGGTACATATAGTGCCAATAATAAAACCTGTTCACTTAATATCTGAATGAGACAGTAGTGATAAATCCTCTATACCGGTGGGGGTCCTATTTGAATCCAGTCAAGAAAATTCAAAGCTGCTCATATAACAAAACAGTGGAATCATGTCGAATACCTCAATGCAGAGGCGCTTCCCAGGGAAGGAAATAAGATAGTTCAAATCATGTGGAGTCTAATCAAAGTAATTACTGTTTTATCTATTTTATGACGAGCATTATGGAGTCAGTTCCACTTGAAGCAGAACTCTTCATTTTGACGCAGTAATTGTTATAAGATTATTGATGATGATTGCTAATGGATGATGATGATGATGATTGATAATGGATGATGATGATGATGATTGATGATGGATGATGATGATGATGGATTATGGATGATGATGACGATGATGATGATGAATGATGGATGATTATGTATAATGAATGATGGATGATTATGGATGATGATGATGATGAATGATGGATGATTATGTATAATGAATGTTGGATGATTATGGATGATGATGGATTGATGATGGATGATGATGGTGATGGATGATTATGTATGATGATGGTGATGGATGATGATTATGGATGATGATGACGATGATGGATGATTATGTATAATGAATGATGGATGATTATGTATGATGATGATGATGGATCATGATGATATTGATGGATGATGGATGATGACGAATGGTGGATGACGAATGGTGGATGACAAATGATGGATGATTATGTATGATGGATGACAATAATGGATGATGATAATGGATGATAAATGATGATTATGGATGATGGATGATGATAATGGATGATGGATGATGAAGATTATGGATGATGATAATGGATGATGGATGATGAAGATTATGGATGATGATGATGATGATGATGAATGATGGATGAATGATGGATGATGATGATCATGATGATCATGATCATGATCATGATAATGATGATGATGATGATGATGATGATGATGGGTGATGGATGATGATGGATGATTGTGATGGATTATTATGATGATGGTAATTTGTTATTATTATTATCATTATTATTATTATTATTATTATTATTATTATTATACTAAAAAAAAAGGAAGTTCCTTGCATTCTAAGGTTTTAGTGATCGGAGGCTGCGAGACCGTGTCGTGACATCAGCACTGTTGAGATAGATGGCTAATGAAGTAAATTCTGCAGGCTATGACATTTCAAAATATTTACGCTGACCTTTCCTCCACCCAAGGATTACCTACTATCCAAACATTCCAAATGTATTTACTCTTCTATAACATGCACCATTAACATAAGCAAAATACTGTATCATTGAAAAGAAAAACGTTGTTCAGAACACACTGTGTCAGTCTGCTTGAAGTTACATGAGACAATGATATACCTGTCTTCTTTATTCTTTCTGTGTGTAGTGGGATAATTACAAAATCTTAAGCCAGATGACTAATGACTCAGCCAAATCTCTTGGTGTGCTGGCTGCGTAGCAAGAAGTTTATTACCAATCAGCTTTGTGAAGTAACCATTAGTATATCGACATGGTGAAAGAGTGAGTGGCGTCGCCTTTGCCCCTAAAAGTTGAACAAACCAACACCCCAAACTACCAACCGATTCCAGTTTTCATATTTTATGAAATACCATGTCCACTTCCCAATTTTTAACCTCCTGTTGTCCTTGTGATCAGTACCAGGTGCTCAAGAATGCTACAAATGGCATTGTGACAATAATATGTAGATCTGATGCTGAGGAAAAGCGTTTAACTCAAAGACAGTAGACAAGAGTTTGGGGTGGATGGCTGAAAGACAGTGGAGAAGAGTTTGGGGAGGACGGCTGAAAAATATTATTGCCTTTACCATCCATAATCATCTCGTGACTCAGTCCATCCAGTCATAGAGTTAGTTGCACATTGAGCTATGCAGTTACAAAAATGCAGTTTAATGATAAGAGCCCATTGGAAGGATGAGGGTGTTTGGAGGCATATACATATAGCCACTTACCATACTCTCACGGGTGTGGTGGAGGCTGTTACTGGTCAAGAGGCGTGGCGGGGTGGAGTCGCTCGTGTCAGGTGTAGAAAGTTGGGGGGATCGCTGTCACCCTCCTCCATGTTGATGTAGCATCATGGAATCTAGCAAAACCTTGATACTTTCTATCACTCACAGTCATGGGGAGTTACTGATGGGCACCAGTGATGGGGTTGGGTATGGCAGCCTCCATGTCTTTTATACTGATGTAAAGAGGAAGATACGTTTGTTAACGTGTATAGGCCATAGCTGACTTTAATGCTGGGCCCACACTGCAGCACTGGGCATCAGCAGAGGGCTATGAAGACAAGGAGGCAGAGTCTATTATTAACTCGTTGGTATATATTGGGTCAGTTTCGCCATGTACTTGCTTCTGTGTGCAGTTTGAATATCCTTGTAATTAGAATTTCATGTGTTTTCTTCTTAAACACTCGAGCATTCATGAGAACACATATTCTTCAGAGTTCTACAATTTGGTATCATCAGAATTGACAAGAATCTGAAAACATTCTTCAAATCTTGATAATATGCAACGTAATCTTCAATGTAATGGCTGTTCGTGCAGATAAATGTGTGCATTAATTCCACTCGTTTTACAGACGTATCCAGTGCTTGTAACTGCAGGTTTCACACGCATCATGAATCTCCACTCTGAGCAGGAATAGCAAATTCATTGTTTCCACCTCATGAATACCATAATCTGGGCAAGATTGCCAGTAGTGATGAACCCTACCTACTGGTGGTCGTTGTACGCTTATCTAGTCTAGGAATTTGAAGATCTCAGATAGCAAAATAATATGAGTCGAATAATACAAGCTGAATCATGTCATCAAAGCCCAATAGAACAATTGAGCAGTCGTCTTACAGTCATTTCAAAGCGACGTACGGTCAAGCGTATTTTGCCAAATATAAGGGTAATTTCATCGAAATTAGAGCCATATATTTGACCAAGTAATTCATCCTGTTTGCCAATATCCTACTTTCTGATTCTATTGATCGGAGGCAGCAAGATCGTCCGATGAATTCAGCACTGGAGGGTGGTTGCAACCATGATCAGTTTTACGGGTAATGATTTATCATGAACATACTGACGTTTTTCCTACCAAAGATTATCTAATATCCAAATAATTCACAGACTCTTATTGTACCACAGTGTGAGACATTTGCAGTAGTCCTGGACTACAGTTGAACCACTAAACACCTCATTTGGTCATTCCTGGTGGTCTGGTGGTGTAGTGGTTGGGGGAGGCGGTGGCTCAATCGGTAGAGAGGTTGCCTCCAGTCCTAACGGACCCAGGTTCGAATCCCGGCTGGGGCAGGGAACAGTTTAAGGATTTGAATTTCATTAAATCAGGCTTTACTGATCTACCAGAAGGCCCGCCGACATGTCGTAAAAATACCCCCGCTAATACCAATACACCAGTCCTGTATGAGACAGCCCTAGTATGTATTCAATATGGACGGTGGGTGTTAGCGCCGAAGTGGTGACATGTAGAGGTGTATGGTATGTAGGAGGACTGCTGGGCCTTGATAGCAGGCTGTGATGCCTATGCCCAGAGTCGGACACATAAAATATATATATATATATATATATATATATATATATATATATATATATATATATATATATATATATATATATATATATATATATATATATCTTTCAGTGTTGGAACTGTCTTGCTTTCATTATGCTATGTCTCTGCCAATAAATGCTCTGGGATGAGTCGCCTAGCCTTACACTCCTATACCTCTCTTGTAGTACTGGTTGACTTGATTGCCACTATGAAGTCGCCTCTGTAACAGATGGATCTCAGGCTGAAGTTTTGGAAGATGGGGAAAGATATCGCAGAACGCATCACCAACCTGCTGCTTGAGTTGGTAGGGAGTACCTCACCAGCCTTCTGTCTGAGTCTCGTGGGTACAGTCTTATGAATTCCATCACCCAAGTTTGCGCCCTGCCACAGAAGGCATTGGGTGGGATGATAGGCTATCACTTTGCTAGATAGAGCTCTTCCTGTAGGCGGTAGTCCAGGCTGTGGTCTTTACCTTCTCGCAGCCAAACCAGACCTATGTTATGTTAGATTTAGGAAAAATCCCACATTTTATGTGGACTGGTAAATTTCTCTGGAAGAAATGGTAATTTTGAGTAGAGGTGGGCACCCAGTGCACAAAAAGTACCGTCGGTACCGGTATCGGTACTTGCCCAAAACTGTAGTGTCACTACCGGTACCAGTACAAAAAAATAAAAAAGAAGTCCCGAGTACCAACTCGGTACGCGGTACTAGGTACATGAATATGAATAAAGTAATCTCGCTCAGTATTGATTTTTTTTTTTTTTTACCACACTGAGGACCCAGAGACCAGTCTTGTCAGCAAAGCCGGACCTGAGGAGAGATGAAAGATGTTGTCAGACAAATGTCATAGTCACATTAACTATGGGGTGAATAAAGCATAAGGGTTAGTGACTGTTCACTCCTTTACATTCAATACATAGATCGCTAAACTTTAACCAGCCACTGTAATTCACATTCTTACACACCTAGTTTAGTGTTTATCAAAATAAACACATTTTATGACTACGTCGTGTCATTTCATGCACAATGATCTGATTACTAATTACACAGTGCACTTCAGTTTTCTTTTTCACTGTTGCCCTTGAGTAAAACGAGTACTCAAAATGACAGTCACTGAGTTCCGCCCGTTTTGGTTTGAGTATGTCCTTCCCCAATGAAAACAGACGTTCCTCAGCAGCACTGGATGGTATTGGCGTGTTATAAGTTACATATAAGTCTCTGAAAACCTTGCATGGAAAGCAGACCTTGTTGATTTTATGTTTCTGGGGTTACTCCAAAAATTCCTTTACTAGCTTTATCCCAGTCTCTCTTTTCTTTCTCCCTTTTATATAAAGGGGTTCGAAAAACTCTTCCTTGACATCCTGCTCGTCATCATCATCAATGGTGCTGCTCTCCGTGTCCTCCAGCTTGCTCTCCAGCGGTGACACCCTCCTCCTCATTTTCTCTGTGTCGTAGAAGGCAGACTCAGGTAACCACGCCAACCACGATAGCTTGAATTGGGGATGAAAGGCAGCAGCAAGGAGGCAGTCACTGTCCATGAAACGATGGCTGAACCTGCTTTCCACACCCCCAGTTACTTTGTTCACTAGAGGCTAGCACATCGTCAGATCGGCGCTCTCCTTCACCTCTTTTAATTTCTTGAGGCACATGGCCAGGGTCGGCAGCAGCACTCCCATGTATGCCTTCTCCTCACCTTCTTTTTTTCACACAACGCTTGAATATAGATAAATAAAATGTACTGGTCCCGAGTACCAACAAAATATGCATTAAAATATACCGTCGGTACCAGTCTCGGTACATGAAAATAGAACTGTCACTACTGCTACCCGTACTTGAATTGAAACTCGGTACTTTTGTACCTCGGTACTGCCCACCTATGCTTTTGAGAAATAAAATGGCACATTGTTATTACAGTAATTCTTCACTCGACACTGTAGTATCTTCCTAAAACTATTAAGATAGGGTTGTGTTCCAGTATGAATGATTATACTCATACAAAACAAGTCAAAAAGGGTTTTATGCTTTGGTGTATCAGTGTGTGTTACACAATAAGTCTTGAGCAAAATATGGAAATACTGAAATGTCTAGCAGTGTAAGTTGTATCCATCCTAACCCTTCAGTGCATTAACTGTGATCAGTGGTGTGTTAGAAAAGTTTCTACACTGACTGGCAGCGTTAATTAGGGGAAAACAAGTGTGTTCATTGAAAGTGTGTTAAATGAGGAAATATTGTAATATTACCATACTTTGCTCTTAGTTACAATAGTCTCAATACCAAGGAATTTAACAATACAATACTTTTTTGTCGATTTCAAAGTTTATATTCAGGCTATTCATGGTTGTGCAGTGGTAGGTGGGGGACGACAATCATTCACTCAGTCATGTAGTTCTCTTTGCTGAGTAACAGGGAAAATAGATTCCTAATTCCCAGGATACAGTTTCATACGCTGGATGGTAAACATATAACAAAATGACACCTGGTGGTTTAGCAGGTCATGGCGCTCTAGCCAGATAGAGCTTGTGCGGGTTTCATGTGATGGGTGATTGAAGTTACTTGTTTGCCACATGACACTCCAAGGGTAAGTGAAACTGGTCACTATTACTTTCAATATCGGGACTCTTACATTCCCTTTTATATAAGGCAAAATGGGATTCGATGCTATAGTTCTTGTTCTTGTATTATCACTATTATTACTGTGAACTAACAGGGAACCAAAAGAAAAGTGACCGCGTATACCTGCAACGCCTGGGATAACTCTGAACTAACAGGGAACCAGGGGTTGCCCAGACTAAAGAAAAGTGACCATGCATACCTGCAAGGCCTGAGATCTTAGGAATGCCTGGGATCTTATGGGACCACCGCCTCTGGGAGACGACCCATAGGGTTCCATCATACCCATTGGTTCAATGTTGCTCCTTGGGCCCATTTCTCCCAGGAATATATTGCCCGTGGACTTATTCATACCAGGAACCTATGCACCCTACATACGTGATTCTATTTGCCAAAAAAAGAGAAAGTGGGGATATTAAGAAAAATTAAAGATATTAGAGAAAGTAACCAGGGAGTAGACTGTAGTACCAGTTGAGCAGGGTAGTACTCCCAAGGTGGAAGGAAAGCTGATGACAGGAAGAGATGGAGCTCCCATTTCATCAGCCCTCGGGACTAGCTTCTGTCCATCGCCCTTTGGTGAACTTTATCTATTTTTCAGTAATATAGAGAGCAGGCCAGCATGCTCCCCAAGACAAGTTCCTCTAACTGTCAGCACCAAACTACATACTCATTACACACCACACTTCCTCTTCAAAACTTAAGAAAAACATCATCTCAAGATCAGCCTCGGAGTATCTTGGGGGGGAGGTGGGAGAGACCATAAAAGCCTCCCAACATCCGCTCCTCTCCAGATTACGGCCGAGAGAGACGCCTGGAACCATTGTCTAACTCACCATTTCATTTTTGTAACATTTGTGGCCTTTCCTCTAACTTTCCCTCTGTTGAACACAACCTCTCCTCCTCTAAACCTCAGCTTCTCCTCCTCACAAGACTCAGCTGTCTGAGGTGACTGATAGCAAGCACTTCTCTAAATCCTCCTACTTTCCCTGTACTCGTATAATCGCCAAAGGCGGCCGTTATGTATATATGCACAACAACATAAATTGCTTTCATTCTCCTGAATTTGAATCTTTTTAATTCTCTACTCTCTGGCCTCAGCTATCCTGTCATTCTATGAATAAATAGAACTGTGCTGTGTACTTATATCCTAATTCTGGTAATTATGAGAAATTCTTTGACTATCTTACTTCTAAGATGGATAAAATCCTACCAGTTACTCCTTTCTCCGAAATCTCCATTCAAGGTGATATCAATGTTCACCACTACCTTTGGCTCTCCTCTCCTTTCAGCGATCCACCTGCTGAACAAGCCTACATCTTCTCTATCCTTAATGACCTAGCACAGCTTATGGAGCACACTACCCATATCCCTGACTGCCTTGAAAAGAGTTGAAACATGCTTGACCTCTTCCTTACAACCAATCCTTCTGCTTACACAATTGAGGCAGTACTTCTTTGATTTTCCATGGAATGATTATTTTTCCCAAGGCCGAGAGCCAACTCTGTGTGTGCCTTGTGCATTACGTTAGTTATTCTCTAGAGCACAGAAGCATATATTCCTCTCTTATTCTGTTAGTAATGCAAAAAAAAAAAAAAAAAAAAAATGGCTTAATTACAAATGTTCTAATGCTGTTCACAACAGGGAGAGCACCTATAAAAGGTATTATAGCCAACCCAACTATGAATATCATCACTATATTTTTATGCAGAATCGTACTAACTCTGTTTTTCACTCTGCTAAATCTAATGTCATACATAGTAAATGCTCTGAACTCCCCAACTCATATTCCTATCACTCCTTCTGGCATCTTGCCAAAACCTTTTTAACAACATTACTTCATCATCCTTCCCTATTCTTTTCTACTCTGTTAGTTCTGTAGCTGTTACTTTTACTGATAAAGCAGAACTCTTCTCTCAGACTTTCTCCTTCAGTACCACAAGATGATTCTGGTGCTGTACCTCCATCATGTCCCCCTTCTGACTTCATCATGGCCGACATTAACATTTCTTCATTTGATTTATTTTCTGCCATCACTAGTCTCAATACTAACAAAGCAAATAGGCCTTTTGGGGTACCTCCTGTTATCCTATAGAACTGTGCTGCTGGTCTTACTACCAGACTAGGATAACTCTGTCACCTTTGTCAATATGAACCTTTCTTTAATGCTGGAAGTTTATTCATTCAGCCTGTCCCAAAAAGGGTTACCATTCTCTACCCTCTAACTATAGCTCAATTGCTTTAACATCCTGTTTTTTCCAAAGTTTGTGAATCTATTCTTAACAAAAATATTTTAAAGCACCATTCCTATCATAACTTTCTTTCCGATCGTCAGTATGGGTTCTGGCAGGGACAATCCACTAGTGATATTCTCACCTCCTTTCCAAAATACTGGTCATCCTTCTTTAGGGTCTTTGGTGAAAACAGACTTGCTGGCTCGTTCTGCTGTGCATCCTCTCACGTCTTCTCCTCGAGCCGTTCCTGTTCTTGATTGTTTTCCTCTCCTTATTCATCTCTTCCATGACCTATGGAAAACTTCCTGGGACTCCCAGGTCACCAATAAACTTCATCTCGTTAAATATTCTGTTCTTCCATGGTCTATTTTCACTCATCCCAATTTTCGATGGGAGACTTTCCTTGCTCGCCTTCACTTCGGTTAAACCCTCCTCACTCACGGTCATTTAGTGAGTGGTGACCCCCCGCCGCCTGACTATCTGTCACCCTTTTCTCGACTTCCCGTTCATACTCCACGTCTGTCACTCTGCGTTTCCTTTCCTCTCATTACTACCCCGCCCCTCGTTGATTACCGATTTCCTTGGTGACTCTTGTAAGTTTCCTATTTCTATTATTATTGCTTTTCTTTCTGCTTTGCGTGTTTTGCGTCTATTATAATTGTCCTTCCTTCTTTGCTACCTTAGTGCCACATAGCCTCTCTAGGCTTGGTGCTAGCTTTTCTCATTTTTCAATCGTTTGGCAAGAGCTTTGTCATAGCACTTGACGTCTCAAACGCTTTCGATCGAGTCAGGCATAAATCGTTAAATTCCCAACTGCCTTCTTACGATTTCTATCCTTCAATCTGTGTCTTCATCCTCACCATTTATTTTGGACGTTCTGTAGCTGCTGTTGTAGACGGTCACTGTTCTTCTCCTAGAGCGATGAACAGTGGTGTTAGCCAGGGCTCCGTGCTGTCACCTCCTCTCTTTCCTCTATTTATTAATGATCTGAGTTGCACATTTATCCCTATCCATTCATACACTACCTTAATGACTCCACTCTTCACCTTTCCATCAGCTTTACACAGCGTCCATCTCAGCAGTTACTTCAATGAACAAGGGATGAGCCTATGGCACACCTAAAATCTGACTTGGCTCTTATCTCTGATTGGGGTAGATTAATTTTCTTGTTCTTAATGAATCAGAAACTCAGTTCTTACATCTTTCATTCCATCAATATCTTCCGCAGGAGTATCCTCTCAATTTTAACAACGTCCATCTCAATCCTGCATCATCTCTGAATATACCTGAGGTTTCATTCTCTCAGGATTTATCTTGGAAGGATCACATTACCTCTCTTGTTTAATTTGCTTCCAAGAGATTATGTGTGCTAAGTCGACTCCATGCCTTCATTATTCCTGCATAGTTATTGACTATATACAAGGTTCTTATTTGCCCCTGCGTAGAGTACAACTTTCATGTGTGGGAAGGCACCTCACATACAGCCCTCTTCAACAAGGTTGTGTCAAAGGCTTCTCGTTTCATTAAGTCTCCTCCTCTTGCTGGCTCCCTTCAACCTCTGTCGCTTCGCCACACTGTTGCATCTTAATCTCTTTTCCACAGCCACTTCAATGGTCATGGCTCCTGTGAACTGTCTGCATGTATCCCTCCGCCATTATGCTGTGCGTGTTGCGCCCGTCTACCAACAAACCGTTACTTTCAGTCCTTCACGTGTGCAACAGGTCAAATTTGGAAGTGTCTACCTCCAGTCTTTCAGACGCAATATGTTCTGGCATCTCAAAATGAGTGGATCTTGAATTTGGCTCTCTGTTACCTTGTTATTTTTTTTTGTGTGTTTTTTTTTTCTTGGGGGGATCAATCTTGCAGGCTTCTAGCCTTTGGTTCGTTCTTCCTCGTATTTAAAAAATCGCAGCCCTGGCAAATCTTGCTCTTTACAAACCTACGTAAGAAAAGCACTCTTCAGTATTCAGGAAACTCTGTCCTGGGGTATGTGCGAATGTTGGCTGGAGAAGCTACTGTAGTGAAGTGATAGAGGACTGGTTCCATAACCAGGAGGCAACTGGTGGACCAGTAGTTGAAGTGAAGATTGAAGAAACTAATCTGGTAATAAATTAAAACAGGGGACGGGTGATAATGCAGATTTGGTTGTTTGGAAACACGGTGCAGAGTAACAGTTAATCATGTCATATCTTATTAAGATGTGAAAAAATAAATAAAGAAACAATATGGAATAATGCAAACACGAGATAATCGTCTTGCGCGAGGCTAGGTTTCGTCACGTTAAGCATTATTTTGCATAGTATCTCCTTTAAGATACTGTATTTTAACCTTATTAATCTGCTGTATATTTCTTGATTTTCTTGCTCTCCCAAGTCGATTTCATTCAAGTTTGATCTACTGTATCGTTGCATAAAACGATAGATCAACTGCTCCGTGGATCCCTCCACCAAATTTGAAAAAAAACTGATGAAACCAGAGTTATTTTCTACACACACACACACACACACACACACACACACACACACACATATATATATATATATATATATATATATATATATATATATATATATATATATATATATATATATATATATATATATATATTTGTTTTCGATTTGACAGCGAAGACAAATTAACTAATTAATTAAAAAAAAGTAAGTCAGCTTTGCTTACATATGGCCATACTGACATTTTTGCATGGGAGTTCATAGCATTTTCATGTGCTTTTGTCTGTTTGTATAAATACTAGGAATATGAACACACATGATGCTCTGGTTTGTCATTATTGGTGTCAGTACAGTAAAAATTGGTTATAAAATTACCTCACATCTTTGCCACATACTTAACCTATTGGACTTCGCCACCAGAGGGCCGGACATAAATAAATCATTGCTGTGTGCGGCTCATATTCCTGTTTTTTCCGCTGGTCCTTGCCTTCCAACAACCTACTGTCGTTTCAGGGAGCAAAATAAAGGTCTAGTGCTACTGCTGGTTCTGTTTTTCTGGTGTTTGGACTTAGCCTGTAGTTTGGGGGGGAAATTCAGTACGGCAGACGGGGCTCCCCTGGTCACGTTTTCTCGTTTCTGCATATGCACAGTACGACCTGTGTGACGTCATAGACTTGTCACTCCACTTCCCCTGCTACCATTGATCTGTTCTGTCATGCTGGTTAAGCTGATGCCCAGCTCACCCTGCTACCTGTCTAGGTGTGCAGCATGGAGTACTTGGGCCCCGCCACCCTTGAGGACCTTGAAGCTGACCTGGTGCTGAGTGACGAGGATGAGATGACTCAGAGTGACTGGCCACAGCTACCACAAAGTAGTAGCAATGTCTCACTAGCTGGGGAAGTAGCTACGGAACCAGCACTTTCTGTACCTGCCGCATCTCACCTCGTTGGCTAGGCATCTTCCTCTGCCAAGTGCCCCGTGCATAACACCTCGGACAGCAACAGTGAGCCTTCATCCCCTGCTGCCAAATCTTCCAAGCGGTAGGAGACTTCTAGTCCTCTGCAGAAGGCAACCGCCCTTGGATCCAACACTCCTCGCCTCCCACAGCTTGTTCAATTCCCCCCCCCCCCCCGTTTTGCTGTTGCTTCCTGCCTCTATGCCTCTGGCATTCACACCCAGGGCTAACTACATCAAGCTTTTATTAAAAAACAACCCAATTGTGGACATTATACTTCGATGGTTGTCTGAGGTCAACCATGCTTTTCACCATGACTGCACCCAAGCGGAGGTCAAGATGTCTGCAATCACTTCCCGTTTCGTCTACATCTCCAGACGTCGCAGGGACATCGCAGATAACGTAAATAAAGGAGAGTTCCTATTCCTTTCTTTGGAAATTCAAGACTCACCTGAGAGGCCTCGCAAGTTTCCTACTTAACTCCTTACATGTTATCCTGTCTGCACTGATCCGAACTTGGCCAAGGAGCTGCCAGGTATCTACTCAGCCTGATGTTTCCACCAGAATGGCACTATCAACCAGCTGGTAGTCACATGGAGCCTTCCTCACCCACCACCACCAATTGTCACCTTCAGCTTCCTTCCCTGCCTTCCATCTTGTGAGTTTTGCAACGAGCAACCTTGGTGCTTTCGATGCTGGGGCATTGGTTACATCTCTCGGTATTGCTCTGCGCCAGAATGGTGTGCATGGTGCTCTGGCCAACACGACTCTCGGACATGTCCTCACTGATCCCGTCCATCTTCTGATACGAGTACAGCCTTAATGCAACCCAACCTGCCACCTCCAGATACCTTGCACAAGAAATGTCCCCGATGACATCAAGAAGGGGTTAACGTTTGGTATGGCTGCACTAGACGCCGGGCTAACCCTGCCCCCGTTGCCAAGGGTGGGGCTTCACTAGCGTCACCACTACAAACACTCCACTCTGCCGCTCCCCCTGCCTCCACTGTCGGTTTGGACTCAGCTGCAGTCACTGAACTTTGGAATGCTGTTCCCACTCTCAGGACTCGGATTAGTACACTTACGGCACGTTTTGATGCAATAGAAGCCCGCATTGATGGCTTGGATAGCAAGCAAGCCACACTTGAGACAACATTAAATTCACTGGTTGAATCACAAGTCATCATTACGACTGTCACCACCCTTACGGAGACGCTGGACTCCATTGTCATTCCCATTGGACGATTGAATGCTCCCCCCAGAGAGTCTTCCCCTCGTGGTACGCCGCATAGCACTTCACATGTCACCACCACATCCTCGTCTGGCCCCTGCAAACGTCATGACAAAGTTCGGTAACATGGCACAACTGCATTTCATCTCTTGGAATGACTGTGGTGTTATTAACCGGTCTAAACTTAGTGCACTCAAAGGATATGTATACAGTCGCCACCCGGATATCATTTTCATTCAGGAATCCTTTGTTGATCATTCGCAACTCGGGGTAGAGGCACCCACTCTCAGTGGTTATGTTTCTTACGTCCATCGAGTTAGGAATGGATTTGTCACGTATGTCCACTCGTCCATCCAGGATCGTTTCCTCCAAAGCTCTGTAGAAGACGAGATAACCTTCCAGCTTCTTGAGGTCACCACTGGAAGTGACACAATTCGGTTATGCAACGTGTACTCTGCGCCAGGCAGATTGAATACAGCTGCTCTCCCCGCTCCCACCATACGTGGCATGATATACATGGGGGATTATAATGCCCGACACCCTGCTTTGGGGGACCTTTCTGCCACTGTTAACGATAATGGAACTAAACTTCTTGAGTATATTTGTCGTAATCAGCTCACCCGCTGGGACACTGGAGGGACCACACACTCTCAAGGAGGCACACTAGATCACGTCCTTACATCCGGCCTCGTGGCATCCCCAGTCAGGTGTTCATCTATCCCTGCGCTCTTCTCTGATCACATTGCTCTCAGCCTTCATTATTTCCTCCCTGCTACACCGTCTCCTGTACACAGACGCACTCGCATTGCAATCCCACCCATGTACTGTACTACATACATCTCCTATATGACCGTCCTTCTTCCCACGTTCAACTTCATTGTCCTGAAAAGTTGTATTCATCACTTGTCAGCTCCACGCATGACTTCTACACCCATTATGTCAGCATGCCACACATTATGCGCCATCATGATGCCCACACCTGGACACTAGATAATCGCATTGCTCAGGCAGAGAGGAAGGGGATGGAAGACGGTTTTGCCTTTCAAAGACGACCTTCCCCCGAGAGTCTCCATCGATATCAATAGTTGAGGGATGATCTAATTGTTCTCCAGCACTGCGTTTATACCGATTTGTGGCATTAACATACCGATAGCATCAACCATCAAATGACTGCTAGTTCCATGTTGCACCTTATCAACAAGGTTGTTAAGAAAAAGCCCCCTCGTGTCCTCCACCATAGTCCAGCACAGTATGCACAGGATCTTGTAGATGCCTGGTCTGCACAGTCATGGACTTGTGCCCTTCCCGCACACATACAGGATGTGCTCTCCACCCACACAAACTTTCGTGCACTCTGTCTCACCACCGCTTTACTGAGGACAAATGATGAGGATGGTGTGGCTAGAACTGACGATGAATTGCGATGGGCCCTCACCAGTGGTAGGGTAATGGCTCCAGGTGATGATGGCATCACTTTTTCTCTCCTCCATGTCCTCCTGAAAGTTCCTGGTAATCCCCTTCTCCAGCTATTCAACCTTTGCATCCCTGGGATATGTGCCACAGGCCTTGACCCGCAGTACAATCGTGCTTATTCCTACACCAGGAGCTGATAAATTCCGATCTGTTTCCCTCACCTCCTGCTTCAGTAAAGTACTAGAATACATCCTCCTCATAAGACTCTTGTTTAGGCTGCAGGACAAGCTCTCACCCGGACTGTACGGCTTTTTACCACAGCGAGGGACACATCACTGCCTCATGGAGCTTTACACCCTCCTATCCCCCACCAGTGCAATGGCCTTCATTGATTTAAAGAGTGCATTTGATGTCGCCAACATAGACATCATCCTCGACCAGCTAGTGGATTTTGGAGTTAAGGGAAACATGCTGCGATGGATACGTGGTTGCCTGACTAATAGGTCCTCTAGTGTACTTTTTAAGGGTGCATACAGCACTGCTAAGGATTTCGAGCTTGGTACTCCACAAGGTTGTATCCTTAGTCCTTTTTTGTTTAATATCCTCATACATCGTCTACTCAACCTCCTTCCTGACATCCCTGAAACCACGATTACGTGCTATGCTGATGACATCTGCATTCACTTAAATTCCCCAGCAGATCTCCAATGTTTCCTTCACTTGTTTCACGAGTCAGCTGCCAAATGCGAACTCATTATCTCTCCAGAAAATTGTAGAATCTTCACTTACCGTCCAGCAAGAACACTGCCTGTATTCTTTGTCGGGGATTGTGTTATTCCTCTGTGCATGCAGTACCTTTATCTGAAGTACCTGAATGGAATTCTCCCTCCATTCCTGCAAGACAACGCATGCATCTGATTGTTCAGGATCTTCTGACCCGGCTACATAGAGTTCATTCGATCAGGAGTTGAATATCCCCTGCTTTTTGTCAACTTTCCAGAACAGCCTTACAATCTCTTAAGTTCCAAAACACAGCAATGATACTCATCCTGGGCTGCCCTGTCTTAACCATAGTTGTCAACATGCAACTTGAACTCAACCTTCCACCACTTGTTGAGAGAATATACTCCGTGGTTACATACTTCAGCGTAAAGTGCTTGCATTATCCTCACTTTTCTCCCCACAACTCTCACATCATTCGGACTTCCCTTGATCCCATTGCACCAAGGCCTCTGCTTCGCAGTGGCTGAACGCTAGTTAATACTGTTTGTTCAAACGTCCGACGGCTAAACATCAACTCACCGGTGTTTGCTGAGGAGGTGGACTATGGCATTCAACCTTGGCAGACCCTTGTGCCTGATATCTCATACACTTCGGCCTCCAAGACTAACCTGCCTCAGCTTCAGAAACAGCTAGCTTTGGAAACCATCACCAGGCTGTCATCTTCCCTCCCTTCGGCCCACCATATCTACACCAATGGCTCCCTGCACAAGGATGGCAGTGCTGGATGTGATGTATTTTCCCCAAGTCTGGACCCACCTCAAGGGGGCTGGTTGGGCTGTCGACTGCCGACATCATCGAGCTCTACGTATTGCGAACTACATGGACTACTGGATACAGGTACTTTTTTAATACTGACGAGCAACAGCAGCTTGGTCATCTGTGATGCACAGCCCGCCCTCCATGCCCTCTCCTCTCCCAGGCCTGCATATCAACACCTGGTTATGGAGATACTCCGTCAATTGGCCACTGCCTGCGATCGTTTGCTGGTGGTGCACTTTCTGTGCATTCCCTCTCATATTGGTCTCACAGCCAACAACACTGCTGACCTCCTTGCAAGGAGTGCAAGTGGACTGGATCTGCCCACTGTGTATATTACTAATGCCTCCCCCATTTGCTACAAGCAGATAATACGCAGAGCAGCCTACTCCCCTATTCTCCACCGTAGAAATGCTGAGAGGGCTTACAGTGTGTCTATCCAGCATTATGACCACTTTCTCTCTCGTCCCCATAGATATCATCACAGTGGTCTTATGGTTCATTGACATAACGTGGTGTGTGCCCACCTCAAACTGGGCTACCGATCTGTGTGGCAGATGGCTGGGGCGGGCAACACACCTCATTTCTCCTCCTGTTAGTTGTATGACGCACCCAATGCCAACACCCTTGACCATTATTGCTTGAAATGTCCTCTTGTCTCTGATTTAATACCACACGGACTCACATTAGTGGATGCTTGGAAACATTTGTTGGAAGATGTTAACCTAGATGTTATTCTCATGTGTCATCCACACTTTGGTAGGTGTTAATTTGTTATAGCTAGACAGCATGTCCTGCATGGCACAAGTTCCCCTGTACTCACCTCACATATGGCTGCATGGCACTGTAATAGGTTTGTCACCTTTGTGCGTAATAAAATAATCAAATCTATCAATATCTGACCTACAAATAACCTTACCTCGCGTTACTCCGATGTGAAGCGGTGCACTCAAGGTGGCATGGCCGTTGGCAAATTAACTTTACAACAACCTATGTTAGATGTCTGATAACTTGTCTTTCCCGTCCAGTTTTTCTTTTCTTTTTTGTTCCAGTTTTCATTTTTCAATTTCATTTACTGTCATTGACACTGTTCACTGACCTTTCCTAGTGGCACAAGACTAGGTAGGAGGTATTTTGCAGCAATCAGCCCTTAAGAATCTATCTCATAAACAAAGCTCATTATGTTTATCTATGCAGTTGTACTCCATGTCCTTTTGTCGGCTTCAGTGTTAAATTCTTGGACTTTTGTTTCAATATTTTGCTTGCACTATTCAGGTGACCTTTCCCTGCCTCTTGACGCTCGTTCCCTTTAATAGCAGTCCTCGAGAAGCAAGAGCAGAGTAGGGTTGCCACTGTATGTGCGTGTGTGTGTGCAAGCGCGTGGCAGTGGCTGGACAAAATAATTCAAAAGTTTTTTATCCGGTTTTATTCAAGGTCAATGGAGGGATCGTGGATCAGCTATTAAGGATACCTATTGCAATTGCGAGGTCAGAGGTCAGGGTCACATTGCTAGGTCAAAATTTGACCTATCAAAGTAAACAAAGTTGTATCAGACATTAACCAAATTTGATGCTGAGGTAGTCGGTGAGGCAGAATTTGAGTCAATTTTCAGAACATTGCCTGGGATGAAGGGTCAAAAGGTAAAGTCAAATTTCTACCCATGTGTGTGTGGCTGTATGAACAAAAAAGTTTTAATTTGATCTGGGTGCAACTTGGAAGGATTGAGGATCTGCCAATGAGTTGACCAAATTTTTTAGAGTAAGTCAAAGGTCAAGGGACCATGACTAAATTAACTTATATTTTACGAATTAGACCAAAACTTTGTGAAAGAAGTCATGAAATTGTGATGATAAATGAATTAGACTAAAGGTCACAAGGAATGGCCAAAGGTCAAGGCAATATGTAGTGAACCTTTAAGCAGATTCAATCCAGTTTAGACCAAACTTTCTTCAGAGTTCAGGGTAATGAAGGGAACTGTTATCAGAACATTCTGCCAGTGGTCAAGGTAGCAGGACAAATTCAAATGCTCGAACCTATAACTCTTAACCATTTTCGTTTAATATGAATCAGACTTGTTTGAAGGACAGATATTCTGGCAAGTATGGACATTTAAATCTGAGAATAGGATGAAAATTAAAGTCTTAGGGTGGGGTCAAGTGAAACGGTTGTAATTCACATGTGGGCATAATTGGTGAAAGTGATAATGGGCAAGCAAAAGTGAAGTAATTCGATTTAGAAAGTAATCGTTATAAGTCAAAGGTCAAAGTTAAATAAGTGGTCCTTGACGGATTAAGGGTCATAGGAATTGCAGTCTATTATTTTTTATATATATATTTTTTAAAACCCTACATATGAAAAAATTCACTAACTTTTATGACAACAAAGAGCACTTAGAGAAAGCAACACCCGTGCCTACCAACTGACCTGAAAGACCGAACATTTGACAATAACTTTGATCTCAGCCTTTGCCTGCTTGCCCCCCAAATCTAATTCCTTCACTCCTTCGTGACCCATAACCTTCCAATCTTACCACAAGTAAGATCAAAACTGTGCGAGTTAAATGTGTCTTTTGACATTAAATGCAGATCATTCCGTGTTACACTAAACTTTGGCTAAATCTTGTCAGAACAGAATCCAAGTGTCCTCAAAATAGAATCTCATTATCCTTGCCATCCATGAACTCTTCTACAAATTAGTGTTAATCCGATAAAAACTGTTTAGGCTATCCTTGCCATGTACCCCTGACTTATAACCTTTTGTTCTCACAAACACTGTCGGATCCATGGCTCAACTTCAAGCCTTTTAAGTTTGATCCAAATAAGATAAAAAACATGTTTACTTATTTTGTTCAAATACAGACACATAAGTTAAAGTTTTAACCTTTTCCCATGTTCTTGGAAGTCATTTTCAAAACGGATAACATTCGCTTTAGCAGTACCTTCAACTCTTCCAACTTTGCAGTAAATCGGATTAAAACTTTTCAAGCTGACCTTGTTATGTCAATACTTGACCTTGCACTGCGACCTTGACCTCTGACCTATGTTCTCGAAAACAACCACAAAATTTGGTTAAAGTTGGATAAAACTTATTTTCTACACACACACACACACACACACACACACACACACACACACACACACACACACACACACACACACACACAAATTCCAGCAGAACATAAAAATCGCACTTACTTCGCTAATGCGGGTGCTACAAACCCTGTGTAAACTTTTGTTATACTGTATACCATCAATCCCATCCTCTCCAGAGTTACACCTAACTGTTGGTAACAATCACAAAGTTCTTGTTGTATATATATTTTTTTTCATGTTCCTGAAGAGTCACAAACAGAATCCCTTCATAACAAGAATGGTTATAAAAAGGTTCAGTACAGTTGTCAAACAGGGATCAACAGAACACATTCCTCAGTTGTATCATGACGAAAACTTTTTTTTATTTTTTTATTCTGCATTATTATACTAGCCAAAATATTTCCCGTATGGCTAAAATCTGGAGTTTACAAACTTTACACCTGACTGCCACAATACTGTTGGTCCATGTTGTTGTCGCAATAAGATCGTTTAAGGCCTCCAGTCTTCTCAGGTCCCCTTATTAGCATCAGCACACAGTACTTCTCTGCTGTTGTCACAGTTTGTACGTGAGCCCAGCCTCTCCTTTCTCCTCTTACTTAAATGTGAGGAATAAACACCTGCAGTTACCACTGGCTGACATTTCACAAGATTTTCTAATAGCTCGTGGCACGTATTCGAAAACTTTGTTTCTCCTGACACTTCCCCTGTTGTTGGCAATTTCAGCGACTCTGACATTTATCAGGCAAAAACATTCCACCACGCACACATGTCTATACACTGGTCTGCAGCATACCCAAGGCTGCTTCTAATTCTCTGTTGATAATCAGTCATTTCGCAAGAAATATCAGAGCTACAGTCCGTGGGAAGGAACATGGGTATAGTGTGGATGCACTGACTACTCCAGCCATTTAATGGGTTCGTTGGATTTTGATTTTGAGATAATGGAAACCCAATATGACATTTACGCAATTATGCACTTTCAGCAACCGTTGTTTTATCTTTATGTTTTCACTCATAGATCTTCCAGTCTTCATTAAGCACGCTGTCCGTCTTAACAAAAGTTGCCTTTATATATATATATATATATATATATATATATATATATATATATATATATATATATATATATATATTGTTACGGAACAGAGAAAGATAACGTACACTTTAAGTGAGAATACTAAGAGTTACTACTGTCCCGTAAAGTTCCAGGTTCAAAACAAAAGAGTTAGGTAAAATTACAAGTTAAAGTTTAATGCTCAAACTAACAACAAAACATTCAGGACTCATAAGGATAATGTAATGGCAAAAAACAGGTTAAATATATGGTTAACTGCAATAGCCTCTATTAACACAAAATTAGCAAGAGTAAATTTATCTAAGTCAGCCCTGATAAAATGAGATACCAGATAATACTCAGTGAATGCCAGATAAATTATTACAGATACAAACTATTATCAAAAATGACTGACATAAAACCCAACATTAATAAAAAATCTCACTAGGCCTAAAAATTAACCTTATGCTACACAGTACAAGAAAAAATACAACAGTTATACTCAAATTACACACAGCTGCTAGATGTTTGGAGATTTCTTGAGCACTCACAATAATAATATCTGTACAGGGGAGGACAGAGATGTGAACAAAATGAGGAGCAGATCTAAGTGGCCATGATGCAGAGACTGAGCTCATTATATAGGGGCCAGCAGAGCTTGATACAACTTGTAAGAAGGACGCGCAAATGAAGCCATGGGGACAAAGAGCTGAAAATCCCGCTCTGAATAACAGAGAGAACGACTTACTCTACTATAACGGTAGAAGGGGGGGACTGAGGCAGAACACGCTCGTGATCAAACATGCAGCATACTGTGCGTTAAAATTACACAAAGGATGATGAAATCATAGGCTATGTAACAATATATATATATAAGACTGACGAAGAGAGTGTATGTGAGTGAGGTGGAGGGGGAAAGAGGGAGGGGGAGGCCGAGGATGAGATGGAGGGATGGGGTGGAGAGGTATATGAGAGAGGGGGGTGTGAGCTGGGAGCAGGGGAGTGAAATGGCGGGGGACAGGGCGACTTGGAGGCGATTTGTTTGTGGTCACCCCAAACGGGATTGAGGCGTCTGGCAATATATATATATATATATATATATATGTACCGACATCCACCAACTGTACCCTAATCGCTTTGTTTTGCTTAGCATGCTCCAAGTCTTATCCAGTTCTCCTCCAGCTTCCTCACCTCGTCCTGATCCTGATGTTGCTTTTCGTTCCCGTACATTCCATTTTCCACCTCGATATTCCCAGATAATGCTGTACCCCGTTTCTCTCGAAATTCTTATTTTGATAACTCATTAAGTGGATTGACGTGTTGGTCAGACTCCAGGACAAAGTTTGTTTTACTTTGTTCCTGTTTTCCCACCAGTACATTGGGATCTGATTACGATATAGACTGTTCTTGCTGTATTCCAGGAAAAGATTGATAAAAAAATGTCTTTATGTCATTTAAATAGTCGATAAGCATGAATTCTAAGTCATTTTTCTGGAGTGCTTGGGTATTCTTATCCCCCTCAGATCGAGAAAGCCCTTATTATTATAAAAGATGCTGTATATCCCGACAGTTGTTTTCACTTCAGACCATAGTAATCGAGCTGGATTATCTGGGTAGGCTACTGCCTTATTAATCTTCACCATTTGTGCACACTGCTTCTCAGTATATGCTGCATGTACAGTATGTCGTGTCGTGAAATTTGGCGAAAATATCTGCTGAAAGACTATAGTTCTGGAGCGGTCTGCTTTGCGTCGAACTGTTGGTTGGTAGCACTGACTTGAGTTGCCATGTGCTCCAGGTGACCGGTCTGTGGATGCCAGCATATATTTTTTTTTTTGTAACTTAACGAAACTAATGTACATAATTATTAAATCTTTCTGACTGCTGTTTTTATTTAGTATTTAAGAAGCGTTTCTCATCTTATGTTTTTTATAACCACATTCACAACGTTACAATTCAAGAAGCTAATTATGTGTTTGGAAGTCAGTTCCCCATCTTTATTATCCGTAAATTAGCTAATTAAGTTGATAATGACCTGCGACATTATTTAACAGTGCTCTAAAACAAAATTCACTATAATATTCAACACATGAGAGCAGAGTTATTCTATTATGATAAATGATTTTTTTCTTCTAGAGTGGCTGGGAAACCGAATCCCATAGATGAGTTCGAACACACAAACCATATGAGCGAAGTCTACACACAAAGGTTCGTGTGCTTCATCCTACAGTAGGTGCACTTCGTTTCTTACAGCGTAAGCACTGCTTGCGGGTGCTGCTTCCATCGTTGTGATTATTTCCTGGTCCCATAGTGGTGTGGTAAGACAAGGACGACCTGAAAGATGACGGTTCTCCGTTGTGCCTTCCTCCTGAAATCCTAATCCAACTTTCTATGGTTATGCTAATACCAAATGTTTGAGCTTTCTGTTCAGGATTCGTTACCCGTTAATACTCGTAAAGGAAGATCATGCCACCTCTCATATTCATGTTAGTTGGATGCATGTTGTTTGACCTGTCCATACAATGGTGTAGTATGTCTGCTTGACGTTTTGTGGTAAGATGAAGTATCAAGTGATCATCGGCTAACCGTTGGCATTTCGTCTCTCATACGAAGTTCGAAATCAGCAATTCTTAAGAATCGATGTTAAGGCTTCGGAGTTTTATGGGTTCATTCATACCGTCATCCCATCAGCAG
Organism: Coenobita brevimanus; assembly: GCF_032717465.1. NCBI lineage: Eukaryota > Metazoa > Arthropoda > Malacostraca > Decapoda > Coenobitidae > Coenobita > Coenobita brevimanus. The sequence continues at coordinate 47,876,444 of NC_136993.1, read as the reverse complement.
CAGATATGAAACTTGAGGAAGTCGGGCTAGCCAACCACGAACATATAAGTCTGGTACAGCTCTCATAATGTTTCAAGTGTTGCACTTAATCTTCGGACAAAACCGCGACACGACTTCTGTCTTTGACTGTACGTACAATCGAGCAAGTAGAAAGTGCGAAAAAATAATGGGGTATATGGAGACATTTGGCAGTTTCCTGTAGTAAGCCCACATATGTTTAGGAATGAATCACTCAGAATCTAGAGCCTCTGTCAGGTAGAACGTGATTGGCTCAACTTTTGAGTGGTGGTGAAGCAGATATTCTCATCACATTATACGTAAATGAATGTTAATAACAAACAAGTAGCAAACAATTTGTAGAGAATGCTACAGTATTTAATGAACGAACGTGGTGTATAATAATGAGCGTTAGCAATCAGTAAAACCTAACTGGCATCATAGCACAGAGGAGCAGCTCGTCAACTGGTAGTTTCGTTTATTCATGATCGTTGAAGCTGCTGAAAGGAAGTCTAGTGAATGAGACTAATTGGTGTTGACCTATATCGAAGAGAACCGGCAATGCTTTGTTTAACGGATCTAATATTGCTATTATATATCATCAGTTTCTTGAATTAGTGCACTCTACTGGGGTAGCCGGTGGCAGAAACGGTAAAGAGGCGGCCTGCAGTCCTAATGGGCCCAGGTTCGAATCCCGGCTGGGGCAGGGAACTGTTTAAGGATATGAATTTCATAAAGTACAAACTTTTCTGATCTACCAGGTGACCCCCCAACATAGCATAAAAGTACCCCCTCTAATACCAGTGCATCAGTTCAGTAAGAGACAGCCCTAGCATGTATTCAAGATCGATGGTTGACGTTAGCGCCGAATTGGTGACATGTTTAGATGTAGGACTACTGGACCCCAAGGACAACTACTGGGACTTGGGGATAGGCCCTGAAGCCTATGCCCAGAGTACGTCACGTTAAAAAAAGAAAATGACTTAAAATGTCTATCTATTGCCAGATGCCCTAATCCCATACGGTGTGGCCACAAACAAATCGCCCCCACGTCACTCTGTCCTCCGCTATTTCACTGCCCTGCTCCCAATTCACACACCTCTCCACTCCATACCTCCATCTCATGCTTGGCCTTCCCCTCCCCCATTCTCCCTCCACCTCACTCATGTACATTCTCCTCGTCAGTCTCTCTCTCTCCATCCTCTCCACATGGTCAAACCACATCAGTGTGTTTCTCTTAACACTTTCTCTCACATCCACATCCACACCACAACGCTCCTTCACATCCTTATTTGTCAATCTGTCTCTCCATGTGACTCCACAGGCTTCTCTCAAATAACTCATTTCCACTGCTCTCACTCTTGACTTGTGTCCCTCCAACAACGTCCAAGCTTCACTTCCATATGTTAGAGGTGGTATCACAATACTGTCAGGTTCTCAGGACTTCATATTATATACTAATACAAATCATAATAGATTGGAACACAAATGTGTAGTCTTAAAGGTAGTCAAGCTGGGTGGGAAAGGAAATATGTCAGCAAGAGTTAACCAAAGGAATGCCAGAGGGCACCGGAAGTACTACATACACACAGACACACACACAAGCTTCTAGAACCCATACCTATGGGTTATATACGTGACACAAGCCCTCCTAGAGAAGTCAGGAAGGATTAGAGAGTGAGAAGGGGGCTAGCGATAATAGCGAAAGGTGGTAAAGAGAAGAGGGGTCCAACAAGAACTTAGCTAGTAAATAATACGTTCCTATGTAATACACACAGTTTCAACTTAAACTTTCCCTTGAAGTTAATAAACTACAATCAGGACCCTGTATCCATCTTTAACTTCTGTCTTCGACTACGCGATAACTAAAGTCAATCTCAAGATTCACATATAATACGGTCAACATACATGAACATCCAGTTCATGATCTATGTCAGATAATTAGTCAAGGCATACATAAACATGGTTTGAAGCCTTTGTTCTGGGGTAGAGATTTCATGTTATATTATCCATATTTAGAAGCAACACTATCAGCAACATCAGTAGTACCTTTTTTTTTTATGTGAGGAAGAAGGAACCAAAGGCTGAGCCTGCATGAATGTTCCTTCCAAGAAAAAGGAAAAAAACAATACAAAAGAGAGCCAACTTCAAGATCCATTCATTTCGAGATGCCTGGACACACTGCGTTTGAAAGACTTGAGATCATAGGAAGTAGGAAATATAGACAGAGGGAGATAGTTCCAGAGTTGACTTGATGCATAAATGAAGGACTGGGAGTAACGGTTAACTCTTGCACTAGAGAGTTGGACAGAAAAGGGATGAGTTTGTTGCTAGACGGGTGCTACGTGCTCGTCATAGAGGTGGAGGGATGCAAGCAGACAGTTCAGAGGAGCAGTGACCATTGAAGTAGCGATAGGAAAGAGATAAAGAGGCAACAGTGCACTGAAGAGACAAAGGTTGAAGGGAGCCAGTAAGAGGAGGAGAGTTGATGAGATGAATAGCCTTTGACTCCACCCTATTGAGAAGAGCTGTATGTGGGGAGCCTCCCCACACATGAGAGCTGTACTCTAAACATGGGCGAATAAAACCTGTGTATAAAGTCAAAAACTGTGCAGGGGTAAAGAAGGCACGGAGTCGGCTTAGCACACCTAATCTCTCAGAAGCTGATTTTACAAGAGATGCAATATGATCTTTCCAAGATAAGTCCCGTGTGAATGAAACCAAAAGCTTGGTCAAGGATGATGCAGGATGGAGCTCGATATTATTAATCATTAGTGGGTACTCCTGTGGAAGATTTTGAGGAGTTGATAGGTGCATTAAAAACAACATAATTATTTTTACCCCAGTCAGAGATACGAGCCATGTCAGACATTACTGTAGGTGTGCCATAGCCTCATCCCTTGTTTGTTGAAGTATCTCCTGAGATGGACGTGGGGGGAACGGAATGGAAAGGTGAAGGGTGGAATCATCAGAATATGAGTGGATAGCATTAGATGTACAGCTTAGAAGATCATTGCTGAATAAAAGAAAGGGAGTTGGTGATAGGACAAAGCCCTGAGGAACACCACTGTTGGTAGATCTAGGAGAAGAACGATGGCTGTCTACAACAGCAGCTATAGAACGACCAGAAAGGAAGCTATAGATGAAGGCACAGATAGAAGGATAGAAACCGTAAGATGGCAGTTTGGAAATTAAAGATTTATGCCAAACTCCATCGAAAGCCTTTGAGATGTCAAGTGCAATGGCAAAGCTTTCGCCAAAGTTCCGAAAAGAGGATGACCAGGAGTCTGAAAGGTAGGTGTAAAGATCGCCAGTGGAGCGTCCCTGACGGAACCCATACTGACGATCAGAAAGAAGGTTGTGATAGGAAAGATGCTTTACATTTTTTCTTTTAAGAATAGACTCGAAAACCTTTGGGACACTGAATTTTAAAGCAATTGGACGATAGTTAGAGAGTTTGGAATGGTCACCCTTCTTTGGGACTGGCTGAATGAGAGCAAACTTCCAGCAAGAAGGAAAGGTACAAGTTGAAAGACAAAGGCGAAAGAGTTTACCTAGGCAGGGTGTAAGCACAGAAGCACAGTTCTTGAGGACAAGAGGAGGGACTCCATCAGGCCCATATGCCTTGTTAGTATTGAGGCCAATGATGGCAGAAAATACATAAGTTGAAGAAAATTTAATGCAGAGGAAGGAAGTGATGGGGGAACAGCACCGGAATCGTCTAAGGTGGAACTGGAGGAGAAAGTCTGAGCGAAGAGATCTGCTTTATCAGTAGAAGAAATTGCTACAGAGCCATCAGAGTAGAAAAGAGGAGAGAAGGATGATGAGGTAAAGTTGTTAGAAAGGTTTTTGGCAATGTGCCAGAAGGAGCGGGAAGAATTCGAGTTGAAGAGTTGAGAGCATTTAGTGTGGATGAAATTATTTTTAGCAGAGGGAAGAACAGACTTAGCACGATTCCGGTCAGAAATATAAGAGTAATGTGATTCAGGGGTGGATTGGCTCCAGTACCTTTTATAGACTCTCTCCTTGTTGTGGACAGCATTAGAACAACCGTGATTAAACCAAGGCTTTCTTGCATTAGTTAAATGATATGAGAAAGGAATGCATGCTTCCAATCCAGGGAAAATCAAAGAAGTACAGCTTGAGGGCCTCCCGATCTGCAGCTCCAAAGTGCCACAGACGACGCTTCTCTGGAGGGTCCACAGGTCATACTGGAGCAATAGGACCAGTTAAGGTAATAAGATTATGATTGTAGGCGCCCAATGGAGAGAAAAGATTAACAGTGTAAGCAGAAGGGTTAGTTTTAAGGAAGAGGTCAAGTAAGTTGGAGCTTTCTTCAAGGCAGTCAGGGATATGGGTAGGGTGCTGTACAAACTGCTCTAGGTCATTAAAGATAGAAAAGATGAAGGCTTGTTCACCAGGTGGATCAGTGAAAGGAGAGGTGAGCCAAAGGTGGTGGTGAACATTGAAATCTCCTAGAATGGAGGTTTCAGAGAAAGGAGAAATGGATAGAATGTGTTCCATCGTAGAAGCAAGACAGTTGAAGAATTTTTGATAGTCAGTAGAATTAGACGATGAGAAAACAACGCAGATATATTTAGTCAGAGAACAACAGGAGAACCGAAGCCAGAGAGTAGAGAATTCAGAAGAAAGTGAGAGGATACAGAAAAGGGTATGCTGTCAGTTGCCTCTGACAGCCGAGTCTCAGTAAGGAAGAGAAGGTGAGGTTTAGAGGAGAGTTGGTGTTCGACAGACGGAAAATTAAAGGATAGGCCACAGATGTTGCAGAAATGAAGAAGAAGTGAGTCAGACAGTGGATCCAGGCAGCTCATAGAGTCGTCACAGGGAGAGGGGCAGATGGTGGGTACGTTTATGGTCCCCCCCCCGGGGTTTCCCCCCCTAAGGACTCCGAGGCATTGTTGTGGTGTGCCATTTTTCTTTTTTTCTTTTTTTTTGAAAAGGAAGTGTAGTGTGTACTGTGCATGTAGTTTGGTGTTGATAGTTAGATAAACTTGTATTGGAGAGCAAGCTGGCCTATTCTCAGTGTTACTGAAACACTGAAAAAGTTCACCACGGGGGATGGTCAGGAACAAGTCCCGAGGGCTGATGAAATGAGAGCTCCAGTTCTCCCTGTCATCAGCTTTCTGTACCATTCAGATCTGACAACCTCTTCACAGTGTATCAAATATACCCCTTCATTTCTAAGAATAAGGACACTTTGGTCATCATCAACATCATCAAAGACACCGAACTCATCATGGTCTCCAAGAGACAGAACACTGTCACTTTCGCCAGTGAATCAATGATTGAACGAAAGTTCCATACTTTCTTACATGCTGTTCACCTTTGTCCTGCTTATATCTTCACATTTCAGGCTACTGGAACAGTCCCTTGTGAAATGGCTATCATAAGAAATCACGACATTCATCACCATTGCAACTTCACATTTGCACCAGATAAACCTATACACCATCAGCACATTGGGCTCTCACAGTTATATTACTTCATTCATAACACATAAGTTTACATCATTTGTCCAGATATACCTCCATCTCATACTTCAGCATCAGGATTATACAATGCACCAGACTACTGTGCAGTACTTACACCATCCATGTTCACTTTATCTACCACCAACCACTATACCATCCTCAATCATGCACACAAATATTTCAACCCACTACCTAAGATGGATTTAACCCGCCCCATCCCGACTGATTTTCCACCACTTACCCCTCCCAATCCCAGCCAATTTTGGAAGAAATTTTTTTTGGCTCAAACCTCTGCTTTTGGTGAGAAACATCGAAAATTCATAGAGAAATCGCTCACCTGAGGTTTAAAATATTGAATACAGGTAGCAGGACCCCTTACCTTACTGTGTTTTCTATCAGGCTCACTCCAAAGAAAACAAGCTCCATGGGAGGGTAACTATTCCAACTATTCATAAACGGTATTTATTTATTTATTTGGTACGAATTTATAGGTAGTATGAGAGTATATTGGTTTTCACACAATAATATAGGCATTTTAAGCATTGTTTTACTCACCAAGCACTTCAACATACCTTACCTTTTTTGGCAGCATTACCTGATCATCATTTCTGACTGTTTCTTCCTCTAATGCTACATAAACTTTGTCCTCCACATTGTCATAGATTGGGAATCACTCTGGCCTTGAATTTCGTACTGTGGCACATGTCTATTCTGGCCAGGTCACTGGTAACAGGTAAATTGCCGAGACAATGGCATGAAAGGGGGGGGAGGTCATGTTGGGTAAGGCATTGACCCTGCCTGGTATCTGCTAGAGGAAGGTGTCCCGTGTATACGTACCACAAATCACGCGCAAAACATTAAAATTGTGGAAATTAGGGACACTGCAATTGCTGCACGTTTATATACATCAACAGGAGTCACAGTGACAAAACGTGTGGATGTATACATACGTCAACGGGAGTCAGCCGGTTAAACATGAGCACAAGTATTAAGCTGACTTCACCTAAGTTTGAAACTATGCAACTAATCAATGAAACAATGAAGCCCTGGGAAGAATTGAGTCTGAGTATGTTCAACCCATATTATGTGTATAGCCCATCACCAACTGTCTTTATAATCTTCTCTATTGTATTTGCTGTAGTGCAGTCCGTAATGCACAGAATGCATGCAAGAATTGCAAACTTGGAGTCAATATTTACTGGAGGAAGAGTGAACATTCAAGTGAGACCCCATGAATGAAGTGTAAGTAATTTGAAAATAGTGTTAATTTTATTTTTTTTAAATGGGCCAACAATTGAATTAATATTATCATCATATCTATGTAAAATACAAATTTATTAGTAACTCTTACTATAATCTTAACTTTGAACTATTTTTTGCATATATGTGCCTGTTATACATACACATTTTACACTATGCTAAACAATATTCCATACTCAGTTTAACTAGAATGCATTTACTTCATTATGTATACAATATTTTTTCAATGTAATATGTCTACAATATTATTTATCAGTAAAATATGATCATGAATATTATATCTATACAATATTATAATCGGTATTATGTACTAAGAGATTAGTGTCAATTCTATATGCTGTCGTACGATCGCCTGCTGGTGTGACTGAGCGATGTCAGGACTCCATATTATAATAATACAAATCATAATAGATAGGAATACAAATGTGTAGTCTTAAAGGTAGCCAAGCTAGATGGGAAAGGAAATATGTGAACAAGAGTTAACCAAAGGAATGCCAGAGAGCACCGGAAGCACTACATACACACAGACAGACAAGCTTCCAGAACCCATACCTATGGGTTATACACGTGACACAAGCCCTCCTAGAGAAGCCAGGAAGGATTAGAGAGTGAGAAGGGGGCTACCGATATTAGAGAGGTGGTAAACAGAAGAGGGGTCCAACGAGAACTTAGCTAGTAAATATACACTCGTGTGTAATACACACACTGTTTCAACGTAAACTTTTCCCTGAAGATAATAAACTGCAATAAAGACCCAGTATCCATCTTTAACTTCTCCTGTCTTGGACTACACGATAACTAAAATCAATCTCAAGATTCACATATTATATGGTCAAGATACCACAAGGTAATAACTTTTTCACTTCCATGCTCACTTCTCTGTTTCTTATCACTGCTTTCAAGGAACCAGCAACCTTTCCTCATTGTTGTACCCTTTAAAGCAATCCACCCTCCAAACTTCCATCCTTACTAATCACACTGCCCAAGTAATTAAATGTACTCACATTTTCCATTTCCTCATCATCCAACCTCACTGTACATTCACTGACTTCACCTCTCTCGAAGACCATAACTTTACTCTTCCCTACAATCACCTTTCGATTCCGTTTCTTACACACTCTCCCAAACTTATCCACCAAGCATTGCAGCTTCCCTTTGTTTTCACTTAATAACACAGTATCATCTTCAAACAACAGTAAAGGGAGTTTCCAAACAATGCCCTCTCTCATAAGGACCACTCCAGCATCCACTGCCCTACCTTGTATCTCTTTTATAACTCCGTTCACATACAGATTGAACAATCATGGAAACATGGCACATCCCTGTTCCAACCCAGTCATCAAATAGAAAAATCATTCAGTTCATTATCCACACGCACTGCAGCCTTAGCACCCTCATACATACTCTTCACAGCATTCAACAACTTCCCATCTACTCCATATAATCTTAATACTTTCAACAATTCTTATCTATCCACACTGTCATATGCTTTCTCCAAATCCATGAAGGCAGCATACAATATCTTTCCCGTCTAGAAACTTTTCCACTAAAGATCTAAGAATGAATATCTGATCCAAACGAGCTGTTCCCTTCCTAAAACCTCCCTGTTCTTCTCCAACTAACTCCTCTGTTATTTCCCTAACTCTGTCAATAAGTATCCTACCGTATACTTTTCCTATTACACTAAGAAGACAAATGCCCCTATGATTACCACAAACTTCTTTTTCCCCTTTCCCTTTGTACAAGAGAATAATTATACTTATCTTCCAATGCTCTGGGACTCAACCTTCCTCCCAGGCCAATCTGCACATCTTCCAAATCCATTCTACTACTATCTCTTCCTCATGCTTCAGCATTTCACCACACACTCCATCAATTCCTGGGACTTTCCCCATTTTGACTTTCTTCATTGCATTCATAACTTCGATCCTACTGATTTCTTCCTGTTTTCTCACCTCCCTCCTTCTCCTAGCCATTCCCCAGCCACTGATACTCGCATTACTTCCATTCTCTATGTTCATCAGTTCATTAACCCGCCCCGTCCCATCGACGTATGGGTACGTTGCAACGATTTGCATTTGCCAATCCCGGCGTCGTACCGGTATGTCGTGCAATTGCAAGGTCCTTAATTTGCACAATTTTCAATTTTCGCGCGTGATTTTTCGTATGTATACACGGGACACCTTCCTCTATTCCTCTACAAGATGCCAAGCAGGGACAATGCCTTACACCGCATAACCTTCCCCTCCCCCCCTCACACCATTGTCTCGGCAATTCACCTGTTACCAGTGACCTGGCTAGTAAAGATATTCAGGGCCAGAGTGATTCCCCAATCGATGACAATGTGGACGACAATGTTTACATAGCATTAAAAGAAGAAACAGCCAGAAATAATGATCACGTAACGTGGCAAAAAAAGGTCAGGTATGGTGATTACTTAGTGAGTGAAACAATGCTTATAATACCTTTATTACTGCTTGAAAACCAATATACTCTCATACTACATATACATTTGTACCAAGTAAATAAATAAATACCGTTTATGAGTGGATAAAATAGTTACCCTCCCATAGAACTCGTTTTCTTTGGTGCCAGCATGTTAGAAAACCCAGTCAGGTAAGGAGAAACTCCTACCTGGATTGGGTATTTTAAACCTCAGGTGAGCGATTTCTCTATGAATTTTCGATGTTTCTCACCAAAAGCGAAGGTTTTAGCCAAAAAAAAAAAATTTTCGAAAATACCTCGGGACTGGGGGATGTCAGAGGTGTGGAAAACCTCGGGACATGACGGGTTAAAGTTCTCCATCTGGTCACTTTTTCTCCCTTCTCAACCAGTTATCTACCATTTTTATCATTCACTCCCTTACTAACTTCACTGCCACCCAGTCTGACCCTCTTTACCTCTTTCCAGAACATTTTCATACATTCCCTCAACTTGACACTCAAAAACTTTCCAAATTCCTCATCCACTCTCTTCTTACTCTCTCTTACAACTCTTTTCACCTCTCTCTTCCTTTCTACATATGACTCTCGTCTGTCTCTCAACTTCTTCCATGCCCATATTTCTCATCCATTCTTTTTTCTTTTGTGCCACAGCCTGTCTCACCTCTTCATTCCACCATCATGTTCCTTGCACCCTCTTTCATTTTCCCTTCACCCCACACACCACCTCACATGCTGCACAGATTCCTTCTGTGAATGTCTTGCAGACATCTTCCACGTCCCCCGTCACTGCAATTCATATTCACCCAGTCATTCCTCCATTTCTTTCATATTCTGCCTTATTCTCATCCTCTTGTAACCTTTCCACTATCCTTGCATCAACTCCTTCCTTCCGTCCTTCCCATCTTCTATTTCTCCATTTTACTTGGACCTTGATTCTGACCACCACCAAATGGTGGTCAGAAAGTCCATCCCCCCAACCTCTATATGCTCTTGCATCCATTACACATCTTCGCATCGTTTCATCCACACACTCATAATCAATCATTGCCTTCCTTTCACTCAGTTCACCATCCACCCTTCACATCACTCGCCATGTATACCTGTGGATCATTTTGTGTCTGAAGAGGGTATTGGCTATCATCAACTCCCTCCCGACACAAATGTCCATTAAAGCTCTGCCATTGTCACCTGTCTCAGCAGGCACACCCCACTCGCCAACTACTCCATTCACCTTCACATTCCCTACTTTACCATTCATATCACCAAGCAAAAACACTCTCTCATTCCTTTCAAACTTTTCCATGCACACTTCCACATTTGTCCAGAACTCTTCTCTCACACTGCTTGCACGATCGTGCGTTGGTGCATACATGCACACAATTGCCCACATTTGTAGTCCAACTTTCAGTCTTCCCCACACAATCCCTGAGCCAACTGATCCATACTCTTTTATATTCTTCTTCCATCTGTTACTCATATCAATACACACTTCTTCTTTTGCCCTCTCATTCTCATCTACTCGTGCACATATACCCCGTCCGTACTCCAATTCTCTCACACTCTCACCTCTTCATTTAGTTTTTGTTAATCCACATACATCCACTTTCGCACCCTCAGGCACATGGACATTCTTTCTCTGTTTCACCTCATCATTTGCACCCCTTACATTTCACGTCGCCATCTGTATCATGTCCTTTGTTCGGTCCTTAGTCGTCATCTTTTGATCAGTCCTGGTCCGAGGCTTCTTGTTCGTATTTTTAGTTAGTTGTTATCCGGGGAGGGGCACTAACCCTCCGCCAACCAGCTTACTGTCACGTAGGGAACACGTGTCGGTTGGTTACAAGGTTACCACCCAGCATCGTAAATGATTTCCTGGTTTACAGGAAATCATTTGGCTTGCCACTCGATGTACAATAGAGCTACCCTAAAAACAGGGTACCACTGCACTAAGTGGGTGGATGATGGGCGCCCCCACCTACCACAAAATTAAATGTGCATTCAGTAAATTAACACTAAATTATTTGCTGCCTTTTTGCCTTTTATATATCTTGTCAATATAATACATTGAAATAGAAAGAGACAACACTGTGCTAAGCCTGAAAGACCTTTTACTGCAACATAGAAGGAGATACAGAGGAAGGACAGCAAGCAGGAGGGAAAAAAGAAGGAACGGAGGGACACTTGATGAGTTGAATAAAACAGGAGTATTATTCATCCGTTCATAGTATATAGACCACATATGTTATACTGGAGAAAACATTATTATGTAATGTTATAAGGAATGAATATTTTGTCTGAGGATATAAGTTTACTGAAAAACTATTATGATTTTGTTCTATGCCTATCGATGATGAGATATATCAGAGTTCAGTCATTATCAACATTAGTGACAAACATAGGTTAGGCAAAACAAACCCTCATAACTGATAACCATGCCGTCCCTGTATTCATTTTCACCACATTAGAAAACATGTCCTATTGAATGATTGCTATGAATTTCCATGGAAAAGATAACAGGAGGTAAAACCCTCGTGAGATATGTGTTGAAATCAGCGCTGTCCTCATCTTGCAGCTATATGGCACACGGTAAACATCCTGGCAAACGATAATGAATGCCTGTAAGTTAGACACAAACTATGCAACAATAAAAAGCAAGCATATAATCCACATTATCGGGCAGTTCCTGGCGGGCACAAGTGATAAGCCCGTCATCGAACATTTTGTGGCAACTTTGACAGGCAAACCAGCGAACAGCCAGTGCCCTTGGTTGAGTGATATCATCAGACACTTCCAGGTGGTTTGGCGCCTGACATGGACCCACGACCCTGCCATCCTCTAAAAGTTGGCTCTTTAACCAGATTGCTTTTCTGTACATTTTCCTTTTTTTTAAAAAAATATATATTAGGTTTGCAACAATTAATATGCCATACTGAACTACTACTTTTTCTTTTCAACTGTGTTGCGCATGGTGATACCGCACTCAAGCTCTGCCGACCACCTACTGACAACTGGCCGACTTTACTGCTTGACTGGCTACTCAGCAGTGTGGACATGATCACAGTCATGCCCAACAGACTGTGCTCAATGATGGCACATTCCGCCAGTCACTGCCTGATGGTGTGGACGGGGCATAACAACTTCAATCCGGGGATTGACTAGCATCAAGCAATATAATTACGTCTTCAAATGAGAGAGAAAAAAAAAAACACAGAGCTACCAGTGTTAATTGACGGTAGTCACCAATTTGTTAACCCCTTCAATTCACTGTTTTCATCGTTGTCTCTTTCCAACAATCTTCTCCAAACATTGTGGAGGAGGGATCGGTGTTGGTTGGGTGTTGCCAATTAAAAAACTGGATATTTAGTTACCTAGTCTCTATTTGATGTTACAAAACAATGTTGTATGCATCTCATGGACGTGAAAGTAATTAAATGGAGCTGCAGGGATGAATTTCAAGGTAACCGACTCATAATGTATAAATGTTAATGATTACCTGACTATATATATGCAATTCCAATGCAATGCATTTATACTGAGGTGGACCCCATAGGAGGATATTGCCTGCAGAAATGTTAGCAATAATTGAAGGGTTTTGGCACCCCTTCGGTCCCGAGTCAATCCATTTCAGTCCTTCAGCTGCCCCTCCTTTCCTTTTTCCCTCGTGCTTGCTGTCTTTTCTCTATCTCTCCTTCTCCCTTGCACTATGAGGTCTTTCTGGACTAGTGCAATATTGTCTCTTCCGATTTCAATGTATTTTACTGAGAAGAAATATAAAAGACAACAAGAAGCGGTGCCAAGGCACAGCAAACCCGTTCCAAGCAGTCATTCTAGTGCTGATGTAAAAGCACAACAGGATATCTAGTCAAACATGTCACATATCGAATTTGGAGTTAATTGGACAAAAATTGACAATTCTTGCCCATTTGAAATTTTAGGCCCGACCCACCTGATATAGACCTTCCTAGCGCCAACTGGGGGGGTTTACCCTCCTGATGTAATGAGGCATGTTATTGGAAACAGATATGATAGATGTACCTTTAGGTTTTGGTTCCATGTCGATATGACGAATTTGAATGGAGTTATGGCAAAAACGTTTTTATTTTGAGGGGCCTACAGCCTGGGCCTTGGTCCTATTTGGCCCAAAATGTAATCACGTGATCAGAGGGTCCTAGCCCATCAACCCAGAAATTTTAGTCAAAACCGCGCCAATAGTTTTCGCATAAAATTGTTAACACAGAGAGACAGACAGGCAGACAAACAAATAGACAAACAAACAAACACACAAACCGAGTGAAAACAATACCCGTCCCCGAGCCCCTCCGGGGATTGGACGGGTAATAAGGCTATAATTTAGTATTAATTTATGGAATACGCATTTTAAGACATCATGCGTCATGGAGCGTAATAACTCTAGAAATCGATGAAATATAATAGCAATATTAGATTCGTTAAAGAAAGCATTGCCGATTCTCTTCGTTAGAGGTCAGCATCGATTAGTCTGATTCACTAGACTTCGTTTCAGCAGTTTCAACAACCATGAATACACGAAACTACCAGCTGACGTGCTGCTCTTCTGTGCTATGTTGCTAGTTAGGTTTTACAGATTGCTAACGCTCATTACTCCATTATACTCCACGTTCATTCATTAAATACTGTAGTATTCTCTAAAAATTGCTTCCTACCACTTGTTAGTTATTAACCTTCATTTACGTATAATGTGATGAGAATAGTTGCATCACCACCACTCAAAAGTTGAGGCAATCACGTTCCACCTGACACAGGCTCTAGGTTCTGAGTGACTCAATCATAAAGACACATACTACCACAGGAAGATGCCCGACGTCTCCATATACCCCAATATTTTTTTCGCACTTTCGACTTGCTCAACTGTACATTCTTACAATAGAATAATTGTCTATGAACAGTAAAGCCTAATTCCTTGTTTGTGTAGGTCTGATTTTGTTGTATTATATTGTTTGACTTTTCTGTGGCATAAGGGAATTGAAATTAATATCGTGTTGCACAAATATGGTTATTTTTGAAGTCAGAAATTACAATAATGTACAGAAAAAAAGATCAACAAAGCAGGTGGATAGGTAAGACCTTAGTTTTCACATCAAAATAATTATTACTAGTATAAAGTACGTTTCATCTTTCGATCAGAAACCGTTTATGGGAGATGTAGTCCTAAATATTACTGGAATATACATATTAATTGTTGATTTGTTGAGCCAGCTAACAATGAAAATTTCCTTTGATTTACCTAAGCTAACCAACATACGGACGTCTTTAGTATTCCATTCTTGTTATCTACAGATATTTGTATTCTGCTTTGGAAAGATTACTCAAACTGTTAGGGTTAGGTGTAGGTTTCAGTAATTGCTTCAGTACAAGAGGTTTCTCCATAGCTGAATCGGTTTCATGTAACATGAATAAACTGAGAAAAAAATATTACAGTAGTCAAAAGGACCCCAACCCCTCGAGAACGTAATATTAGTTTTAGTCGTCGTTTGATCTATTTGATTTTAAAGGAAACGATTCTAAGCGAGATAACGTTACACCCTTTCACTAAAGAAACATAAAGAGAAATAAATAAAAACCTCGAGGTTGTAAGGATACAATATAAATAGACGTCATTGTTTTGTAAAGGTTAAAGTAACGATTTCATCTTGGAACGAGAGTAAGTGATCATTTCCACCAGCATCGTGAAGGAGGCCAAGGCACTGGTAATGAAGAGTAAGTAGAAGCCACCCTGCGTGTGGTTGAGGCTGAGGGGTATCTCTTTACTTTCCTGTAATGGAATCTAAATATTAGTGTTCGTACTAAGTAAATGAGCAACATATGGCGAAAGAATTTTGTACTCTAGGCTTATGACGAATACAAAATATACCAGTTTTACTGATAAAAGTTGCCGAACGCCTTTCTCAGAGAGAGAGAGAGAGAGAGAGAGAGAGAGAGCATGTATTACACATTCCTTGCTACGAGCTGGTGACTCTTACGTCTCAGGGATGGCTTACTCAGCTTACCAGTGAGTTATTTTCTACTTGTCATTTTCCTTTTAAAGCTACATAGAGAGGATTCTCATTCTGGGTGGCGACTATCTGGTGAGTCGTAAGGAGGGCTCACTTTCGACGGAATATTTAAAAAGTGCAAAGGTGCTTAAGTTACAATATCAGAGTGGAAGTTACCTCTAGAAACTGTTCTGTGATAATGAGAATCACGTAACTTAAGTCCTGCAACAACATACTAGTAAGTCTCATAAATCTGTTGGCCAGGCTTAATCTTTTTGCGGAGATGTGTTCATGATTACCGAAGATTACCGTTCAAATCACTGAAACAATACATCAGGTAAAGACCTGCCCAGAATATTCCACCAGTATTAACAGATCCTTCACTTGTTTACTCTAACATTCATATCATAATCTTTTTGGAGTCAATCAAAGCTTGACCTGTGTGCGTGTGTGTGTGTGTGTGTGTGTGTGTGTGTGTGTGTGTGCGTGTTCTTACCTAATTGTTCGTACATAACTGTATCTTAACACGAATGGGTCAAGCTCGTACTGTCCCGTGTATTAAATCACTTTTATCATACATATACTTCAATTCATTATTTGTTTTGGCACTCTCTGTTTCATTCGGTAGTGCATTCCACTGATCAATTGCCCTATTTGGGAAACTGAATTCGCTTACGTCTTTATCAACTCTCTTTTTATGCAGTTTTTTTCAGTGTCCTCTTGCTGACGCTTCCCCATACGTTATATACTCATTTATGTCTATTTTCTCTTTCCCTGAGACACATTTATATAGCATCATCATGTCTTCTCTTTTCCTTCTTTCCTGTAGTGTTGGTAGATTCAATTTTTCTACTCTTTCTTCGTAGTTTAGATCCCTTAAGCTTGGTACCCATCTTGTAGTTGCCCTTTCAACTTTTTCAGTCTTATCTATGTTTCTTGAGATGAGAATTCCAGGCTACTGATGCATACCCCAGGGTTTATCTGATGAATGATGTTATTATCTTTCTCAGCATGTGTTCATTTATGTATGCGAATGCTATTCTCATATTAGTAAGCAGTGTATACATGTTCCGTACCTTCTCACTGATGTGGTCAGCCGGAGATAGTCTGTTACTGATAATCACTCCTAAGTCCTTCTCTCTTTCTAATATGTGTAGGATTTTACTTCCTAACTTATAATCCAAATATGGTCTTTTCCCACTTTTACTAGACTTAATTACATGACACTTGTCCACATTGAATTCCATTAGCTATTTATCGCTCCATTCATGAAGTTTATTAATTCTTCTTGTAGCTCTCTACAAAAGTCTGTGCTAGTAATTCTCTTTTGTATTTTTGCATCATCAGCAAACATATTTAGATAGCTGTCATTTCCAGTGTTACTATCTATGTCATTTATATACACTAAAAACAGTAGGTGCCAGCTCTGAGCCCTGTGGAACTCCGCTAGTCACTTCTCTCCATGATGAGTAATTTCTCCTTAGTACTGTTCTTATTTCCCTTTGTCTGAGAAAATCTTCCATCGAACAGTACAGGTTGCCTTGGATTCATTCTTGATGGTACAGTTTCCATAGAAGTCTTTAGTGTGATACTCTGTCAAATACTTTCATGAAATCTAGATAGATACTGTCTACCCATCTTTCTCTTTTCTGTAATGTTTCTGCAACTCTATCATAGTAGCTTAATAGATTAGTAACACATGATTTTCCATTTCTAAAACCAAACTGCCTTTGTGTTATCATACTGTGTTCTTTTAGATGGTTGACCGAAACTTTTCATATCAGGTTTTCTAGTATCTTTCTTACAACACTGGTTGTGATATTGTTCGGTAGTTGAGTGGAATTGGTCTATTTCCTTTCTTGAATAGGGGAACAATGTTTACTTTCTTTCAAATATCAGGTAGTTTACCTTGACCTAAGGATTCCTAGAATATCATGTATTTTGGTCTACTTAACTCTTTTACACATTCATGTAGCATCCAACATGAAATTTCGACATGGCCATTTGCTTTTCTTTTCTCTAATTTACTTAACTCTTCCTGTATTTCTTTTTTTTATGTTTGTATATAAGATATGGGTGACGGGGTTACTACCATCAGTTTGGAAGAATGGTGTAATTGTTAAAGTTCCGAAGAAGGGAGACCTGAGTGAATGTGGTAATTGGAGGGGAATCTCTTTGTCACCGATAGCTTTGAAAGTTTTCAGTAGAGTGTTGTTAAATAGGTTGGAGCCAGTGGTTGAGGGTATTCTGAGGGATGAACAGGCTGGTTTTAGAAAGGGACGTGGTTGCAATGATCAGATCTTTATAGTTAGGCATTTGATGCAGCAAGTTAATGAAATGAGAGTGCCGTTAAGTCTTTGTTTTGTTGATTTTGAAAAGGCTTTTGATAGTGTTTCGAGAGAGACTATGGGGAAGATCATGAGACATTATGGAATACCAGAGGAGTTTGTGAGGGTCATTATGAACATGCATGAGGACACATTTTGTAAAGTGATGGTTGATGGTTGTCTGAGTGATTCGTTTGAAGTCAAGTCCGGAGTAATTCAAGGTGGTGTTCTATCGCCTTTACTATTTATATTGGTCATTGATTACATTATGAAACGCGTTGGAACAGAAACCGGTGCAGGTATACTTTGGGGAGAGAACAGGAAACTTTTGGATTTAGATTATGCAGATGATATAGTTTTGATTTGTGATGGGCCAGAAGAGATGCAGAGAGTGTTGGACTGTTTGGTGAGTGAAGGTCGCAAGGTGGGTTTGGTTATTAATTGTGGAAAAACTTAAATAATCAATATGAATATGGAAAATGCGCATGAATGTGTAATTGGAGGTATGGTTGTAAAGCAAGTTGATAGGTTTAAATATTTAGGTACTTATTTAGCCAAGGATGGTTCTTTGAACTTTGAATTCGAGGAAAGGTTAAAGAAGGCTAATCAGGCAATGGGAATGCTTATAAATATTTGGAATAATAACAATTTCTCTGTGCATACAAAAATCAAACTTTATAAGGTAATGGTTAGGAGAATCTTAATTTATGGACACGAGTCTTGGTACAGCACAGTGACTATGGAAAATAAATTCTTGGTGTTTGAAAATAAAGCACTTAGAAGAATATTAGGAGTTAAGTGGTGGGAAAGGATACCAAATAGTAGAATTAGAGAAATAGCGGGAGTGCAGCCGATCGATGAATATGTTAGATTCTCACGATGGAAGTGGCTAGGACATGTGTATAGGAGACAGGGAATAGTACGAGGTACACCAGGGTGGGTGGCACTTGGTAGGAGAGGTAGAGGAAGGCCAAAAGAGACGTGGGTGAGGACAATGAGACGGGAAGCTGGAGATGAGTGTTGGGGAGATCTTGAGGAGTTAGCATAAGATAGGATGTGGTGGTGTGAGTTCATCGAGGCCCTATGCATCCCCGAGGGTGCCACAGGAAATGATTGATTGATTGATTGTATATCTGGTAATATGTGTGGGCATGCATGTTCTATATCATCCCTCTCAAAATTACTTGCTTCTGTGTGTGTGTGTGTGTGTGTGTGTGTGTGTGTGTGTGTGTGTGTGTGTGTGTAAAATCTGTGTTACTAATTTTCAGAAGCAAGTGAGAGTCTAAATTTTTAAATAACATGTCCATGCTTTTCGTCTTAAACCTAACATTAATTTAGTCTTTTTTTTTTCTTGTAAAAATGACAAAATAAATTGCATTGTAAAGCTCATTGTATGTTGTCCAGATCGGATGCCCATATCGAATAAAAAGAAAATAAAATTTAATATGCACACAGGAAGTGAAGTGTGATTTTATTCTATTGGTAATGAGTTCCAGTTAGGCACTTGGTGTATTTACGCGAAGTTCGTTTTAAATGTAATATTATTTCAATATACAAGTGCTTACGGAATCTGGATACTTTTGGATGACATTGCATCTGCTGAATGACTGTCGCATTTTGGCAGATGAGTACAAAATACACGTTTGTGTGTGTGTGTGTGTGTGTGTGTGTGTGTGTGTGTGTGTGTGTGTGTGTGTGTGTGTGTGTGTGTGTGTGTGTGTGTGTGTGTGTGTGTGTGTGTAATGCATTAGGCTAAACGGATGCTGGATTAAGTTTCCTTATGATGACAGCCATACTACTGTCTGACGTTATGTTGTTGAATCGTCTTACTTGTATGATTTTGTTGGCTCTGTAAACACTAGAGAGAGCATGCATATTTTTTAAAATAACAGAACAGAATAAGAAAAAAAAATGGATTAAAAAAATAATCCGTACACAAGATTACTGGAGTCCTTCATTCATAAATAATCTGTAACTGTAGTACTTGACCAGCTGTAGGTTGAAGTTTGGGGAGAAACAACTCAGAGGAAGCGAGTTCCAGAGGGATGTAGTTCGGGGAATAAAAGAATTCTGATAGGCAGAAGTTCTGCAATTTGGCCGTGTGACATTCCAGTCAGGAGCGCTACCAGATGCCCATGTAGCAGGAGGGAAGCATGGAGAGGTGGCACAATGAATTCAACTTCGTCTGAGCATTTGCCATAAATGTATCTGTAAAATAATGCAAGGGAGGCAACATTCCATTTCAATCGTAGGGGGGGTAGTTCATTTGTAATAGCAAGGATATAAATAATTCCAACAGTTTTGTTCTGAATTTTGCCAGGTTGTTTTAGTGCAACCTCTCCACATCCATTCCACAAGAGTGAGCAATATTTCACAGGCCTTTTATAAAATATAGCAAACTGCTCGTCAGTGAAAAAGTTTGGGCTCTGTACAGTAATCCAAGTTTCTTTGAGGCGGTTTCAGCAAGCGATCAGACATGAGAGGTCCAGCTAAAGATATTGTTAAGTGAAACACAGGAACTTTCAATACTTTTGGAGATGGGAATATTAGTACATTGAAGATAATAAACGAATTTGGCAATATCTCTTTGTTAGTAAATTGTTTATATATGGTTTTACTAGCATTAAACGAGAGAATGTTATTTTGTCTGCATTCAGTGATCGTAGATAGGTCTTGATTTATGGAGATGACTGCACTGAGTTGAGAGTTAGAGATAATAAACTTGGTGAATAGGTGTTTGACTGTGAATAAACCGTGAAGTGTTGAGTCATCTGCATATGAATGGATGGGATTCTGGGTGACAGAGAAGAGATCATTAATTGGAGCTAAGAATAGGGTTGGCACCAGCATACCTCTATGGGTATGACTGTATTCGTTCCATTAATGATATTAATACACTGACTTAATTCATTCCATGGGATGGCTCTGCAAATGGAGTTGTTGCCTGCGGTTATTGGATCAGCTCGGCCAGACTAGGGCTGATCAACAACAACTGTGATGCTGCCGTCTGTCAGACTGTGTGCTGGTAAAAGCTAAGGGTAATTTGTATGGTTTGTTAATAGCAGAGGTACTCATACTTTGTCCTGGTCATTCCTCACATTTCTCAGTGAATCGCATTGAGTCTCCACAATAACGAAAAAGAGGTATCTCCCTTTTGGAAATTTTAAATGCCTCTATTCCAGAGTTATCTGCGTCCACTTAGCGGTTCTTCCTAACATTAAGGGCAAGAAATCTAGCGGCGGTATGAGGGAGATTTTTACAAAGTTTAGGGAGTATACTTTTTATACTTTTATGTACCATGATGAATATATTTGAGGACCAATATTTTGATCTTATTAAAAAAAAAAAAAACTCAAATGCCAGAAGCACTTGACAATATGTACAATTTATGTCCGACAACACATCGAAAACGCTACTTTTTACGCAAGAGAGAAGGAATCAAAGGTTAGAAGCCAGCAAGATTGTTCTTATTAGAAAAAAAAAAGTGAATTTCTGAAAACCCGTTCTCACTGAGATGCTCGGTCACATTGCCTTTAAAAGAGTGGAAGTCATAGGCAGAGGGAAATACAGACAGATGAAGACAGTTCCATTGTTGGTCTGTGTCGTACATGAAGGACTGAGAATATTAGTGAACTCTTGCAGTAGAGGTGGACAGGAAATGGGTTAGTGTTTGCTGCTAGACGAATGCAGTGCGTTCGCTGTAATGGAAGGGCGATGAGGAATGTAAGCAGATAGTTCATTTGAGCAGTGACTCTTTAAGTAGCGATAGAGAAGAGTTTAAGATGCAACGGTGCGGTGAAGAGACAGATGTTGAAGGGAGTCGGTAGATGGCTTAAAGGGACGAAAAGCCATTGACTCTACCCTGTTGAGAAGGGGTGTATGTTTGGAGCACCCCTCCTCCCCCCACACACATGAGAGTTGTACTCCACACACGGCCGAATAAAACCTCTGAGTCAACAGCTTTGCGGGGGTAAAGAAGGCACGGGGTAATCTTAGCACACCTATTCTCTTGAAAGTAGATTTTGCAAAATAGGTAATATGACTTTTCTTTGATAAATAAAGAGAGAAGGAAACCTTAAGTTTCAGTCTCTCATCCCACGGAGTGTTCAGATTTCTTTCCAGGAGTAATTCCTCCAATCTGAGACTGCCGGTCCATAGGATTAGGTTAGTTACCTCAGTTTTTAATGCTCTCATATGCTGAGCATTCTGTTTGGAAATCGCTCTGTTCTCCTTGACCCTGCCTTCGATAATCTGCTTGAGCCACAGCTGCATGATCCCAGCGTCCTCCAGGCGATGAATAAGTTGCATAAAACGATGGTAATACGGCGACCCTTTTCTGAGGAGTAACGTAAGGAATGGACCCATCAATTGTGTAATAAACATTTGCATAGTTATAGGCATCAGCTGCATAAACATGATATTAATTATTACGGAAATCATATAAGTCATCATTGTCCTCGATGTCTAAATCATTCTCTGTTATCAGCATTAAGAGTGTGATCATAAAATTCATCAATCATTAACACCGTATTTACACCATCAGATTCGATTACGCACCTTTATTTTCGTTTTGCTAATAGCTGGTTGTATTTTTTAGCTCGTGCAAGATATTCTGAAATAGAAAGGGTTAGATATACGCTTCATTTACCCCTTCACACCTTTAGCTCTGTCGTAAGTTAAAAAAAATGACAGGTAGCGGCAACGATATAGTCAACAAGCAGGAACATTATAGTGCAATATTCGCATCCGGAGTTGTTTAAATGACCGAACATTTGATTTAACCCTTTGAATTTAACCTTCGACCCATTTCCCTAAAATTCCGATTGCTCCAGTTGTGCTTCACCCTCAGTCCTTCCACCAACTTTCACCTAAATCGTACCAAACTTGTGAGTTGATCTTGTCCTGTGATTCTGGTCATTGTTGTGTTGTTCTCAAATTTAAATTTCTTCATCCTTCTCTGACCCTGAGACCTATGATCATGAAAAGTTGGAACACAGCCAAAGCTATTTTAGTTATAGGACCGAACATATAACCTTGTCCTGTGATCCTGACCTTTTCTGATTGTTTTCAAAATAAAATTCCTTCAGTATCGCTCCACCCAGAACCTACCAGCCAAAATTTTGTGTACATTTTATCGAAACTGAGTCAGATGACATGCATGCTACCGTAACTGTCGACATTTCCCTGTGACCTTGACATTTGATTGTTTTCAATATAGAATTCCTTTTATTTTTTGTAGCATTACCATAAATCTTTCCAAATCTAAATCAGGTAAAAGCTGTTAAGTTGACCATGGCATGTGAACCCTGACCTTTTCTTACCGAGTTTTGTCCCAGTCAAACTAAACCTGTTTATTATGTTCACATACTAACAGACAGCTTAAAATATGGCCTTGTCCTGTGACCTTCACCTATGGCTGACTGTTTTCAAATACACCTGATCGTTCTGCCTTACCTTTAATTATCCCAAGAAGTTAGCCTAAATCTTGCTTGGTCAAAATTTGATCCAAGCCCCGTGACCTTGATCTTTGACATACTGTTCTAACCCTGAGTCATTCCATCATGTTTGATTTACATCTGATGAAAAGTCTGTTTGTCTGTCTGTCTGTCTGTCTGTCTGTCTCTGTCTCTGTCTGTCTCTCTCTCTCTGTCTCTGTCTCTCTCTCTGTTTCAAACACACACACACACACACACACACACACACACACACACACACACACACATACATTGTCCAATAAACTGCATTGCTTTATGAGCGCCAACGCAAAACTTCCTTCTTCGGATGGAAGGAGTTAGTCATCAATATACTACATGCAGCAGAAGATTTTCAGCATTATTAGGTTAATAATCATCATCAATAATAGTCTGTGATTACAACTGAGTAATAATTACCAAAGCATTATCATCCTGATAGCTAGTATTTAATGACGTGGGTATTATCAAGAAGTACGATCAAGTAAGTCGCTTACCTCAATCCCCATCCAAAGGTTGTCATGATAGAGATGGGCTTCTTGCCAATGTGGTAGGGTGTGCGACCACGTTCATCAGTGTACAGGGACTCGATGATTATAGTGATATAATTCTCCAAGGTAATTAGTGTGTAGCCTCCTCTAGACACCTTCTCTATGGCGTCTTCGCAGCTGGTATACTGAGAATTAGAGAGATAGTTTCAAAATGGGGAAAAAAATGTACCCTTATCCTGAAAGTGCGTGAACTGAAGATACAAATGTTTTGGTCTGGAAAAAGATAGTTTGAACAGGAGGCATGATGACATAATGCATGTGAAACGGAGAAATAATAAAAGGGTGCATTATGTGATATGCATACCTTCCTTTCTTAGTTACC
This sequence comes from Coenobita brevimanus, assembly GCF_032717465.1. Classification (NCBI taxonomy): domain Eukaryota; kingdom Metazoa; phylum Arthropoda; class Malacostraca; order Decapoda; family Coenobitidae; genus Coenobita; species Coenobita brevimanus. The sequence continues at coordinate 47,852,569 of NC_136993.1, read as the reverse complement.
TTTCGTGACAACAGTATCATCTTCCACAACTGTGCTTATGTGGTAGGCATCATTGACAATGTTGGGCTTGATGTGTACTAATAAGTCAGCCCATCATAGTTCACTACAAGGAGTAGACTGTAGCACCAGTCGAGCAGGGCAGTACTCCCGAGGTGGATGGAAAGCTGATGACAGGGAGTGCTGGATCTCCCGTTTCATCAGCCCTCAGGACTAGTTCCTGACCATCCCCCTTTGCTGAACTTTTTCAGTGTCTCAGTTACACAGAGAGTAGGCCAGCATGCTCTCCAGTACAAATTTCTCTATCTATCTTCACCAAACTACATGCACAGTACACACTACACTTCCTATCCAAAATTCACCAAAATGGCATCAATTCACCCAGCCTCGGAGTCCCCAGAGGGACCATAAATGCCCCCGCCATCTGCCCCTCTCCCGGTGACGACTCGAGGTGCCTGGAACCACTGTCTGACTCTCTTCTTCTTCATTTCTGCAACATTCGCGGCCTTTCCTCTAACTTTCGCTCTGTTGAGCACCACCTCTCCTCCTCTAAACCTCACCTTCTTTTTCTAACGGAGACTCAGCTGTCTGAGGCAACTGACAGCAAACCCTTTTCTATATCCTCCTACTTTCTCTATACTCATTTCAAAGCCAAAGGTGGCTGTTGTGTATACATACGCAACGACTTATCTTGCTCTCGTGTTCCTGAACTTGATTCTTCTGAATTCTCCACTCTCTGGCTTCGGCTTTCCTGTCATTCTCTGACTAAATATATCTGTGCTGTTTACTTATCCCCTAATTCTACTGACTATCAAAAATTCTTCGACTATCTTACTTCTACGATGGAACACATTCTGTCCATTTCTCCTTTCTCTGAAATCTCCATTCTTGGAGATTTCAACGTTCACCACCACCTTTGGCTCTCCTCTCCTTTCACGGATCCACCTGGTAGAACAAGCCTCACATCTTTTCTATCCTTAATGACCTAGAGCAGCTTGTACAGCACCCTACCCGTATCCCTGACTGCCTTGGAGAGAGCTCCAACATACTTGACCTCTTCCTCACAACTAATCCTTCTGCTTACTCTGTTAATCTTTTCTCTCCGTTGGGCTCCTCCGATCACAACCTTATTACCTTAACCTGTCCTATCGCTCCAGTACGGCCTGCGGACCCTCCAGGGAAACGTCGTCTCAGGCATTTTGGAGCCGCGGACTGGAAGGCCCTCAGGCAGTACTTCTTTGATTTTCCCTGGAATGATTATTGCTTCAATGGCCGTGAGCCATCTGAGTGTGCCTTGCGCATTACGGAGGTTATTCTCTCGGGCATGGAAGCATACATTCCTTTCTCATATCCTTTGACTAACGCAAGAAAGCCTTGGTTTAATCACGCTTGTTCTAATGCTGTCCGCAACAAGGAGAAGGCCTACAAAAAGGTACCGGAGCCAACCCACCTGAATCACATAATCTTTACGTTTCTGCCCGGAATCGTGCTAAGTCTGTTCTTCGCTCTACTAAAAATAATTTCATCCATACTAAATGCTCTCAACTCTCCAACTCGAATTCTTCCCGCCTCCTTCTGGCACCTTGCCAAAAATCTTTCTAACAACTTTACCTCATCATCCTTCCCTCCTCTTTTCTACTCTGATGGTTCTGTAGCTATTTCTTCTACTGATAAAGCAGATCTCTTCGCACAGACTTTCTCCTCCAATTCCACCTTAGACGATTCCGGTGCTGTTCCTCCATCACTTCCCCCTCTGACTTCCTCATGGCTGACATCAAAATGTCTACAGTTGATGTATTTTCTGCCATCACTGGCCTCAGTACTAACAAGGCATATGGGCCTGATGGGGTCCCTCCTGTTGTTCTCAAGAACTGTGCTTTTGTGCTTACACCCTGCCTAGGCAAACTATTTCGCCTTTGTCTGTCAACTTGTACCTTTCCTTCTTGCTGGAAGTTTGCTCTCATTCAGCCAGTCCCAAAGAAGGGTGACCACTCCCAACCCTCCAACTATCGTCCAATTGCTTTAACTTCCTGTATTTCAAAAGTTTTCGAGTCAATTCTTAATAGAAAAATTTTAAGGCATCTTTCCTATCACAACCTTCTTTCCGATCGTCAGTATGGGTTCCGTCAGGGACGCTCCACTGGCGATCTTCTCACCTACCTTTCAGACTCCTGGTCATCCTCCTTTCGGGACTTTGGCGAAAGCTTTGCCATTGCACTTGACATCTCAAAGGCTTTCGATCGAGTCTGGCATAAATCTTTAATTTCCAAACTGCCCTCCTACGGTTTCTATCCTTCTATCTGTGCCTTCATCGCTAGCTTCCTTTCTGGTCGTTCTATAGCTGCTGTCGTAGACGGCCATCGTTCTTCTCCTAGATCTATCAACAGTGGTGTTCCTCAGGGCTCTGTCCTATCACCAACTCTCTTCCTTTTATTCATCAATGATCTTCTAAGCTGTACATCTAACCCTATCCACTCATACGCTGATGACTCCACCCTTCACCTTTCCATTCGGTTCCCGTAACGCCCATCTCAACAGTTACTTCAAGAAACAAGGGATGAGGCTATGGCACACCTAATGTCTGACTTGACTCATATCTCTGACTGGGGTAAAATAATATGGTTGTCTTTAATGCATCTAAGACTCAGTTCTTACACCTATCAACCCGACAAAATCTTCCACAGGTATACCCACTGATGTTTAATAATATTCAGATTAATCCTGCATCATCCTTGAACATGCTTGGGGTTTCATTTACTCGGGACTTATCTTGGAAAGATCATATTACATCTCTTGTAAAATCTGCTTCCAAGAGATTGGGTGTGCTAAGCCGACTCCGCTCTTTCTTTACCCCTGCACAATTGTTGACTCTATACACGGGTTTTATCCGCCCCTGTGTGGAGTACAACTCTCATGTGTAGGGAGGCTCCCCACATACAGCTCTTCTCAATAGGGTGAGTCAAAGGCTTTTCGTCTCAACAACACTCCTCCTCTTAGTGGCTCCCTTCAACCTATGTCTCTTAGCTGCACTGTTGCATCTTTATCTCTTTTCTATCGCTACTTCAATGGTCGCTTTTCCCCTGAACTGTCTGCTTGCATCCCTTCACTTCTACGTCGGTGGCGTAGCACCCGTCTAGCAGCTAACTCTCATCCCTTTTCTGTCCAACTCTCTAATGCAAGAGTTAACCGTTACTCCCAGTCTTTCATTTATGCAACAGGTCAGCTCTGGAACTGTCTCCCTCTGTCTGTATTTCCTTCTGCCTATGATCTCCAGTCTTTCAAACGTAGTGTGTCCAGGCATCTCAAAATGATCGGATCTTGAATTTGGCTCTGTATTGTATTTTGTTTTTCTCTTGGAGGGAACTATTACTGCAGGCTCATGCCTTTGGTTCCTTCTTCCTCGCAAAAAAAAAAAAAAAAAAAAAAAAAAAAAAAAATTATCAGACTGTTAGACTACCTTTGTCCACTCACCTGGCTTTTCTTCAGCCTTGACTTCGACTTCCCTCCAGCCACGGGGATAAAGAAATTAGAGATTGCGATATTGTAATGAAACCTCAAAAAATTGAATCCCTCTCACTCTTCTTGTACCATTTAGCTACACATTCCATCAAATGTCTGTATTCTAGATAAGGCCAGACTTCTTGAAATAACTGAGGGAGATCATCTGTATTAGAGTGAAATTGATTTTCACTGTCCATCACCAGACTCAACACAAAATACCTACATCATAATGTTAAGGTTAAGTAAAGTATCAGTGTACGATTGACTACTTCAGACTATATCAGTGCGAGTTTGTGTTATAGACCATCTAGGTATCTTTCAGATCTATATGGGTGAGACGATCTTAAGCAGTGAAGCATGTTCAGTCATTAATGTTTAGAACAGGTGAGTTGTTATCACCAGGGCAGCGGTGAATGTTGAGATAGGACTTTCATGCTTGGTCGTGGGGAATGCAGACTTGTTTTTGTGTGCTCTCTTCTCTAGCTTTCAGGATTGCCCCAGCGATGGTAGCATCTTTTTTTTTCACCTTTTTGGTGACCATTAGGGGAGCTAGTTATCAATCTCATACCCTTCCAGTCAGACTGGAAGAGTAGGTGTCATTACCCACTCACTCACTGATTGCTCTGAGGTGTGAATGGGGAACTTGTTGAAATTGTCTGCCACCAGATGTTTCTCACTGTGTAAGCCTTTCACGTGCAGATAAATTAACAAGTTTTCTGTGCCATGACGCATCAGCTTTTAGCCCCCTCCCCCCCCCCACCTGCCATGCACTCCAGAAAAATGTATTCTCGGGTAATTTTCACCACCCAAACATATTTATTTTGCCTCAAAACCCACATATTCCTATTCGTCGATGTTTGTTCTACACGATAAGCAAAAAAAAGTGGGGAAAAAAATACACTATATGTATGTTAGGGTCATGTGAATAAACATTCAGGAACATATATCTCATTTCCCAACATCGTAAGTCGAACGTTTACTAAACAATCTCTACATGTTAACCATCATTCGAAAGAGAATTTTATTAGCTTTCGAATGCCGGAGGTTCCAGTTTGATACGAGGTATGGTGTTCGAGTAATAAGCAAAAAAGTAAAACCCATTTCTGACTGACAGCAGATTTTTTATTCGGGGAGCTCTAGCGAAAAACCTTTCTCACCACTGATATGATTTTAGTTTATCATCCTATGCATAATTTCATTGGCTTTCATTTGAGACCACAACGGTGATCCTAGGCCTTATAGTTTCGAGAAAAATGCAAAAAACTACGGTGTACCCACACTGTGTAGTGACTCTAGGGTGGTTTCCTGCCTTCCTCTAAGCTACTGCATGTATTTCACCAATTCTGTGTACACTAGATATGGACACTATATTCACATAATTCACTATCACTATTTTTTATAGTTGAATGCTCACATTTGGTGCAGGGTAGAGGCAGTACAGTTGACTAGAAACAGTAGCAGAATCTTCATTTGGGCCAACAACTGATAATGACCAGGAATGTTTCACAAACACCAAATTTCATATTGCAAACACCAAATCTAATCACAACAGTGGCCAAACACTATACGCAAGCACTACTGGTATATCGAAATATGTTGCACAGCCGAGATGGGGATAAGAGAGGAAATTTAAAGGGACAACCACACAGTAGTTTCCCCACTCACAGCTCATTTGGTACTGAATAACCTGTCCGGTCTCTTGCTGATATCGGGACCCAAAGTTGCCAACTCATTACTTTTGACAAGGAGCAGGAGAGCTATGCGCCTCCAAAAATGACGCCGATCACTAAAAACTTTTTTTCTGATGAAATTTTTTATGCTTTAATGATGACAAAAGCGTCAATGTGTATTGGCCCAGCCACACCCTAATGACGACAAACACATCATCATGTGCAGAGGGGTTAACAGCTTCTTCACCCTGAGTACATGTTAATTTACCGTGATTTTTCTCTGTTGATATGAGAACCTGTGTGGCAAAATACTATCATCCACGACTGAAGTACTGAGAAAGCTTCATAAAATAAATGTTACAGAGGAGAATTCTTGTAGAACCTCCGTAGCTTCTTATAGTGTGTTTTGTAGATCAGTTATACATATATTAGACTCGTGGACGAGCAGTTGTTATACGTGAGTAGTTTTGTAAGTAGATAATCTTCATTCCCTTTGTCATGCAATGACAGGAGAGATAAAGATTAGTATGGGACTATTTTTATTTGTCTTGGAAATATTAACAAAGTCTCTCACACACGAGTGAAATATAGTCCCGCTGTTACCTCCCCACTATCTCACTCTATCTCTCTTTGCCACTCTCTCACCCCTGTTGCTAGCCTCCTCTCCACTACCTGTCGGTTCCATGGGTAGCCCTTTTCTGATCTCCGATTCCTACATTCTCGTTTAGCAGGGGTCGTGTCATGTGGGCTATACTGTGGTGGAAATGTTCTAGAAGCCTAAATGTGCATATGTGTGTATGTGTGTGTATGGTCACGAAGTGCTGTTTTTGGGCTATTGTGCTGGTGTGAGACATTCTGGAGAGGTGCTAAGGTCACTTCCTTTGGCCCTATGTTTGACATTGACCTAACCTCTAGACTATATTATGTATGTTACTGGTTAATATGTATCAAGATATTTTACAGTCCTGACATCGCTCGGTCACGTCAGCTAACGGTCCTCCGACAGCTATCATCATTGACATATGCTAATCTATTAATACATAATATTGATTATAATATTGTATAGACATAATATTCGTGATAATATTGTACTGGCCTAATAATATTCTTGAAACATAATACATTTTAAACAAATTGTATACATAACTGAACAAATGCACTATAGTTAAACTGATTATAGAATATTGTATAACATACTGTAAAATGTGTATGTATAACAGACATACGCATATAACTGTGCAATGGTAATACTGCTAAGTCCTTACATTACATATGGAGTTATCCCTTTAGTAGTGTCTAATATTTCACCTAACTTGTGTGATGATACTGGTGATACAGAAGTGTAGTAACACTGTATGAATTGTTACACAGTAATTGTATTGTACATAATTGTATTGTAATTTATATATCGTTTGTTGTTACATAACTGTGACAAGTGCAACATAATTCTAGTAACACTCCAGTAATATTGTAGTAACATTGTAGTAATACATAATTGTAACATTGTATGAATTGTTACATAATTGTATTGTTACATAGAAATTGTATTGTACATAATTGTATTGTAATTGTTACATACCGTTTGTAGTTACATAATTGTAAAAACTGTAACATAATGCAATCGTTTGTCGTTACATAATTGTAGTAATTGCAGTAATACTGTAGTAACTAGTCCTGATATCGCTAATCTGGTCATGCTGTGGTCGATGATAGTGATGATGTGCCTTGCCACTGGCTCGTGGAGAACAATAACTTGCTCTTTGTTTCACTTATAGAAGGAGTTTATGTGGTATCTTGGCATTTTTAGTAACACACCTATTTTCATTTGTTTGTTATGTGATCTTACTGTTTTTCTTTTTTTTTTTTTGGTATGTATTGATATTCTATAGTTTGTTTTTCTTCGTTTGTCTACACTTTTTCGTTGTTGTCCGAGGTTGCATAATTGCTGGTTTATTCCCTTGGGACCCTTTTTTAAGGCTTAGTTTATATTGCACAGATATAATTGCAAATGATATTATATAGCCTCATAATTTGTTATTATATATATATATATATATATATATATATATATATATATATATATATATATATACAGTATTAACTATATACACTGACTTGTTCACTTGTACCTATCGTGGGCAATATATGTGTCAGCTTCTTCACGATTGTGTGGAAGATTTCTTGCTAACATCATTTGTGTTGACCATTTTTTTTTTTTTTTTTTTTTTTTGGTTTTCCTTGAAATTTAATTTGTCTGTTTCCACTAGGTAGCTTTAATTATTATTTTTTTTGGGGGGAGGGGTTCCTTGTAACTTAATTTGTCTGTTTCTACTAGGTAGCTTTAATTAATAAATGTTTAATACAGTTCTTTTAATCGCTCACTGAGTAACTGTGATAGTATATTTTCTTTTTTACTTTGTGGATGTAATAATGTGTAGCTGTATGTATGATACACGTATTTTATGTAGGTATAAATGGTAACACTCGTTGGTAGTAAATAAATGCTATAGTAAAAGAATGAATAAATACAGTGTAGAATATTTATTGTTGGAGCAAGTGTTTAGTGACTGAATTATGCAGATAACTGAAGTAGGTATGTGTACATAAGTTGTAACTATACAGCACGTTTTATATGTTTGTGCAGAAGTTTTTTGTCTACCATTGTGTATTGTATAAATGAAGTAACTATGTAACTCACTAGTTTTTACCGTGGTGTGAATGGTGTGAGTGATGGTGTCACACACGAGTTGATTGACGTAGCGTCGTCTCAGCAAACACGCACAGTGACGTCGATTTCTCACCCTCTGGTAGCTGTGGTGGGTAAATGAGTGAAGAAAGGTGAGTAAGATGAGTTGTGAATTTGGGCTTGGTATTTGCTTCGTCTTCTTGACCTCTTCATTCCTTGCATCAGCGTGGTGATGTTGGTGGAGGTAGGGGGCGGATGGAGAGAAGGGTGGTGGTCTGCTGGTTGTAGCTGTGTTCTTGCTTTTCGTTTGCTTGTTTTGTTTTTCTTTCTCAGTTTATTCTAGGTCCTTTTTTCTTGTGATTTACTCGTTGTGGGATGAAGAATGTCGCTACTTGTAAGTGCGTGTAAAAGATTATAGAGACGACTCGTAGACTTGTTACTTGTAGTTGATCGTAGATGGTTATAGTTCATTGGTTCGTCACAGAAGTTGGAAGATTATTTGTATCAATATTTTGTTAAACTACTGGCAAGGCGTCGTGTGACCTCTTCACCTCTACATCAGCGTGATGATCAGGGAGACGGAGGGGGGGTTGGAGAGAATACTGTCAGGACCTGGTTGTGAGTTGTTGGTTGTAAGAGATATTGTTTGTTTTCTTTCTTGATAATGTAGACTCAACTGTACACTTGTAGACTTGTAGGCTCGTAGGCTCGCAGACTCGTGAACTCATAGATTCGTGGCCTAAACTCGTAAATTTGTAGACTCGTTCTTTTTTCTGAATACTCGCTTGTGGTTACTTGGTCGTAAAATTGTAGTTTCTTGATTGTATACTGTAGAATCAATTGTAGAACTGAAGCTGATATTGGTTACAGTAGGAATTCACTGTAGAACTGAAGCTAATCTTGGTTAGAGTCTTGCCTGCTTTTGTAGAAATTCACTGTAGATTCGTAGACGAGGTTCATACTTTCGCTGCCTCCTTCTCTCCACTACCTGTCGGTTCCATGGCTAGCCCTTTTCTGATATCAGATTCCTACATTCTCGTTTAGCAGGGGTTGTGTCACGTGGGCTATACTGTTGTTGAAATGTTCTAGAAGCATGTGTGTGTATATATGTGTGTATGGTCATGAGGCTGTGTATGTGTGTGTATGGTTTGTGGGCTATTGTGCTGGTGTGAGACATTCTGGAGAGGTGCTAACGTCACTTCCTTTTACTGCCTAGGTTTGACACTGACCTAACCTCTAGACTCTATTATGAATGTTGCTGGGTATTATGTATCAAGATATATTACAGTCCTGACAGAATACATTGCTCTCGTTGTTTTATTTCCCCCAAAAAAGAAACCTGAATTTTGAGAAACCCGGCACTTATATATTTCTTTTCGTCGTTTTTAGTTAAGTAGCTACAAAGTTGAGCTAAATCTTGTTTCCTGAAATGTTCAATTTACACAGTAGTTTTAGCCAGGTACTTGTTGTGTTTGTGTTAGTCTCTCTTTTGGCAGAAGTTTAATGATGATCCATCCATCCTTCCATCATCCAATCCTACATTGCCCCATAAGGAGCGTAGGAGCCCGGGGCTAGGCAGTTGGTCCCGACATTTAAGATGAGAGTTATTTAGTGATGATGTATTAAATTATTCTGCATTAGCCATCCGAGTTCAGAGACAGTCCCTGTTCCAACCTGAGAGTGGTTTGAAAGGGTAGTCTCAGACTTGGGTGTTTTACCCAGGGTTTATAGTCCCTTGCTTGTCTTTCTCTTTCTTCTCACTTCCCCCGAGAGAGGGAGGTGATTACTACAGTGAACTCACTACCTTCTCCCCTCTCCCCCCATCTTCAGGAGGGTAGTTGGCCACGATGATCGAACGAATGCTGACCGGACTGACTGTCTCCAGATGGACAGGCACCAGACTCATGCCCTGCTCAATGCACTTTTGGCAACATGTGAACCTAGTATATTATAAGAGTGTACCGTTGGTGTGGCAGTTGATCAGCCTGCAACTCATGACGTACTCACGCGTTTCTTGTGTCAATGAGGATGAATGAATGGGTTGCCGATTACTGGTTAAAAGTGAAACGAGTTTACAATGCATATATTTAGAAGACTATAGTATAAGGAACCACTTGCACTTGTGTTTTCCATTAATGTCAAAACTCATTTAATTGATTGATAAACTTCGATTGCAATGATAATCAAATATTAAGAGATTTTTGTATGAGAGTTTAATCCAATATGTGCTCACTCATCATAAAACGCTTCTGTCATACATTGTCAGATGGTGCAGCACACTCCTTATTAGTGCTTTGAAAAGAAAAAAGTTTTCCACAAAGTATAAATGGTATTATCTAGGTGTATGTCATACACATATGTGGTTACTGGCTATAATATAATCCTTCACTTCTCTTTCCTTTTGTTTTAAGTCTTTCATTGCTGGAAACTCATTCCCATCGTCCCCCCACTCCTCTCACTCTCCCCTTCCCTCTCTCAGCACCGAGATCCTCTTCTACCCCCCATCCCTCTCTGACCAAGGGAGGTGAAGGTGGCAGTATCTGCTCTTCCTACATAATACCAACATAGTGGGAATCTACCTTCATGACCATAAGGCGGACCATAAGGTGTTCTTATTGACAGTTTCTCTTTTTGTCAATGTCTCTGTCTCTTCCTCTTTCTGTCTATCTGTCTGTCTTTCTATCTGTATGTCTGTCGAGGCCACGTTAACTTAAATTGGCAGTCACCCCAACTGCAACTGCTCAAGGTGTGGGTATCTGAAAGGGAACATGATTTTTTTTTTTTTTTTTTTATGCGAGGAAGAAGGAACCAAAGGCCACGGCCCGCAGTAACAGTTCCCTCCAAGAGAGAAACAAAACACAATAGAGAGCCAAATTCAAGATCTGATCATTTTGAGATGCCTGGACACACTGCGTTTGAAAGACTGGAGATCATAGGCAGCAGGAAATACAGACAGAGGGAGACAGTTCCAGAGCTGACCTGTTGCATAAATGAAAGACTGGGAGTAACGGTTAACTCTTGCATTAGAGAGTTGGACAGAAAAGAGATGAGAGTTTGCTGCCAGACGGGTGCTACGCGCCCGTTGTAGAGGTGGAGGAATGCAAGCAGACAGTTCAGAGGAGCAGTGACCATTAAAGTAGCGATAGAAAAGAGATAAAGATGCAACAGTGCGGCGAAGAGACAGAGGTTGAAGGGAGTCAGTAAGAGGAGGAGAGTTAATGAGATGAAAAGCCTTTGACTCCACCCTATTGAGAAGAGCTGTGTGTGGGGAGCCTCCCCACACATGACAGTTGTGCTCCACACAGGGGCGGATAAAACCTCTGTATAGAGTCAACAATTGTGCAGGGGTAAAGAAAGAAAGGAGTCGGCTTAGCACACCCAATCTCTTGGAAGCAGATTTTACAAGAGATGTAATATGGTCTTTCCAAGATAAGTCCCGAGTAAATGAAACCCCAAGCATGTTCAAGGATGATGCAGGATTAAGCTGAATATTATTAAACATTAATGGGTATACCTGTGGAAGATTTTGTCGGGTTGATAGGTGTAAGAACTGAGTCTAATGTGTTGCTCCCACACCTTTTACACCCGCAGCAGCGAGGTGGCAACGAGGCCTCGGGCTTAGAGTTGTTTAACTCCTTAACCGCGGGGCGTCACTTTCGTGACGCTTGGGAGCAAGGGATCATACCGCGGGGCGTCGCTTTTGTGATTATGTGTTATTTTGAATTCACCCGGGCTTCCAAGTGGGGGCTTGTATCATCTATCAGTACTGCCAATGTCCAACACTAGTCAGCACTCCTAATCTCATCTGTACTCCCATCCTTTGTTGACAATTTAGCCATTTCTCCCCATTCTTGACTCCCCTCCCTACCCCCCCTCCATTACCCAATCCTCTCGCCTGCCCGGCCGTGCTACAGCTAAGTAAATCTTCCTTGGAATTTTTCACTGATTTCATCCATTGAAATAAGCCCTATGTCCTATTCTTATACCAAATAATATATACAAGCAAGAAATAAGGTAAGTGAGAGTGCCATACACCTGGAATTGGCTAATTATCACCTGACAACACCTCACGTGCACTCGTTCGCTAATTTTCGCTGTTTTTTTCCCCTTGAAATATGCTGTATAATCTATTTTCGTAATAAATATACATGTAAGGAGGGAAGGGAGAAGCCTAAGTGATATTTACATTCACCTGGAACTACCTAATTTATAATGTATTGTCTAGATTTCCTGCCAATCATTTGTGCTATACATAGCTGTTTCAAGAGCTAACATTGGTAGCTATGAATATCCCCTAAGTAGGCCTCTACCACGGCCCTCCCTTATCAGTTTACTCTCATCTTCCGAAGTAGAGGTACGTCTGTTTCTTCTTGCTGACTTCAGGGACTTTTTTAACCCCATGCAAAGGGCCCTGTGACCTTTACCCCCTACTAAACCTCGTGTGGAAAGAGGTAAAGGGCTGACAATTGATAAAAGAGTGACTACGATCTTTCTATTGAGTAAAACAGTGCAAGAGGAATTGTAAATAATGTGTAAATAATGTGTAAACAGCAAGTGAAAGTAATGAATGTAAATATACGTGAACAATGAAAAATAGTTTTATAAGTTACTTCAAGTGACAGTGCATAACACGGTGTAAATAAAATGGAAATGTAAATAACGTAAATAAAATAGAGAACGTAAATAGAAATGTAAATGAGTAGTATTATAAGAATACGAGTATATACCCTAGGAGTAATGAAAGTGAAAGTTTCACCCTAGCATGTCTGAATACTATGAGTTATGAGAGTGAAGATGAAAGTGACATTCACTCTCAATACTAGTATACAGGACGAGAAAGTCAATGCTACGTATTTTACTGAAAGAAATTGAATCCTTACAGTGACAATAAACTAATACTACTGAAGGAAACTTATGGATAAAGACTGTAGATATATATAAGTTTTATATAGTAATAGAAATATAAAGTGTGAGGGGTTTTATGAATAATAAATGACATAGTACCAAGATCGAACTAGTGCCAGTGCGACGGTCAGACGCGCTCGTAATTTTCATTCCTTTCACAGTGGTGTTTTTTTTGGAGTATGGATCCCAAACTACTTGAAAATCATAGAGTAGTGTTTATAGTGTTAATATCTGGCTGTGGTAATCATATTATGGGTTGTCGGGAAGTGTAAAGTGGAGACTTCGTTACCCAACTTCAGAGGTCTCCACAAGTCCTACGGTAACTGACGAAGGCTCAACAAACATTCCAGGAGAAAGCTGAAGGTATGTGCCATAAGCATATTTAATTTTAATATTCTAGGACTAATAACTGATTTTTGGCAAATATTTTTTGAGAGTCTGTCGGAGCCCGAATAACCCCGCGGCACACGCAAAACGTCGGTAAACATGCCTGCGGTGTAGGGGTTAATGCACCTGATAGTATATATATATGTGTATATATATATATATATATATATATATATATATATATATATATATATATATATATATGTCAAGACTACATGTTATAATTACAAATCATAATAGATGGATAGATAAATAGATAGATAGACAGCCCTCTGCGAGCCTGGGAAAAGGAAATGAGGTTGCAAGTTGCACTGAGGAAAGCTGACGACAGCGGCCAGTAAGAAGATGATGCAGTTAGCTGTCAGCAGTCCTCTCGTGAACAAAGACCTAGTAACCATACACACACATACACACACATACTCACACACAGGCTTCTTAAACAATGTCTCCTAAGTTGATAGGTGAATCTTTTGCCTTCTTGTTAAATGCCTCCGTCATTTCTTCCTTGGACATCGTTAATTGATTTTTGACTCTTTTGTGAATGTCCTGGAATTCACGTAAACGGAGTTTAGAGTAATCATCGTAATTGTAGATAGGCATGCTGTCACCTTCTAGGAGCTCATATGGTAATTTTTTATCTGTGCTATATATAATGAAATGTGGTGTGTCACCGATGGATTTATTTATAGACCCATTAATTGAGGCCTCTACTCTGGGAATCCAATCATCCCAGCTTGCATAATTTTCACTGAGAATGTATCGTAGCACATCTAATACCTTTTTATTTTGTCTCTCTACCAACCCATTCGATGCTGGGTGATAGGCCAAAACGTTAACCTTTTTGATGTTGTATTGTTTACATATTTCTTGTAAGATCTCAGAATTAAATTCTCCTCCATTATCACTTATTAATACCTTTGGGGTAGTAAAGCGACATATTACATTATCTGTTATTGCCTTTGCTACTGTCTCTGCTGTCTTATCTTTAATTGGAGCTAAAATGACATAACGGGAAAAATGATCCGTTGATACGAATAAGTATAGGTTATTATTGTATGATAATGGCATCTTGAGTAAATCAACAGCGACAACGTCCCATGGTTGATGTGGTACAGGGTAATTACCCATCGGTGCAGGTGTGATTGGGTATCCTTTGTGTTTCGCACATGATTCGCATCTGTCTATATGGTTGTTTATATCTTTTCGTAATGAAGGCCAGTAATATAATAGCTGGGCTTGGTTGAATGTCTTATCCTTTCCAGGATGTCCTGCATGTGGGCTGTCGTGTATCAATCGTAATACTTAGGGTATCATGTCATTAGGTACTACCAACTGGTTAGTATTTCTTTGGCATTTTGGTTGTTTAGAGTTAATTTTGTATAATGTATTATTGACCATTGTGAATTGTTCAAGTGGGACATGCAGTTTGGGTAATTGTATGTCATCTCCACTTTCTAACTTGTATATTACTTTAGACCATATTGGGTCAAGTCTTTGTGCCTTTGCGATATACTCGTGGTTTGGGATATTTCCTTTGAGATCTAACGCCGCGACCTGAATTGTGTTCGGGTTCCTAGATAATGCGTCAGCTACTATGTTCATTTTACCTTGTATATAATGAATTTGTACATTGTAGTTTTCAACTGTACATTTCCATCTTGCTCTCTTCCCAGAAAGGAGTTTTTCTTTAAACATACCCACCAGTGGTTTATGGTCGGTGAATAGGTGGATTTCGTAACCATATACCAAATCTCGAAACTTTTGTAATGCAAAAACCACTGCAAGTGCCTCTAAGTCTGTAGTGCAATAATTTTTCTCCGCACCTCTTGTTTGTCTGCTGGCAAATGCAATCGGTTGATTCTTTCCTCTTTTATCTTCCTGCATCAGTACAGCCCCTAATCCTTTAACTGATGCGTCTGTACAAATAAGAAATGATTTTGTGTAATCCGGATATGCTAAACAAGGTGCATTTGTTAGTTTAATTTTTAGATTGTTAAATGCCCTTTTTTGTTCTTCTTCCCATTGGAATACAGCATCTTTTTTGAGTAGTTGGAACAGATGGAAGGCTATATGAGAGAACTGTGGTACGAATGACCTATAGTACCCAGCCAGACCTAAAAATTGTCTAACTTCGTCAGTCGTAGTGGGTTCAGGAAAATCTCTCACTGCCTGTATTTTGTCATCAGTGGTGTGAATACCATCAGAACTTAATTTGTGGCCTAAGAAATTTATTTCCTTAAAGCAAAATTTGCATTTAGAAAGTTTAATTTTTAATCCAGCATCACTAAGCTTTTGTAAGAGTAAGTCTAATTTCCTGAGATGATCCTTAATATTCTTCATTGCGATAATAATATCGTCAAGATAAACAAATATTCCTTGTCCTAAAATTCCGGACAATACGTAATTCATAAGACGCTGGAATGTGCCTGGGGCTGTCCTCAGTCCCATTGGCATTTTTGTATATTGATAATGGCCTCTGTTTGTTGAAAAGGCAGTGTATTTACGTGACTCCTGAGATACCGGAATCTGATAGTAGCCATTTAGGAGATCGATGGTCGAGAATATATTATTCTCAGGACCAATATTCTGTAGAACATCGCCTAGCAATGGCATGGGAAATCTGTCTGGTATTGTGTGATTATTTAGTTTACGGTAATCTACTACCGCATGCATTTCTCCATTTCGTTTGGGCACGAAGAATAGGGGGGCTTTCCATGGGGAAACTGAAGGCTCAATAATTCCAAGCTTTAACATTTCATCGACATACTGATTTGCAAGTGTACGTTGGGAGTGTGGTATGCGGTAAGCTGGTACGAAAATTGGTGGTGTTTCTGGGTGCACATTAATCATGTGATTAATCAAGTTAGTACACCCTAATTGTTCTCCAGGCAATGCTACGGTGTCCCTGTGTGTTTCCAACAGGGTTAACAAATCATTTTCTTCATCAAATTCACCTGAGTGAATTAAATTCTCTTTTATTCTTTCTCTATCCGTAGATTTTATCTCACTTGTTACTCCAGCTATAACTATTTCCTTCACAGGGGCGGGACATTTTTCAATATTAACTATGCAAGTTCCCTTTTTCAACTGAACTTCCCCATTCATGTGATTAATTATGAATATCTGAGTTTGCCCTTCGGCGTTCATATGACATAATGCGTTTTCTACTGACAATCCCAAGACAAATGTCATTTATGACATTTGGTAGCAGCGAACCTATACGAACCTCGTCTACGAATCAACATTAAATTCCTACAAAATATCAAGATTGAAAACAAAAAGAATACCTCTCTCAACCAACAACACAACCAGGTCCTGACAGTATTCCTTCCAACCAGCCCCCTCCGTCTCCCAGATCATCATGCTGATGCAGAGGTGAAGAGATCACACGACGCCTTGCAAGTAGTTTAACAAAATATTGATACGATCTTGCAATTTCTACGACGAACCAGCGAATCTACGGACATCGTCTCTGAATTAAAAGCAAATTTCTACAAAAGCAAGCGAGACTCTACAAGATTAGCTTCAGTCTACAGTGAATCCCTACAAAATACAGCCTACAATGCAAATAGTCTACAAGTCTACGAAACAACTCTATAATCTTCACGTAACTTCAAGCAGCAACAAGAAGAATATAAAACAAAGCAAGTAAAGACGAGGAAACACCGAAGCAACAAGCACACAAGCCCCCACCACTCCCTTTCGCCTATGCTGACCCAGAGGTCAAGACACGCAGCAAAACACCAAGTCCATATTCACAACTAATCTTACTCACCCGTCTTCACTCAAGTTACTCATCGCTACTCATTCACTCACCACAGCTACCAGTGTGGGAAGCCGACGTCACCATGTGCTGAGACGACAACACGTTAATCAACCCGCGAAGGACAACGCTATCACCACGTGCAACACCACTCACACCATTTCCACCACGGTAAAAATTAGTGAGTTACATAGTTACTTCATTTATACAATACACAGTGATAGAAAATAAGCTTCTGCACAAACATATAAAACGTGCTGTATAGTTACAGCTTAAATACACATACTTACTTCAGTTATCTGCATAACTCAAACACTAAATAATCACCAACAATAAATATTCTACACTGTATATATTCATTCATTTATTATAACATTTATTTACTACCAACGAGTGTTACCATTTATACCTACATAAAATACGTGTTTCATACATACAAAGTGATAAAGAAAATATACCATCACAGTTACTCAGTGAGCAATTAAGAGAACTGTATCAAACATTTATTAATTAAAGCTACCTAGTGGAAACATATAAATTAAGTTACAAGGTAAACTAGAGAAAAAAAAAATGGCCAACACAAATGACGTTAGCAAGAGTGAACATCTTCAACACAATCGTGAAGACAATGATTTCCACACAGTGCTGACACACATATTACCCACGATAGGTACAAATGAACAACAAATCAGTGTATATAGTTAATATTGTATATATGTATATATATATATTTTTTTTTATATAAAATAACAAAATATGGGACTATATAATATCATTTTATAATCTCTGTGCAATATGAACTAAACTTTAACAAAGTATCTCAAGGAAATTTGCCAGTAATTATGCAACCATGAACAACATGGAAAAAGCGTACACAAGCGAAGAAAAACAAACTATAGAAAATCAATACATACAAAAAAAAAAAAAAGAAAAAAGAAAGAAAGAAAAAGTAGGAAAGAAAAGAGAGAAATAGAGTAAGATCACATAACAAACAAATGAAAATAAGTGTAAGTGTTACTACATATGCCAAAATACCACATAAACTACAAACAAAAAAGCAAATTGTTGTCTCCACAAACAAGTGGCATGACACATCATCACTATCATCGACCGCAGCATATGTTAGGACTGCAGTTATTACAATTATGTAACTCCATATTATAATTATGTAACAGTTGCATTAACAAGATGTAACTTTTATGTAACTTTAACTACAATTATGTAACTACAAACAATATGTAACAATTATGTAACGACAAACGATTGCATTATGTTACACTTTGCCAATTAACAGTTGCATTAACAAGATGTAACTTTTATGTAACTTTAACTACAATTATAAGGCCAAGACACTTATGTAAGAGTTGCATTAACAAATGTAACTACAATTATAAGGCCAACACAATTATGCATTAACACAATATTTTGTAACAATTCATAAAATGTTACAATTATGTAGTACCACAATGTTAGTACAATATTATAAGTCATACAATTATAGCACAATTCTGTATTACCATCATCATACAAGTTAGGTGAAATATTAGACATTACTAAAGTGATAACTCTATGTAATGTATAACCTAGCAGTATTACCATTGCACAATTATATGCGTACGTCTGTTGTACATGCACGTCTTACAAAGTGTTATACAACAATCATTGCATTTATTCAAATATGTATACAACTTGTTTAAAATGTAATATTACTGAATAATCACTATTTACTATGAATAATATATGTATACAATATTCATACAATTATGTTACTTTTACAATATTATGTATTTCACTTAATTAGCTTATAAGTTCATTATAATGTGTATATAGTACGTATTAATATAGTAGGACTATTAACTGTCGATGGTACGCCATTTTCGCGCGGCCGAGCAGATGCCAAGACTACATGTTATAATTACAAATCATAATAGATGGATAGATAAATAGATAGATAGACAGCCCTCTGCGAGCCTGGGAAAAGGAAATGAGGTTGCAAGTTACACTGAGGAAAGCTGATGACAGCGGCCAGTAAGGAGATGATGCAGTTAGCTGTCAGCAGTCCTCTCGTGAACAAAGACCTAGTAACCATACACACACATATACACACATACTCACACACAGGCTTCTTAAACTTTCCATCCACGAGGAACACACGTGATACGTCTCCTGTTTCACCAGAATTTAGGAAAGAGAGCTCAGAAGGGGACAAGCGATACTAGAGGCAGGTCGAAGGGGAGAAGGGCTTAGCAACTCGAGAGACAGAGAGAGAGAGGGAGCGAGACTGTATATTCCGCTCTGTGTGAGAGACTTGTTAATATTTCCAAGACAAATAAAAATAGTCTCATACTATTCTTTACCTCTCCTGTCACTACATGACAAATGGGAAGCTACTCCAAGATATAAAGACCGCTCATCCATAAGTCGAAAATATATATATATATAACTCAACCACAAAGGAACCACTCAGTCTTTTATGACACAAAGTCATTTATGACATATATATATATATATATATATATATATATATATATATATGTGTGTGTGTGTGTGTGTGTGTGTGTAAAATACCTATAATGCTAGACACAATGGAAACGTTACCGATATTTATCACAAACCAAGGCGTCCAGGCAAATTACAATCCTTGCACGGGGCAGCTGTGTAAACGATGAACCAGCAGCAATGCACTCTCGTCCTTCGAGGGCAAACTGTTGGCAGGCAAGAATGGGAAGTCTACGGGGGAGATGGCCAACACCCTTGGAATATCAAAGACAATTGTTTTATTATGCCTGATGTGCTGGACAGAAAGTGGAGACCGGAACAACAACCCAGGGGGACGACCACCAATGCAGACCACAGCCGAAGTCGATCAACAGATACGTGATGAGAAAAATTTCTTTAACAACGTGGCGGCCATACGAGAACAACTGAGCTAAATGTGAGTGCTATGACTGTGTGATGACGGTTATATGCCGAAGGTATTTATCACAGGACACCAGCCAGCAAATTAAAAACAGCAGCTGATACCATAAGGACAAATGTAGATATGTAGAGAGCCATGTGCAGGAAGATCATAAATACAGGACTCGGGTTATATTCACCGACGAAAGAACATTCTCCCTAACAACACATGGGAAGATCAATTGCTGGAAGAGGAATAAAAGCCGGTCTAGTATTACAGACGACATCATACATGACTGTATATATACAAGTAAATAAATTTAACATGTGCATTCCACTTATGAAATAAATGTAACATGTAAAACTGTCATGTAAAGCAGAACATCTTGCAAGTGCATGCAAAGATGGTTTTAAAAAAGGAAGTAAGTTCAGCTCAGTGTGAAACATCCAAGTCACACAATTTGTCTATGGTTGTAACTTTCAACTCTAACCTCTAACCTTTCCCTTTGACCGAGTATCCAAAAAAT
This sequence comes from Coenobita brevimanus, assembly GCF_032717465.1. Taxonomy (NCBI): domain Eukaryota; kingdom Metazoa; phylum Arthropoda; class Malacostraca; order Decapoda; family Coenobitidae; genus Coenobita; species Coenobita brevimanus. Next base: position 47,832,235 of record NC_136993.1, on the reverse strand, counting down.
CCAGTTACTATACGTATGCCCGTCCTTCAAACACTTAACAAATATTGGTTCAAATTTGATTAAAGGCGTTTACGTTGAACTTGTCTTCGTGACAGTGACCTTTTCATTATTGTCCTCGATGTTGAACACTTCATCCTTGTCTGACCTTAACCCCTTCCAGACTTTGTCCAGAGAACCAAAGGTAGCTGAGAAAAAGGACTGAATCATTGTCATTGCTCTGTTTCCCTTGCCTTTGACCAATAGTTTCGAATTATTATTCAGTCCATCCGATGCTGACCCTCAACCATTTTACCACATTAGGTCAATACCAGGCAATATGAAGTTAACTGACCGTTTCTTTGAGCTATGACTTTGTTCAGCCATAATAATACCACTTCTGCTTAGTCTTCTATATATTCCTTATTTATGATTATCCGTTCAGTAAGATTTTCACACCCGGGAGGATAGACAAACAAACCAACTGAACGAAGAACATACCCCACTGCATAAAAAACACTGGTGTGACACCTCGCCAAATGACATTTGTCCTATTTTCCCAATAACAGATACAACACCCAAAACATCCAAGGAGAAGCACGTAGCCAGCACGTCAAATGAAACTTGTGGGGATGTGAATGTCCCCATGGCGTGGATTTGTCTCTCTCTCATTGATGGACACTTTACAGCAGCAAAGTATCTTGAAGTTCTTGAAGAGGAAGTTTTTATTTCTCACTTTGAGGAGGACTACCCTTTTCCTTAGGCAGATACTGTTAGCCCATGACAAATGTCCGGGGCACAGAGCCTGAAACGTCCAGAGATGGTCTGACGAACCATCCACACCTGGAACTACTGGACTAGCAGAGTCGGGATGTAATAAAGATGCAACAGTGCAGCGAAGGATAGAGGTTCAAGGAAGCACGTAAAATGAGGATAGTTAATGAGACGAAATGCCTTGACTCCACCTTGTTGAGAACGGCTGTATATGGGAAGCTTCCTCACATAGAGTTGTCTTTTCCACAGAGGTGAAAAAAACATTTGTATAAAGTCAACAACTGTGCAGCAGTAAAGAAGGAGGAGTCGGCTTAGCAAACCTAAAATTAAGGAAGCAGATTTTACAAGAGAAGTAATATGATCTTTGTAAGATAAATCCGAAATTAATAAAACTCAGGTATGCTCAGTGACGATGCACGGTGGAGCTGGACATTGTTAACAAATAGAAGGAACTCCTACATTAGATTTTGAAGTTTCGAAAGATGTAGGATCTGAGTTTTTGATGCGTTAAAAAGAAGATTACTTTTCCCCAAACCAGAGTTATATGTGCCAAGTCAGACATAAGGTGTGCCATAGCCTCATCAGTTGTTTATTGCAACTGCTGAGGTGGACGCCGTGGGAAGCAAATGGAAATGCTAACGGGTGGAGTCATCACTGTATGAATGGACAGGGTTAGATGTACAGCTTGGAAGATCATTGATGAATATAAGGAAAAGCTGAGTTGGTGATAAGACAGAACCAAGAGGAACACAACTATTGACTGCTCTAAGAGAAGAATGGTGGCCGTCTACAACAGCAACGGCCTGAAAGGAAGTTAGAGATGAGGGCACAGATGGAAAGATAGAAACTTTAAGGGGGCAAATGGATATTAAGTTTTATACCAGACTCTACTGAAAGTCTTTAAGATGCCATGTGCAATGGCAAAGCTTTTGCCAAAGTCCTGAATGGTTGCAGAATGTGAAATATATATTCTAGAATATTGTCATTAATTCTCTCATCTCTATGTAAATACTTTTGCAGTATTTCAGTGCTAATGAAGAGAAGGGTGAATATCCAACAAGGTAGTGTCAGTCATAAAACCCATATGAAACCTAATGTCAATCTATGATGTATAAAAGTTATACAGTCACGATAATGTAATTGTTCATACCAAATTCATGATGGGTATATCAGATGACCTGTTGTCCGTGTTTTAGGCAAAAACACATTGTTGGTATTTAATGCCATTAACTCGCCCTGTCCCGTCGATGTATCTGTACGTTGCAACAATTTGCATTTGCCGGTCCCGGCGACGTACCAGTACATCGCGCAATTGCAAGGTCCCTAATTTGCACAGTTTTCAATTTTCGCGCGTGATTTTTCGTATCTATACATGGGACACCTTCCTCTATTCCTCTACAAGATGCCAAGCAGGGACAATGCCTTACACCACATAACCTCCCCCCTCCCCCCCTCACACCATTGTCTCAGCAATTCACCTGTTACCAGTGACCTGGCTAGTAAAGATATTCAGGGCCAGAGTGATTCCCCAATCGATGACAATGTGGAGGACATTGTTTACATAGGATTAGAAGAAGAAACAGCCAGAAATAATGATCAGGTAATGTGGCAAAAAAAGGTCAGGTATGGTGATTAGTTAGTGAGTGAAACAATGCTTATAATGCCTTTATTACTGCTTGAAAACCAATATACTCTCATTCTACATATACATTCGTACCAAGTAAATAAATAAATACCGTTTATGAGTGGATAAAATAGTTACCCTCCCATAGAACTCGTTTTCTTTGGTGCCAGCATGTTAGAAAACCCAGTCAGGTAAGGAGGAACTCCTACCTGGATTGGGTATTTTAAACCTCAGGTGAGCAATTTCTCTATGAATTTTCGATGTTTCTCACCAAAAGCGAAGGTTTTAGCCCAAAATTTTTTTTTCGAAAATACCTCGGGACTGGGGGATGTCGGAGGTGCAGAAAACATCGGGACATGACGGGTTAAACATAAAGTGTAGGTAAAATAACAAGTGTTCTACCTTTAATCGTTTATTTATTTATTTATTTTTAACCCGTCAAGTCCCGAGGTTTTCCGCACCTCCGACATCCCCCAGTCCCGAGGTATTTTCGAAAAAATTTTTTTTGGCTAAAACCTTCGCTTTTGGTGAGGAACATCGAAAATTCATAGAGAAATCGCTCACCTGAGGTTTAAAATACCCAATCCAGGTAGGAGTTCCTCCTTACCTGACTGGGTTTACTAACATGCTGGCACCAAAGAAAACGAGTTCTGTGGAAGGGTAACTATTTTATCCACTCATAAATGGTATTTATTTATTTACTTGGTACGAATGTATATGTGGTATGAGAGTATATTGGTTTTCAAGCAATAATAAAGGTATTATAAGCATTGTTTCACTCACTAACTAATCACCATACCTGACCTTTTTTTGCCACATTACCTGATCATTATTTCTGGCTGTTTCTTCTTCTAATCTTATGTAAACATTGTCCTCCACATTGTCATCGATTGGGGAATCACTCTGGCCCTGAATATCTTTACTAGCCAGGACACTGGTAACAGGTCCATTGCCGAGACAATAGCGTGAGGGTGGGAGGGGGGAGGTTATGCGGTGTAAGGCATTGTCCCTGCTTGGCATCTTGTAGAGGAATAGAGGAAGGTGTCCCGTGTATACATACGAAAAATCACGTGCGAAAATTGAAAATTGTGCAAATTAGGTACCTTGCAATTGCACGACGTACTGGTACGTCGCCGGGACTGGCAAATGCAAATCGTTGCAACATACCCATACGTCGACGGGACGGGGCGGGTTAAGCAGAAGAGGGGGATGCGGTGGCTCATTCAGTAGAGAGGTAGCCTGCAGTCCTACCGGACCCAGGTTCAAATTCCCGCTGGGGCAGGGAAAGGTTTAAGGATTTGAATTTCATACAAAGCAGACTTTACCGATCTACCAGAAGACCCGCCGACATGTCGTAAAAATACCCCCACTAATACCAATACACCAGTCCTGTATGAGACAGCTCCTAGCATGTATTCAATATGAATGGTGGGTGTTAGCGCCGAAGTGGCGACATGTAGAGGTGTATGGTGTGTAGGAGGACTACTGGGCTTCGGGAGCAGGCTGTGAAGCCTATGCCCAGAGTCGGGCACATAAAGAAAAAAAAATGGAAGGTTAGAGTTGAAACCTGGAGATGGATATAGAGGAACAGACGAGGGAACTTGGTGGACAATTGAATATCGCCAGTTGACTAGGACTGGATGGTGAAGCCGGTGGTCGAGTCAGTAGAGAAATGGTCTCAGGTTCCATAGGACGTGAGTTCGATTCCCAGATGGGACAAGGAACAGCATACGAGTAGAAATAGTGTTTTAAATAACAAACCTCCCTGATCTACCATGAGACCTGCAAGCATGTCATAAGAACACCCTCACAAATACTAATACACCAGTCCTGTATAAGACAGCCCTAGAATGGACAATGGGTGTTAGTGCCGAAGTGGTGACATGTGGAGGTGTATGGTTTACAGGATGTCAAAGAACTGAATGTTTCATAGCAAGTGACAATGCCCTGTTAATATTCTCCGATTACATCCAATATCAAAGAAATAAAAGGAAATTCAGCTTATAAATATAAATATATTACAAATAAACACAATAAGTTCTCTCAATACACATGCCACTAACACACAATATACCCATTCTCACAACAATGATATCATTCAATAATACAAGCACACAATAGTCCAAGTATGCAACTCAGTACAACAACAACATTCACATAACAGTATACTCTAGGGTTTTTCGGTGTTGTAGTTGAGCAGTTGATCAATGGAAATCAGTTCAGGCCAACATAGTAAATAACACAGCTATCCTTCGGACAAATAGTACTGCAGACCAGGAAGGAGACTACTTCATAGCTAGGTCCACCTGGCTCATCAATATAGTCCCTCTGGCAAAGCTTGAACCCTGCATGACTCAACCTCTTTGCCCTAAAATCCTGTAAAGACACCAGTCCCGGACCAGATACAATCACATACGGTATGATCCAGGATCTTAATCAGGAACCCTGATTATGCTGTAAGGATTTTACAGTGAGCTTTGAGCGTTGTTAACGTTCCCAAACTCATGGCATCGTTAACGTTTCCATACTCATGGCACTTTGTGCAGGTCATACCAATATCCAAATAGGTTGGTCGTTTTATGAATCCTACTTCATTTTCTCCTCTTGTGTTGACTTTTTTTCCATGTAAGGTCGTGGAACAAATGGTTAACCCGCCCCGTCCCGGCTACTTTTCGACCACTGGTACCCCCCAATCCCGGGCAATTTTCGACCTTTTTTTTTTTTGCTTAAACTTTCGCTTTTGGTCAGAAACAATGGCCGGTGGCAAAGAAAGTGGTCCCTGGGGTCCCTAATTAGCTTAACCAGGTATGCGTTGGTCCCACCTGGCCCCGTGTTCTCCCTATGCGGTGTGAGCATCAAACGTTTTCTATGGTATTATAAGTTTGGGAAACCAATGAAAGTAAGTAGAAATGAATTTATTACAAACATAAAAACATGTGATAAAAGAGTATATTGGATTATATACAAAAATAGAGCAGAAATAACCATTGTACCATCGTGAGAAACGAGCAAAATCAGCCAAATTGGTTCCCATGAATCGCTAACATTCTAAAATCATGATAAATATAATTTTTTTTACTTACATAATACTTCTACAATAACATTATACCATTTTACATTATATTGAACTGTTTTTACGTATTCACAGGCCTTTTGATAACATTTAGCGTAATGCTAGCGCTAATTTACGTAGTGAGTGAACTCGCTGTGACTGATGTTTCAACTCGTATTGTGCTTTTTCTACTAACATAATACCTTTCAAATATTATTATACACTTTTCAACTTTATAGAACTGTTTTGAGATTATTTCAGGCCTTACGTAAATATACAGTATAGCGTAATAATAGCGCATAGTAACACACACGGTGAAGTCGCTATGACAACTAATTCAACTTTCAACCTATTTTTTTACTTATATAATAATTCTACACTAACATTGCACATGTAAACACTTGATATAATTGATATTACATCATTTCTGAACGTACGATGGAACTTAGCGTCATATTTGCGCGTACATACACAGGGAGTGTTATCACGATATCATTTGTTTCATCTTACACAAGTAATCAACTGATAAAATACCTTACTACTAACATTACAACATCATCCACTGTATATAATTCCTATCACATACTTACTGACCAGAATGTGGGTGTACTCGTGACATCAATTATGACAACTTACAGTAATGTTCAACTTATACGTTTTATTCATGATAACATTACACCCGTTTCCACTTTATTTCCTTGCTATCACTTATTTACTGACCAGATTTACACAGTGGGTGTAGTTTTGATAACAATTCTTTCCACTTACACTAATTCTCATCTTATACATTACTTTTCTGAAAAAATAACACCCGTTTCAACTTCATATTTGACTTAGCACCTACTGACTGGCCTTAGCATTATCATGAGCGTCATTTCGCCTTCCCACACAGTTTCAGAAGTGTACGAGATTATGATATTCCTTGAAACAAGGCTGAAGGCACAACGCAACATTGCACTCGACACACTCGTATCTTGTGTCTTTTCTCTGCGTTGATGGTCTGACTGTCGAGTGCTTACATACATGGCAGCGACGCTGGGGTTTACGACGGTTTGGTTCGGAAGGGATTGCGCTGGGGTAGTGGCGGGCTGCAAGACGTAGGGGACTCTGAGCAGCACGGGGGGCGCGGGGGCGGTGTGGGGGTCTTTCCTGGGCATGCTTGGCGATTATTTCACGTGCCAGCTCCCTCACAAACCCCTCAAAGGTCTCGGATACTCCGGTGGTCATTGCGTGCAGGTAGTGGGCGTTCAGGACCGTGATGTCGAGCAAGTGGAAAAAGAGTTTCTTGTACCACTTCATCGTTGTCCTGGCACAGTCAACACTTGAAATCATCGAGTCTGACTGATCAACTTGCCTCATGTTCAGATTATAGGCAAGTACAGACTCTGGTTTCCATACGTTGCGCCTCCTCTCGCTACGGTGATCCAAGGAGTCTGTGCGGTGCATCAGGGGGCTATGAACAGTTGATAGGAGGCAAACTTCCCTGTTGTGGTTCCACAGGGTTGCAAGGATGTTATTGGCCTGGAAGAAAACCACCTCATTCTTGTCAAGTTTCCTCCCTATCTTGACCATATGGCGACGGTTTTTCTTGACTGTACCACAGACTCCGGTGTCGTGTTGGTGGAGGAACCTAGCGAGAAGAGGGCTAGTGTACCAGTTGTCCAGGTACAAAACATGACCACGATGAAGGTACTCTTCTATCATTGTCTTCACCACGGCCCCAGAGAGTCCTATACTCCGATCTTCTATTATATCTGTCTGTGCGCCCGTGTACAAGACTATGTCTTGCACATAACCAGTCTTACAGTCACACATAACAAAGATCTTGAACCCGAAACGATGTCTCTTGCTGGGTATATACTGCCTAAAGGAAATATTGCCTCTCCACAACACAAGACTCTCGTCTATGACGAGGTCTCTGTAGGGATAAAATGAGGAGCGGAACATTTCCCGTAAATGATCAAATACCAGCCTAATTCTCCTCATTTTATCGGTGTTATTTGCATTGGCTGGATCATCTGCATTAAAAAAGTGGAGGCGGCCGAGAATAAACTGAAATCTATTACGACCCATCACCTTTCCAAAGAAAGGTGTTAGGATGATTGGGTCCGTTGTCCAGTAGGCAGGAATTTGATTTTTCCTCACCACACCCATCAAGATTACCAGGGCAAAAAATAGGAACATCTCTGATATAGTCACGGGAAAGTCATACTGTTCTGCATGCTTGCTTGTGTTTCCTAGGCGTTCACTTTCAAGGCGCTGGGATTGTGAAAATATATTTGTCTGTTCTACTATGCGCCCAACAAACGCCTCATCAAAAACAAGTTGAAAAAATCTAAACCTGATGACCCAGCATTTACACCTGGAGCCGTGCAACCTGACCGCCACTCCTCAGTGAACTGGTGAATGATGGGAGTAAAATTACTCCCATCCTCCCAGTTCCATGTGACACCACCGTCTCCAGCCACGTCACCATCGTCCCCTTCGTCAGGGTGGGGAGGTGAGGGTGGTGGGGGAGGTTGGGGAGGTGGAGAGCGGCGCCTCTCATCACTCGCACTTCTCTTCCCTCTCCCTTTTCCTTTGCCCTTTCCCTTCCCTTTCTTTCCTTTCCCCACATCCTGGGGCTGTGGGGAGGAAGTTTGTGAATATTCAGGGGCGAAAGAAGTGCTGGGGAGTGACTCAACCTCCTCTCCCCTAGGCCTACGAGCACTACGTGCTCGTGCTGCCTCCCTCACACCACTGGCCCCTTCACCCCGCACTACCCCCACACCACTCTCACTTTCACCCCGCTCTGCCGCCACAACACTTTCCCTTTCTCCCAGCAATCCCACCACACCACTTGCTACTTCCCCAGACAAAGTACTTGAACCATACCTTAGGTGTCGTCTCGCCCCACCTTCTGATCCACGTGGTGATATTTTCTCCTTTCCCAACCACTCGGCGATATCACGTCCTAGGCCTCCGTCATCCTCATCGTCCTCATCCTCGTCCTGATCAGAAACGTGATGGAGAGATAGCTGTGCACGTGGTTGGGGAGCAGGCTGGCCTTCCCTTGCCTTACGGTATGTCACATACCGCATTTTTCGGGGCGAAAGGACCTCCTCATCACTGCTACTTATTTCTTCCTCTGGCTGGACGTAATCGCGATCCACCACATCATCATCGATTAGAGAATCACTGTCTCCAGTGAAGGCTTGCAGGACGGATGCAATTTGCTCATCTGAGAGACCTTTCCGCGCCATGTCTGACCTGGGTCACTGCTGGGAGGTGAGTGACCGAGACAAGGGCGAGCGCGGGTCACGTGGGGTCTAGGACGCTGCCCGCCTGGCGGCAGGTAGGGGAGGCTTGGGTACCCGGGGGAAACGAAAATCTCCCGCGAATTTTGAAATTTGTGGAAATTATGAACCTTGCAATTGCAGGACGTTGAAGTACGTCCTCGGGACTGGCTGTGACAAAACGTGAGGACGTGGAAGTACGTCCTCGGGACGGCGCGGGTTAATAATTGGCCTCTTCTTGTTTTGGAATTGAACAATTCGTTAAATGATCGACAATGTGACTTCCATAAAATCAGATCACTATATCATTTAATGAATTTGGAACATTGTGTATTGTGGGAATCTGTCAATAAAGAATCCATGACAAGTGTTCTTGGACATCCATAAAGCCTATGACATGACGTGGTAACACTGTATACTAATGAAGCTTTACAATTTTGAGTTAAAAAGTAATTTGCCCATTCTTCTTTCCAGATTTTTGAGGGACAGAACTTTCTATAGGAATCTGCCCCATAACATAACAGCAGATGGTTTTACCCATTAAAACGGAGTGCCTAAGGGCAACTTGCTTAGCCCTACGTTGTTTAATATTACGATCAATGATATTCTGTTATCAGCTCTTATCCCGAGGAATCTTAAATACCTACACCATGCTGACAGTTGTACAATGCAACACTCCTCCAGTGATGCACAATCTTTAGCTGGGTGAATTCATGCAGACCTTGATTCCGTCCACCAGTGGGCCTTGCAGTGGGGACTTAAGTTTTCTCTTCTTAAGTGTGCTGCTCTTGGTTTATCACCTTTAACGTCCCTATCTTGCATTTGACTTTGGATAATCAGCCGGTACCTTTTCAGAATTCTGTAAAACTTTTGGGCATACATTATGATTAATGATTGAACTTTAAATTTTATTTTAATGATTTTCTTGTCCGTTATGATAAAGTATTGAATGCCCTTAAGTATCTAGCGATTACTACTTTGGAAGCCAACAGAAAAACTTTATTAAAGGTGTATAAGTCCCTAATTTTATTTAAGCTGGACTATGGCTCACCGGTGCATGGGTCAGCACATGATGCCACACTGAGGTGGTTGGACGTGTAACAGAATATATATTTGCAAATGTTTTATGGAGCCCTAAGGAGTACAGTTGTAGCTCATATGGAAGTGGAGGTGAGGTGAATGCACAGACACACGTACCTTCCCAGTGTTTGACGAATACATGGCGGAAAAATCAAAGCAACTGAAACACGCACTGGTATATCACTAGTTGTACAGTTTTTTCAGATGGAAGTGGGAAGATCATTGTTTCTTTGACTGTACCTCTCCTTTGTATTCGTCAGGATCATCTTTTCTCATACAGCGTATGAACCGTTTGAAACAGTGATATAGGCAATGTGGCCTCTACTCCCCCTACATCAAAACCTCCATCTTATGCAGGGTGCTCGTTGGCCATTTGCCACTGACATCCACTTACTGATTCAGAAGCTTGGCGTGAACATGAATGACTGTGGCTTGTTGTTTAAGAATGTAGTGCCTTGGGAACCACCCAACTTCAGTGTTAATATTTCATGGCTCCCCTCATCGAAGACCAAGGCTTCGGGGTAGGAGGTCCACCACTTAATTGATAACATCATCAGGCACCATCTGGGGTCCCACCAATTGTGCACCGATGGCATGAAGTCGAGTGAATGTGTGGGTGCTGACTTGTGATTGAATGAATATGTCCTCAAGTTTTAGTTGCCGACTTATACATCTGTGCTTAACTTTGAACTTTTTGCGACAGGCAAAACCATAGAATACGCCCTAAATTCTCGTTATGGTTCAATTGTCGTTTATTCAGACTCTGCATCAAACCTTTGGGGACTTCTTGCACTACTGATTCTCATGAGATGAAGGGCTGCATCAATAATATACTGCATTCATGCAACAAGTCCTTCACACTGATCTGGGTGACTGGTCATTGTCGTGTTTACGACACTGAGCAGCCTAACTTACATGCGAAGTCAGCTGTGGAACTCGCTGAGACTTGGAACTTTCCTCATGATCTACTGTTGAGTCTCTTCCTCGGAGAGCAATCATTAAATTTTCTGGGGCAAGGTCAGTGGACTAGAGTTAATATTCCAACGTGCAAGCCACTCCTTGACGACGGTGATACTGCACATCGTCCCAGTCGCTTTGGGGAAAGATTCTTGACGTGGTTAAGGGTGAGCTGCACGTCCATTACCAATATATTGCCATATATTGATAGACGGTTACTGACTAATTCATACAGAAAAACACCTAACCAAAAATCGTAATACCAATAAACCCTCCAGACAAATAGCTTCCCTACAGAAAGGTCCAAAAATACAAATGGCTAAACCGAACTATATAGCCAGTGTGCTTACAATAATCGGTAAAATACCGCGACCGACAGAACACAGGCAGCTTCAAATATGTAATGCCTCTCTACATTACATACTTCATTACCTGCTGACTGTCAGGCGAGGGACAGGCATTAACATACGGAACAGCAATTTTTGAAAGACAGCCAAGTAAGTAAAGAGCTGTTCCATATACATCAACAATTAAGAAAACTTGAAAAAAAAAGTACAAAACATTTGTCGGAAATTTAGGAATAATTCCTCCCATTTTCTATTTTAGTTGGTGATGGGCAGTCGTATTTTGGAAGTATAATGTATTATACGTAACCCAGGGTGATGGGTATATAGGATTATGTATATTTATACTATGGTTCATAATTTAGTCTTTTTCCCAGCCATGGATGGAATGTGCACATATGCATTTTTAGTTATTTGATTGGTGGATCGCCTCTGTTCTTCTCTCCAGAGGTCTAAGTTTGAGTCTCGGCTAGGCCTCGGTCAATTACGAGTCTCAAGACCTCAGTTGCTTGGGCTCTCGCCCATGCTCTCAGTCCTAATTCATTGAGTCTTAGTCTCAGATGATCTCGAGTCGAGTCAGAGGCAGTCCCTGTCATGCCTTAGTCACGCTTGGAAGCAGTCTAACCACTCTCGTGGTATTGAGAGAGAATTCGGTTGGGATAGACTGGACTGATTAATTAATTTACGACAGTGCTTCCTCCTAGATGGGAATGAACATTATCTATTCACTTTAATTTATAAATAGTGTAAATAGTAATGCTTACGTAAAAAGTACGTATTTGGTCCAGGCCGTAACCTCCAGTAATCCGCCAAGCACTAGCAACAAGCAACATCTTCAACAACTCCGACCATATGGCAACAACCTACAAGCCTCTCCATTGCTACTCTTAAGCTAAGTAACTAAATGACCCTTAGTGGCGAAAGACTGGGCGAATAATATTTCACCAGGGTTTCCAGCTTTTATTTGAGGATCCTTAAATAGATCGTTTAGTTGCTTAGTAGGGAACACAACCTACACGTCATTACGATCCAGGTGAGTCCTGGGAGTAAGACATATATATCTGGACATATTATGTAGTGTTGTAGGCCTATTTTTGTCTTGTTTAGTGCAAGTGATTAGCCAGTTAAATATTTACGACACTACCGGGGGTATATTCTAAATTTTTCTAATTTTTCCCCTACATAGTGGTCCTTCGAACCGGATTGTTAACACTCCAACATGGCGACTGCTCTGGAATTAAATTAGTATCGGGTGGCTTGTATAGGCCACTCTCTGGTCACCTGTGACACCTTGATGTCTGTGCCTTCACCATGGCCCTTGGTGACCATGGAGATGATCAGAGTAGGGGGTGCCAGAGCAGACAAGTTTTTTGAGTACGAGGAATTTGCAGAAGTACTTAGACCTGGCTATAATTTGGTTATAGTCATGTTGGGGGGAAACGATATTAATGAGTCAACTGACGTGCAGGACTTAGTGGCTACACTGCTACAAATTAATGAGGCTATAGAAGATGCAGGTGCTAAATGTGTGATATGCACTGTAGAAAAGAGGGAATATCCACATAATCATCCTCGATATGTGGATGCCATTGTTTACAATAAGATCATGAATGCGGTTAATAAGAAAATAACCAAGGAACTAAAAGGGACAATTATTTTGCTTGCTGGTAAGACCTATCCTCTGGAGGTACGAGTCATGCACCAAATTCACCCTACTTGGGAAGTAAGACGTAGAATTTGGGCCAAGGTGCGAGGAGCTATTAAATTTCATTATGATCAGTGGGTTGCTAACACAAACTAAATATGGATTAATTTTGTAGTAACCTCTAGAAGGCTTTAATTTGTAATCTAAATTTAATTGTACTATTAATTTAGTTGTTCAGATTTATGTATCATTCTTAGTATTGCTGTTTGATGCTGAATTCTTCTATGTACATTTAGTTAATTTAATTCTAGTGGTTTCATTGCTGTAGGCTACATTTAGTGATTCTATTAATTTTGATTTTCAGACTTGGTTCAATATGTCCTTGTCAAGGAGGATTGCAGGCCATAAGGCCTATGTCACCACTCTCAGTGGTAAAGTAAATGATGAATTCCAATCCTCTGACAAAGACTACACTAAACTTAAGGCCTGGAGCCAGCAATTACAGAACCAGCTGACTGTCATGGGAACACTTTATGATTCTTTATTGGAAGCCACAAAGGACGATGATGAATTTAATGAAATTTTTATAGCTAAGACTAACGAAGAAGAGAGAAGTTGCCTACTAATAGCTCAAATTAATTCCTCTCTGAAAAGTGAGTCTACCCATTTAACTTGTCCAAGGGCTGAGTCGAAGCTGCCCACACTTAAACTACCCGAGTTTGATGGCACTTCGGCTAATTGGAATTCCTTCTGGGATCAATTTGTTGCCAGTATTGATTCCAGAAAAGATCTTAGTCCAGTAGACAAATTAAATTATTTAAGAGGAGTGTTAAAAGGTCACGTGAAGAAACTCATCGATGGTTTCAGTATAGAAAGTGATGGATATAGCAGTGCAGTGCAGCTACTTAAGGCAACTTTTGATAATCCTAAGAGAAATCAGCACGAACTTGCAATGCGACTGCTACACCTTAAAACTCCTATTCATACTTGTAATTCCTTGGCCGAATTTAGGGCTAATCTAGAATGCACCCTTAGGAAATTGGAAAAAATGGGGTGTGATTTAAGTAGTTCCAGTTGGCTTATCTCTCCACTAGTAATGAAAAAGTTACCCAGTAAAACTATTGAGAGAATCCAGCATGTAACAAATGAAGATTATCCCCAGCTGCAGGAAATTAGAGACTCATTATTAAAAGTTATTAATCATTTAGAGTCCAAAGGGCCTGAAGCTAAATCAGATTCCAGTACTAAAGGTGCTTTAACTAAAGAGAAGCCTGATAAAGTCAAATTATCTCCTAAATCAATTCCTAAGATTTACCACACTTCAGAACAAGTATCTTCACCCACATCTCCCAAGAATGCTCAGTCACAAACCTCTGCATCGGCTAGTCAGCAGCCAGCTCAGCAGCTGAAGTGTATTTTGTGTGATGGAGCACATCTGTCCAAGAGATGTGAGGCGTATTCAGGTCGTTCTACTCGTGTAGAAAGACTCGAACAGATAGGACGGTGTGGTAGATGTACTTGTAGGCACAAGACTGATCAATGTAACTTCAGTTTGAAAAGATGTGACCTTTGTAAAAGGGGGTTTCATCACAATGTCTTGTGTGATAAGCTGAATACACTTAATTCACAAATTTGCTCAGTCACTCCAACAAATCAACATACCATCTCAACTGCTTTACCGGTTGGAGCTGTTCATATTATTAAGAATAAATCTCAAATTAAAGCAAAAGTTCTTTATGACCAAGGATCACAGAGGACATTCATTTCTCAGGACCTAGTAAACAAGCTTAAATTAAAGCCTAGTGGTACGATTAATTTACAGCTGTCCGGCTTCATTAGTGAAGATCAGAGAAGAGAATATCAGCTAGTTAAGATTACTGTTAAAGCTGGCAGGAAGTACACTAGACTAGAGGCTGTGGTTAGAGACACCTTACCTAACAACATAAGAACAGATGGTCTAGAGAAGTGTTTGACCTATTTGAAAGATCAAAAAATTAAAGTATCTGATCCTGGTTTGACTGATCACATAGATAAAATAGATCTCCTTATTGGTGCTGATTTCTATCCTAAATTAGTTTATGGTCTCATTAAATTCAAGGGCATAAATTTCCTAAAAGTACAAGGAGGATTAGTTGTATATGGCAATATTCCTGACAAGTTTGTAAGTACAAGGAAAGCAATTCAGGTTGCTATGGTAACGAATATATGCTTGCAGCCCTCACTAAATTCAGAAGAGCCTGACATTTCCAATTTGTGGAAAATGGATAGCATTGGCATTAAACCTGAACAGGTAACTCACGAAGAAGCTTTTGTGCTTGAAAATTATAAAAAGACTGTTCAGTACTATGATGACCAATATTGGGTAAAACTTCCTTGGAAAGTCAATCGACCTAGTTTGCCCACAAATTATAAATTAGCTCTTAATCGCCTAAATTCAAATTTAAAGAGACTTAAAGGTGAAGGAGATTTACTAGATAAATATGATCAGTTAATCAAGAGTCATTTAGAAAAGGGGTTTATCGAGGAAGGCACAGGTTGGACAAAATACTCATTATATTCCTCATTTGGCAGTAATGAGAGACAGTAAGACTACACCTGTGCGAACAGTATTTGATTGTAGTGCCAAATTAGGCTCCCACACTAACAGCTTGAACGATTGTTTGTACACTGGTCCAACTCCAACCAAAAATCCATTAGATGTGCTGCTAAAATTCAGAACTAATGAATATGCCTTTACAGCAGACATCAGCAAAGCTTTTTAACGGATAGGACTTCAAGAAGAAGACAGGGATTTCACCAGATTTTTGTGGCCAAGTAATCCTCATGATGATAACAGTTCTCTGGTAACTTACAGATTTAAATCAGTCCTTTTTGGAGCCACTAGCTCACCCTTCTTGTTGCAAATGACGCTAAATTATCACTTAGAACAGCAAAAAGAAAATATAGAAGTGGCTAACCAAATTAAAGATTCGCTATATATGGACAATCTTCAGGGGACTGTAAATACTGAGGAGGATCTAAAGAAATTTCATCTGATAGCCAACAAGATTATGCAAGAGGCTAACATGCCATTGCAGGAGTGGACATCTAACTCCGCTGAAATAAATTCTGATTCTGAAGTCTGTAATAAAATATTAGGATTGTGGTGGGATCCAGACATTGATGTCCTTAATGTAAAAAATGTAGAGTGGGATACAGTTGATAGCAAAAGATCTTAAGTAACATTAGTAAAATTTTTGATCTCCTAGGACTAATTTCTCCCCTAACTATTCCTTTAAAAATTCTAATTCAACAAACATGGACCAGAAAATTAGGCTGGGATGATCCTTTACCTACAGACTTGCTGGAGAGTTGGGAAACCCTCTCAAAAGAATGCAACAACCTAGCAAGTGTTAAATTTCCGAGAATGGTGGGAAAAGAAGGTTCTTCCTGTGATTTACATCTGTTTTGTGATGCTTCATCCAAGGCTTATGGAGTAGTTGCTTACATCAGTAATTATGAGGATGTTCCTATAATTTTATCTTCTAAGGCAAGAGTAGCTCCTCTAAAAGGTAAAACTTTACCTCAGTTAGAACTAACAGCCATGTATGTAGCAGTCCATTTTGGGGTGTATATCAGGAAGACCTTAAGTAATATAAAGATTAATACCACCTATATATGGTCAGACAGTGAAGTAGCCCTTCAATGGGTAGTGAACAATAAAAGTAACATCTTGTATGTCAAAAATCTAGTAAAAGATATGAGAGATGCTGATCCTGACTGTTATTATCTCCATCTCATAACTAAAGATAACCCAGCTGATTTGTTAACTAGATGCCTAACTTATGATAAATTTATAAATAGTGACTCATGGTTTCATGGTCCAGAATGGTTGAATAATAAAGATCTTTGGCCAGAACAGAAATTTAAGACGAAGATGGAGCCTAATGCGCTGACTGTCCTAGAAGTTCAGGAAAAAGAACTTGAACCCTTGTTTGATCCGGAAAGAGTTGGTAGTTGGAAGAAGTTAATAAAGATCACCAGTTTGGTTTTCCAATTTTTGCAAAAGATTAGGGGGAACAAAACTCTAAACCTAATGAAACCCCAACAATATTGGTTGCTATACTTACAGAAGAGTAGCTTCCCCGAAGTTTACCAATATTTTCAGGAACCACTTGTAACAAGGATGCCAGATTTGGTTAAGAGTTTAAACTTATTTGAGCACAATGATTTGATCAGATGTAGTGGTAGGCTGGACCAAGCTGGTCTCCCCTTTCACACTAAATTTCCACTGTTGTTGCCTAGACAGCAACATCTGACGAAATTATTGGTCCTATATGCTCATGAAACCACTTTGCATGGTGGTGTTTCTGATACATTGTGCAAATTGCGAGAAAACTTCTGGATCCCTAAAGGCCGACAAGTTATGAAATCTACAATTAAATCCTGCTATACATGTAAGAGGTTGGAAGGACGACCGTATCATTATCCTTCACCACCACCCTTACCTAAAGAGCGGGTGGAAGAAGCTAGACCCTTTGAAATAATCGGTTTAGATTATACAGGCTATATGGAAGTCTTGAAACCAGACACCCTACAAGAGCAAAACGTGTATGTGGTACTGTTTACTTGCGCTGTCACCAGGGCAGTTCACTTAGAGTTGGTCACAGGTTTAACTGCCGAAACTTTTTTGAATGCTTTAAGGAGATTTGTGTCGAGAAGATCTTGCCCGAAATTAATTATCAGTGACAAAGCTTCTAATTTTAAATTAGGATCCGAACTTCTACATCAGGTCCTGCAGAGTGCGGAAGTCCAAGATGAATTCACCAGCAGACAATGTGAGTGGAAATTCATACCGCCGAGAGCTCCATGGTTCGGTGGTTTCTATGAGAGACTAATAGGCATAGTAAAAGGGTGTCTTAAAAAGGTATTATTCAGAAAACCAGTAAACATGGATGATTTACACACTATAATTACGGAAGTGGAATGCCGTGTTAACAACCGCCCCTTATTGTATGTCCTTAACAGCCTCGATGAGCCAGAAGCCCTCACTCCTTCTCATCTTATTTGTGGATATCGATTGGACTCCTTGCCTGCAATAACTACAGCACCCTATGATTTGGATCCCTCTTACGTTGAAGCTGATAAATTGAACATTAAGTACCATCAGTTATCCAAATTGATTAACAAATGGCAGGATTCATGGAAAACTCAATATTTGTCATCCCTTCTCGATAGACATGTACGCCAAAAGTCGGCTAATAAAACGGATGTTGATATTAAGGAGGGGGATGTAGTGTTAATTCACACTGATAAGTCAAGGAATAGTTGGCCATTGGCGAAAGTTACTGAATGCTATCCGGATAAGCAAGGGATATTTCGTACAGTGAAGTTAAAGACGGCCCAAGGCCTTGTACTCAGGACTATCAATAAATTATATCCATTAGAAACAGCCATGAGTTCCCGTCTGGAGGCGCTTAATACAGCACTCGGGGACGTTATTCTTGGCCGTAGGGATACAGATGCGGGAAGCTCAGATAGACCACAGCGGGGAGCCGCACAACGGTTCCGAGCTCACCTGGGGGAGTTAATTAAACGGGGTGATGTTTAGATTTCTTGGCCCCCAGGATGTCGGAAATTTAGGAATAATTCCTCCCATTTTCTAATTTAGTTGGTGATGGGCAGTCGTATTTTGGAATTATAATGTATTATACGTAACCCAGGATGATGGGTATATAGGATTACGTATATTTGTACTATGGTTCATAATTTAGTCTTTTTCCCAGCCATGGATGGAATGTGCACATATGCATTTTTAGTTATTTGATTGGTGGATCGCCTCTGTTCTTCTCTCCAGAGGTCTAAGTTTGAGTCTCGGCTAGGCCTCGGTCAATTACGAGTCTCGAGACCTCAGTTGCTCGGGCTCTCGCCCACGCTCTCAGTCCTAATTCATTGAGTCTTAGTCTCAGATGATCTCGAGTCGAGTCAGAGGCAGTCCCTGTCATGCCTTAGTCACGCTTGGAAGCAGTCTAACCACTCTCGTGGTATTGAGAGAGAATTCGGTTGGGATAGACTGGACTGATTAATTAATTTACGACAGTGCTTCCTCCTAGATGGGAATGAACATTATCTATTCACTTTAATTTATAAATAGTGTAAATAGTAATGCTTACGTAAAAAGTACGTATTTGGTCCAGGCCGTAACCTCCAGTAATCCGCCAAGCACTAGCAACAAGCAACATCTTCAACAACTCCGACCATATGGCAACAACCTACAAGCCTCTCCATTGCTACTCTTAAGCTAAGTAACTAAATGACCCTTAGTGGCGAAAGACTGGGCGAATAATATTTCACCAGGGTTTCCAGCTTTCATTTGAGGATCCTTAAATAGATCGTTTAGTTGCTTAGTAGGGAACACAACCTACACGTCATTACGATCCAGGTGAGTCCTGGGAGTAAGATATATATATCCGGACAAATTATGTAGTGTTGTAGGCCTATTTTTGTCTTGTTTAGTGCAAGTGATTAGCCAGTTAAATATTTACGACACTACCGGGGGTATATTCTAAATTTTTCTAATTTTCCCCCCATAACATTAACATATGTACAGTAGTGGTCATAAATAATCACCTATCCTCCGGTACCATGTCCCTCAGGCTGGCTCCTTTGTGAGCGGCAAGTCACACTGGAGTAAGAGAGGCTGAGAGGGAGGGGCTAGAAAGAGAAGCTAAGGTGGGTGGGGGGACGAGTGATGGTGAGGGAACGGAGTGAGAGAGGGGAGGGAGGGTATGTACTGGTGGGAGAATGATATGCGAAGTGGTGGTCACATTTGTCTATTTTCTATCATTCAGGGCTTGACATAAAGGAGATAATATTCGGTAGATAATACAGCATTACACTTTGTATAGTGGCACCAGGTAACAAGCTTTAGATGTATGGTGATATCGATGGCTGGCTTGTGAGAGAAATAAACTGACGTGACAGATCAAGCATTAGCACAGAGCCATCGAGACTGTGTGGACCCAGATTGTCAATGCATGGAAGCCACAGAACGAGAGGACACGGACCCGCCTCCTCCAGCATACCAAGGACCAGTGAGTGCTGTTCAAACGAAACCAGCAAACCATCAACAACATTGTTTCCTCGGTGCCGCGAAGACTGCAAGAGGTTATTGGGGCAGGAGGCCACTGGAGCGCTTACTATGGCTTTCCTGGTTGCTTTAGCTTGAACAATGTCTGTAAACATTAACATAGACATATTTTGGAAATTTGGGTAGGATTTTGTTTTATTTTTATTTAAATTGGTTTTTCATATAGAGATGCCATAAAATAGTTGACATGATGGTGACTGTATAGAGGGAGTACATAGCGAGAGGATGGTCATATTTACTGTGAACACAGCCGTGTCAGAGGTTGCATATGATATTTATTTCCAAAATTTAATTACATGTAATGGTAGAGGAAGATTCTTATATGAACATTACGGAAGTCAAAGCCATCCGTATTCCATTCTGGGTCCGAAGTCAAAATACACGGATAATCACAAATATCTGGCTCCGCAATAATGTTTGATCTGTCACATCAGTATATTTCTCTCTCCTGCTAGCCCTTCATGTCACCACCTATCTAAAGCTTGTTATCTGACGCCGCTATACAAGGTGTAATGCAGCATTATCTACCGAATATTAACTCCTTTATATCATGCCCTGAATGAAGGAAAATAGACATTACGTGACCACCACTTCACATTTCCTTCTTCCTCCCATACCTACCCTCATTCCTCTCCCTCACTCCACCGTCACACTATCACTCGTCCTCCCACTCACCTTCCATTCTCTCTCTGGCCCCTCCCTCTCAAACCCTCTTACTCCACTGTGACTTGCCACGCATAAATTAGCCAGCCTGTGGCACGGGGTATCGGAGGATAGGTGATGATTTGTGACCACGACTGTACAAAAGTAGAATTACATCACCCAATTGGATCCCCATCGACTGTACGTAACCAGTACCTCTTTGTATTGCACACTTGCATTCATCAACGGGTGTCTGTCAGGTGAGGCACGTGGTTAAATATTGGGGACATCAGTATAAGAAACAGAACCGTCAGAAGCAGGAACTATTCCAGGTAAGTCAACTGTCAGCCCTAATTAAGTCATAAAAAAATATACAAATGTTCATTCGGAAAAAGAATAATCAACACAGTAAGATGGTTACATTACTCTGACCAAACCAGTCTCCGTCAAGAAAGCCATCAATTTATTAATCATAATGAGATCTCCATCAAAGATGGTGGGAAGGGTGAAGGGACGTCTGCTGTGCTGCAGTATTTAGGGGAAGCACGTTCACAAATAAATCGCCGACAACGCAGGGTATTATGGCCAGTAGATAACAGCGCACCACAGATGTCCCAGTACGTTACATTAGCTTGGGTTAATTAAAATAAACGGTAAGTTATGTCAGGCTGGTCAATAGAGTTAGCGTATAATTCAATTAAATATTTCACGGTGGCGGCGACTGCGCCATGCCATAATCGGCATGTTGCGAGGGTGTTGACTGCTTCTCTGATTATACTCCTTGCAACTTACACCTGCCTATGTACGATTGTGATGCAGATGGAAGAACATTGGCTGAAGATGGGTGTGATGATTTGGTGTTGACTGTTTTATATTTTCACAGGGTTTTCACTGAGGTGGTTTGGCCATGTGGAGAGGATGAAGGGTGAGAGACTGACGAGGAGAGTGTATGTGAGTGAGATGGAGCGGTGGAGAGGGAGGGGGAGGCCGAGGATGAGATGGAGGGATGAAGAAGTATATGAGAGAGGGGGGTGTGAGTTGGGAGCAGGGCAGTGAAATGGCAGGGGACAGGGCGATGTGGAGGCTATTTCTTTGTGGCCACCCTGTAGGGGATTAAGGAGTCTGGCAATAGATAGACAGATAGATAGATAATAATAACACCATATACCTCTGTTTGACAAAGATATTTCAAGTGCAACTGTATCATACCACAATTACAGTGTATGTGTTAAATCTATTCTATTGCCAGACGCCTCAATCCCGTTTGGGGTGGCCACAAACAAATCGCCTCCAAGTCGCCCTGTCCCCCGCCATTTCACTGCCCTGCTCCCAACTCACACCCCCCTCTCTCATATACCTCTCCACCCCATCCCTCCATCTCATCCTCGGCCTCCCCCTCCCTCTTCCCCCCTCCACCTCACTCACATACACTCTCTTCGTCAGTCTTTCACCCTCCATCCTCTTCACATGGCCAAACCACCTCAGTGTGTTCCTCATAACGCTTCCTATCACATCCACATCCACACCACAACGTTCCTTTATATCCTCATTCGTCAGCCTGTCTCTCCACGTGACTCCACAGGCTCCTCTTAAATAACTCATTTCCACTGCTCTCACTCTTGACTTGTGTCCTTCCAACAATGAAACCCACTTTTGCTATCAAAGACTAATTTCAGTATCTTTTAAACTCAGTATCTTCAGTGACAATTTCCTAATCAGTTTGGTAGACTTTTGATGATTTCGGGTCACTGACCTGAAATGTTTCAGATACTGCTTCCTCAGTGGGATCAGTATGCAATGGTGTGTAATGCCGTGGGGTAACATCTAACCTTACTAATACAAGAATACAATGGATAAGAATTACATTACCTGAATGTGTTAAGATGATGAAAACAGTTTGGAGGTTTTTAGACCAAAACTCCTACGTCCTCTGTCTGAAGAGGTTTATTACTTGTGTAATTATGGATAATACCGACACTTTTCACTAATATTCAAAGTTTGCTGGGAGTTTAAGATGGCACCGTTGAGTTTCAAAAGACCTGTCCACTACCTCGTTTCTTCAAAGAATGCATTGATATTCATAACTTTATTTATAGTCTACTATAGTCAGTATGCTTGAATCAGATTTGGTTCACTTGCCTCAAATCCTTCATATACGGCTTTGACAGTAGGGTCAGTGTGCGTTAAAAAGTAGTGGCGAGGAGCCCCCGTCATCATCCACGTTTCAATACCCCATTTCCAGCCTGGGATATTTAGCATGTCTTGAAATGTCTCCACCGGCTTATCCTTGTCCTGGACGGTGAGGTGAGCGATCAGGGCAGACTTGTACCCCGTTGATATGATGAGGCAGAACACCAGCCACCAGCCAACCAACATCTACAACATACTCAATTATAAATCAGTCACTATAACAAATTTGTGTACATACTACTTTGCAATTGTATTAAGCGTCAATTATAAAATATTGTAGACCACTAGTTCACCCGGTCAGTACGATGAAACAAGATTAACTTAAATATATTACCTCAAAACTCTTTTACATGAGGGAAAGCCTTTTGCAGTGAAGTACGAGTACATGGAAATAAGCTCCATTTAGTTCATCTACTGTAAAAGATCTCTAAATCATAATATATTATACTCGAAGTGTCAGGAATATCCAAGGGCAGCAGATGGGGATGAAATACTATGCTTTTTTTCAATATTTAAGTGATTACCTGTCCAGAGACATTAACAGATGGATCCTTAGGCGGTTCTTCCAAGAGGATGGCCCAGCCGTATAGGAATGTGATGATGAACTGTACAGTCTTACCTCCTGCCACCTGCACCCACAGCCTCTGCAGCATCCATAACACCACTGCCCACACCAGCAGACTCACCAGGATGCCCAACCACACCATGGCTGACAGTTTTGGAAATTTTCTTGCATATTAATAATGATGATAATAATAATAATGATGATAATAATAATAATAATAATAATAATGATAATAATATTAATATTGGTAATAATAATTTATATCAATATAATCAAGATTTCTTTCCTCAAGTGTTGGGTTTCAGGGCTGATGGAGCAACAGAAACGAAATACCAATAACATAAATATACACAATGGAAATCCTAAATTTCTGAACGAGCATAGTTGCAGGAGTGGGTATACATGGCAACACTAGAACAAACACTCCTTGCAAACGAAGAGACTCCAATAGCTATCCATATTTGAAGGTTAATATACACCATACCAGTAAAATGCGCGTGACGAGCGAGTGAGCACCATGTTTTTTATATAAAATTATAGGCGGAATCTCCAATATTTAATTGATAGAGCTGATGCCAAAGAAACACAGTGTTATAATTGAAAATCTATTTTACTGTGATTTTGTAATCTTTTAAAATGTGATTCGTTCACATTTAGAGCCGAGCAGTCCCTAGGAGAACTCGGGATTCCAAGAGGTTCCCACGCCTTTATGGGTGAGTTTTTAGGTGATAAAATTTATTGAATGAAAGTATCACATGCAGAAAGAATTTAAACTCTACTTCACAAAGGAGTAAAGCTATTAGCTTCTGCTTAGCGTGACGGTCGGGTTGGGCCAGGCCACTCATTTCCAGACTTAACTAAGAGTAAACGTCATTCGCTAATATCACTCACTCGTTTGTAATCAGTGTTAGAGTTTGATACAACACTTTTAAATACGTTGTATAAATTATTAACAATGTAATTTTGCAATTTCTTTTCAAATGTACTCAGCTAATGGCGCAAAATAACAAGAATTAAAATTACAGTACATGGTGACATCGAAAATTAGGCACGAAAGGAAAGATGCGAATTGATCATTAATGATGCTGACGATTAAGGTTGCCAGCTATTGTATTGGTGGAAAAAAATACTATCTTTGTGCAAAACGTTGGGTAAATTCTTTTTTCTCAATTAACACAATGTAGAGACACAATCGGGTCTAGAGTAATTAAGCACAAGAATTTCTTGCAATGGCATTTACATTATTCATTGTAGAAAAATATAATTCATGTTTTATCTCTCTACCCCTTATTTCGTTTTGCCTCTGAGCTTCTTCAAAATTCTTATCACTGCAGATTTTTTTTTAAATGCCTTAAATAAGGACTTTCTACAAAGGTGAGCATCACTACCTGGTGTTAAACAAGGTAAAAATCTCTTAGTAACCTCGTATACGTAGAGTTGGCTGATGTGCTTTCTTGACAAGCAGAAAGTCTCTCCACTCACCTGGTTTCATTTTAAAACATTGCTTAGAAGAGAAGGAGAAGAAAAGGAGGAATTCAGATTAGAATGCAGAAATAGGTTTTTGGTGTTGGAAACGTTGGAAGAGGGGGAGAGAAGTGTAGATGAGATGTGGGAGGATGTGAACAAAGTTTTGCATGAGACTGCTGAATGTACGATTGGAAGGAGACATAGATTCAGGAGAAAGAAATGGATATCAGAGGAAACGTGGGATATGATAAAAAAGAGAAGTGAGGCTAAATTGAGGAGTGAGATGCAATGCGTTCATGAACGAGAGATTGAATTAGCAAGAGCTGCGTACTGGAGTTTGAATTCAGAAGTAAGAAGGTTAGCTAGGAGAGATAAAAGAAGATGTGTGGATGAAAAGGTTGCAGAGACTGAAATCCTAATAAACAAAAATGATGGACAGAGTCAAAGAATAGCATATGAATCGATTAGAGAACTGAGTGGTAATGCAGGTAAACGCAAGGAAATACCAATTAGAGACAGGGAAGGAAATTTATTGACCAAAGATGGAGATATTAAAAATAGATGGAAAGAGCATTTTGAGACAGTTCTTAATAGACCAATACCACCAGAAGAGGATGTACCGTCTGCTCAGGAAGATTTAAATATAGAAACAGGAGAGTTGAGGCCTGCAGAAGTGGAGAAAGCAGTAAAACAGTTAAAGAATAATAAGGCACCAGGGGAGGATGGTTTATTTCCGGAAATGTTTAAAGTGGAGGGGGATAGATTAATAATGATCTTGACCAAGCTATTCAATAAGATATGGGTGACGGGGTTACTACCATCAGTTTGGAAGAATGGTGTAATTGTTAAAGTTCCGAAGAAAGGAGACCTGAGTGAGTGTGGTAATTGGAGGGGAATCTCTTTGTCACCGATAGCTTTGAAAGTTTTCAGTAGAGTGTTGTTAAATAGGTTGGAGCCGGTGGTTGAGGGTATTCTGAGGGATGAACAGGCTGGTTTTAGAAAGGGACGTGGTTGCAATGATCAGATCTTTATAGTTAGGCATTTGATGCAGCAAGTTAATGAAATGAGAGTACCGTTAAGTCTTTGTTTTGTTGATTTTGAAAAGGCTTTTGATAGTGTTTCGAGAGAGTCTATGGGGAAGATCATGAGACATTATGGAATACCAGAGGAGTTTGTGAGGGTCATTATGAACATGCATGAGGACACATTTTGTAAAGTGATGGTTGATGGTTGTCTGAGTGATTCGTTTGAAGTCAAGTCCGGAGTAATTCAAGGTGGTGTTCTATCGCCTTTACTATTTATATTGGTCATTGATTACATTATGAAACGTGTTGGAACAGAAACCGGTGCAGGTATACTTTGGGGAGAGAACAGGAAACTTTTGGATTTAGATTATGCAGATGATATAGTTTTGATTTGTGATGGGCCAGAAGAGATGCAGAGAGTGTTGGACTGTTTGGTGAGTGAAGGTCGCAAGGTGGGTTTGGTTATTAATTGTGGAAAAACTGAAATAATCAATATGAATATGGAAAATGCGCAGGAATGTGTAATTGGAGGTATGGTTGTAAAGCAAGTTGATAGGTTTAAATATTTAGGTACTTATTTAGCCAAGGATGGTTCTTTGAACTTTGAATTCGAGGAAAGGTTAAAGAAGGCTAATCAGGCAATGGGAATGCTTAAACATATTTGGAATAATAACAATTTCTCTGTGCATACAAAAATCAAACTTTATAAGGTAATGGTTAGGAGTATCTTAATTTATGGACACGAGTCTTGGTACAGCACAGTGACTATGGAAAATAAATTCTTGGTGTTTGAAAATAAAGCACTTAGAAGAATATTAGGAGTTAAGTGGTGGGAAAGCATACCAAATAGTAGAATTAGAGAAATAACGGGAGTGCAGCCGATCGATGAATATGTTAGATTCTCACGATGGAAGTGGCTAGGACATGTGTATAGGAGACAGGGAATAGTACGAGGTACACCAGGGTGGGTGGCACCTGGTAGGAGAGGTAGAGGAAGGCCAAAAGAGACGTGGGTGAGGACAATGAGACGGGAAGCTGGAGATGAGTGTTGGGGAGATCTTGAGGAGTTAGCACAAGATAGGATGTGGTGGTGTGAGTTCATCGAGGCCCTATGCATCCCCGAGGGTGCCACAGGAAATGATTGATTGATTGATTGTTTTGTCCCGTTTTCTGTCACTGCCTCTGATTCCCTTTTCCTTTTGCATCTGTCGCCCCTCCCACTCACCCTAACAGACACTCATTACACTTCCCTCGACCACACTCAGATCTCCACTGATGGTCATATAAATGTTCACATGCTGTTGACTATAAATGCTCATGTGCTGTGGAAGATGAGTTGGAACAAGTGTACGGTTATAAGGTCAGACAGGTAGCTGCACATGAAAACCAGCATGGTGAAACAATGACATTTTGACGAACCTATGAGTGACGGGCAAAGGACAGTGAGAGCTTTAGTGATTGTTACCTGTGAATGGTCTGACAAGGGCGAGGTGTTGTGGTAGAGGAGGTGGCTTCAATGACACCAAAGTCATGGGGTCGGATGGGTAAGTCCTCAGGTAATCGAAAACAGTCAGCCGCTCTCGTATAGGGGACACAACGGTGCAGAAATCTACCTCGTGTCTCTGGAGTCGGCCCATCATGCCATCAAACACCCCATTTTTCAGTTTACCCCACAAGCGGTCTATTTCCTCACGAACAACATAGCTAAAAGATTATACTGATTTAACACCATTTACCCAAGAAATGTCTCAGTTATTAATTTTTTAAAGTACGACAGAAATGAAGGGGTAGAAGAAACCTGAATATTATTTCCTCAATTTTGAATAAAACTTCGTGTCCACTTTGTTCTCGCTGTCTCCAAACTACCTTCCTTAGCTTAGAAGAGACTTTTCGAAGTAAAGGGAGGAATTAGAGATGGACCAGCATACTTTCACTACTGGTGTGAGGGAAATGGCATCACAACCTGTGGTAACAGCCTAAAAATTAAATAATTTTTAGACTGTTACCACAGGTTGTGATGCCATTTTCATCACTCCAGTAAGAAAGTGGTAATGGTCCCTATCTAATCCCTCCCTTGACTTCGAAAAGTCTCTTCTGAGCTAAGGAAAGTGATATGGAGATAGTGGGAACAGGGTGGAAATGAGTTTTTATTCAAAATGGAAAATGCTTCCGAGACAAAAATAGTCAATTTTACTAATTTGGGGTCACTGAGAACGAAAGTCATGCTTATAATGTCTGATCGGCTCTACTTTTTAAGATATTCTAATTACTCAGTATTTACGATCATTGACTTCAATAGCTAAGATACTTGAGTACTAATTGGACTTGGTTCTTATTTCAAACAAGAAATGATCCAAACACGGGCAAGGATTTGACTGAATGTATAAATAAAAGTTTTACTGAGTTTGGAGAGCTTTGGCTGTTTTGTCAAAATAATGCGTGATGCCACCTGAAATTGTTATTGTGTCATGAACTGCATCATATCATTCTGAGACGTCACTAATGATACAATCATTATTCAGGTTACATCACAAAATATTTTGTCCTATACAAACCATGCAGATCAAATGGTGTCGTTCAATTTTTTATATATATATGCATGGAAAAAGAAACGGAATGCCAGAAGTCCGAAAAATGTTCCCTACAAGAAAAAAATAAAAGTAAGATAACAGAGAGCCATATTCAAGGTCCATTAATTTCGAGATACCTTGACTGAAAGTCATGTGATAGATAGTAGCAAATATAGACATAGAACGATAGTTCCAGAGTTGAACTGTTGCATACATGAACGACCAGGAGTAATGGTTAACTCCTCCATTAGAGCTTGGACAGAAAAAGGATGACAGTTTACTGCTAGACGGGTGTTATGCACACGTCGTAGTGTTGGAGGGATGCAACCAGACGGTTCAGAGGAGTAGTGACCATTGAATCAGTGACTGAAAAGAGATAAAGATGCAACGGTACAACAAGGAGATGCAAGTTAAAGGGAGCCAATAAGAGGAGGAGAGCTAAAATAACGAAAAGCCTTCGACCCAACCTTGTTGTGAACTACTGTACGTGCGGACCCTCCTCACGCATGAGAGTTTTACAATGAAGGGATAAAGTAGGCAATGATTTGGCTTACCATACCTAATCTCTTGGAAGCAGATTTTACAAGAAAGATAATATGATCTCTCCAAGATAAATTCCAAATGAATGAAATCCAAAAATGATTAAAGACGATGAAAGATAGAGTTGGGCATTTTCAAATTTCGAGGATATTCCCGTAGCAGATTTTGACGAGTCGAAAGATACAAGAGCTGCGTTTCTGATGCATTAAAAATAACAAGATTAATTTTACCCCAATCAGATCCAAGCCAGACATTAAGGATACCATCTCTTCATCCCTTTTCTGTTGAAGTAACTGCAGAGATGGACGCTGTGGGAAGCGTTTAGAAAGGTGAAGTGTGGAGTCATCAGCATATGAGTGGATAACGTTAGATATTCAGCTTAGAAGGTCATTGATAAATATAAAGAAGAGAGTTGGTGATAGGACTGAGCCCTGAGGAACACTGCTATTGATAGCTCTAGAAGAACAGTGGCCATCTAGAACAGCAGCTATAGAACAACAAGAAAGGAAGCAACAGACGAAGGCTCAGACAGAAGGACAGAAACCATAAGAGGGCAGTTTGGGTATTAATGATTTATATCAGACTCAATCGAAAGCCATTGAGATCTCAAGTCCAATGGCAAAGCTTTCGCCAAAGTCCCAAAAGGAAGATGACCAGGAATCTGAAAGGAAAGTGAGATGATCACCAGTGGAGTGTCCCTGGCAGAACCCATTCTGGCAATCGTGAAGAAGATTATGATTGGAAACGTGCCTTAAAATAATTTTGTAATGGACAGATGCAACAACTTTAGAGATACAAGATGTTACAGCGTTGGACGATAGTTAGAGGGTAGGAAACGGTCACCCTTCTTCGGGAAAGGCTGAATGAGAGGAAACGTCCAGCAAGAAGGAAAGGTACAAGTTGATAGACAGAGGCGAAAGAGTTTACCCAGGAAGGGTGTAGCACAGAAGCACAGCTCTTGAGGACATTCGGAGGGACACCTTCAAACCCATATGCCTTGTTAGCATTGCGGCCATTTAAGACAGAAAACACATCGCTTGAAGATATTTTAATATCAGCCATGAGAAAGTCAGAGGAAGGGAAGCGATGGAGGAACGGCACCAGAATCATCTAAAGTGTAATTGGAATGGAAAGTCTGAGCTAAGAGCTGTGTTTTATCAGTAGAAGAAACAGCTGCAGAGTCATCAGAGCGAAAAAGAGGAGAGAAGGATGATGAAGTAAAGTTGTTAGAAAGGATATTGATAAGATGCCGGAAAGAGTAGGAAGAATTTGAGATAGAGATTTCAGAACATTTAATAAGAATGAAATTATTTTTGGCAGAGCAAAGGACAGACTTGGCACGATTTTGGACAGAAGTATAAAAGAGATGAAATTCAAGGAAAGATTGGCTATGGTAACTTTTGAAGGCTCTCTCCTTGTTGTAGACAGCAGTAGAACAAATGCGATTAAACCATTTTTTTTTTCAATAGACACAGGATAAGAGAGGAATGTATGCTTCCATGCCCAAGAGAATAACCCTCATAATGTGCAAGTCATACTGAGATGGATCACGGCCATAGAAGCGGTAATCATTTCAGGGAAAATCAAATAAGTACTGCCTGAGGGCCTCCCAATCAGCAGCTCTACAGTGCCAAAGCTGCCGCTCCTTGGTAGGGTCCATAGGAGTTACTGGAGTGATAGGACAGGTTAAGATGACGAGGTCATGGTTGGAGGGACCTAACAGAGAAAATATTTACAGCATAACAAGTTGGATTAGTTGTAAGGAAAAGGTCAGGTATGTTGGACCTCTCTCCAAGGCAGTCAGGGATTCATGTAGGATATTGAGCAAGCTGCTTTAGGTCATTAAACATAGAGAAGATGTAGACTTGTTCAGCAGGTGGACCAGTGAAAGAAGAAGGTCAAAGGTAGTTGTGAAAATTGCAATGACATAAAATTCAAGATTTCAGAGAAAGGAGAAATTGTCAGGATATGTTCCATCTTTGAAGTAAGACAGTAAAAGAAAATTTTATAGTCAATAGAATCACGAGATAAGTAAACAGCACACACACATTAGTCAGAGAATGACAGAATAGCTGAGGTCAGTAGGGAGAGAAATCAGAAGATTCAAGTTCAGGAACATGAAAGATATGTTGTTGCGTACATATGAACAACAGCCACTTTTTGGCTTTGAAGTGAGTATAGAGAACGAGTTGAACAGAGAGTGTTGCGATGGTTTGGTCATATGGAGGGAATGGATGAAGAGCAATTGGTGAAAAAGATAATGGGGTCGGATGTGAGAGATGTAAGGCTGAGAGGAAGACCACAAATAGGATGAATGGACAATGTGAAGAGAGCATTAAATGTGAGTGTTATGTTTGTAGAGAAAGGAAGAATGGCTCCGCGTGATAAGGATGACTCGAGAAAAATTGTGAATGGATAAATGGTGATGTGGCCCGAGAGGATATTGTCCCACATTTGGTCTGATCAGTTGATCAGGTCAGGTGCTGGTAAGGGGATGGGTCCATTATGATGTGGTGGAAACAAACCAGCTCTGCTGTTGGGCCCTGCAACGGATGTAGCTGATTGCACTGCGCAGTTGATCTTTGTGCAGTGGGGTGTGGTGAGAATCTGTCCCTTCTGCCCTTGGGACTAAGATATGAGTAAATGTGTGTGTGTGTGTGTGTGTGTGTGTGTGTGTGTGTGTGTGTGTGTGTGTGTGTGTGTGTGTGTGTGTGTGTGTGTGAGAAAATTGGGAGTGTATCGTCCTGTCTCTGCTAAAGGGGGTGCAAACAGCCTAGGTATATAGATAGAGATAGAGAAAGCAGGAGGATATAGAGAGGGGTTTGGTATCAGTCGCCTCAGACAGCTGGGTCTCAGTAAGGAAGAGGAGGTGAGGTTTAGAGGAAGAGAGGTGATGTTCAACAGATAAGAAATTAGAGGAAAGGCAGTGAATGTCAAAGAAAATGAAGAAGTGGGTCTGACAGTGATTCCAAGCAATTCTCTTGGCCGTCACTGGGAGAGGGGAGGATGGTGGGAGAATTTATGCCCCCCCCCCCTCCAGGGCAATAAAGGCTTGATGCTGAGATGCCATTTACTTAACATAAAAAAGAAGTGTGGTGTGTATTGTGCACGTAGTTTGGTGTCGACAGTTGGAGGAAATTCTATAAGAGATTATGCTGGTCTATTTTCTGTTACTGAAATAGTGAAAAAAAAAAAACAATAAAAGGAGATGGTCAGAAGATAGTTCCATGGGCTGATGAAATGGAAGATCTAGCTCTCCCTATCACTGGCCTTCCATCCATCTTCGGACTACTGCCTTGTTCGACTGGTGGTACAGTCGATGCCCTCTTTGTATATTACTGTTTAATTTGGCAAAGGGACATATTTCTGTTTAGCCAAAGTGAGCAGTGATGCCTCATACTTGATTTAACGAAGCTGGTAATTTCTGCTATATGTGTGGCGAAATGACATCTGAATCAAAAGTATAGTATTACTGCTGTGGTTAAGAAAAACTTCCACCTGTAATGTGGCTGTAAAACTGGAGATCAAGACAAGAGCCGGGCTCCAGCTACATGCTGCAACACTTGTGCAGCAAATCGTCGCCAGTGGTTTATTAAGAAAAGGAAATCTATGCCGTTTGCTGAACCAATGATTTGTCGAGAACCAACACAACATTAAAGCAACTGCTACTTCAGAATGGTGGCCCCTATTCGGGAACGGTCTGTCAGAGCAGATAAAGTGGACTGTAAAAGATCAAAAATTCTGGCAGCTATTCGCTTAGTATCCCACGGGGATTGGTGCCTGTTGCTGAAGCACCAGAATCCTTCCTATTTAAATCAGACGAGGAGGAAGGGAATCTCAAAACATCTACCTCTGCACCATCAACGTCACTTGACTCAGATTTTGACCCACCCTCTTCCACGAATCACACCTCATTACAGAAGTTGAGCTGAATGATCTTGTGAGGGATCTGGAAATGCACAAGAGCAAGACAGAGTTGTTGGGCTACAAACTACAGCAATGGAAATTCCTGTCAGATGGTGTTAGGATTTCCATGTTCCTAAACGTCAAAAGAATTTTGTCCAATATTTCTTCATGGAGGATGATCTTGTAGCCTGCAACAGCATCGATGGTCTGATGCGCAACAGTCAACATCGTCCATAATCCAGCTGAGTGGTGACTCATCGTTGTTTCATCAAAGACGAGTCCTAATGCTGTTTTGCTGCACAACGGTAATGTTTTGCCATCCATTCTAGGTGGTCATGCAGTTCATGTAAAGAAGAGTTATGACAACATGAAAAACACTTTTGAGGTGCATAAACGACGACCGATATCAGTGGCAGCTTTGTGGTGACCTGAAGGTTATTGCCATTTTACTTGGTCTGCAGAATGGATATACAGAGTATTACTGTCATCTCTGTGAAGAAGATAGTCGTGCATGACGGTCTCGCTACACTAAGAGAGACTGGTTGCTCATTCGATAGTCAGTGGAGCCAGAGAGGAAAAACGTTCAGAATTCACCACTTGTGAAAGACAAATTCAAAGAAGCCTTTAAGTATGCCTGTGTGAAATTCCCAGGGTTAAGTCAAACAAAATTAAATAAATGTGTTTTTGTTGGTCTTCAGATTCCTTAACCTCTTCGAAATGATGCATTTGAGAGCGCAATGTGTGGCAAAGGATGCTTGACAAGTCTTCGAGCTAGTAACAACAACATTTCTTGGCAACAACAAGGCAGACAACTACAGGGAGTTGGTGGAAAACCTGCTTACGACATACAATAAGCTTGCCTGCAACAAGTCACTCAAGACTTATTTATTTGCACTCTCATTTAAATATATTTCCACAAAACTGCGGAGCAGTGTGCGACGAGCATGGCGAGCGATTTCACCAGGACAGAGCAGCAATGGAGAAACTGTATCAGGGCAAATGGGGCCCACCAACCCTTGCGGGCTATTGTCAGGGATGCTCCATTTCATGAACACTTGAAAGAAGCCCATATGCACAGTTCAGAAGCTGAATAATGGCTGAACTATGTACTGACACAATAAGAGTATTATATACGTGGTATGTCATATATTCATGTAGCATCACAAACAGATGGGAATACATTGGTTTGAAATTTTTGAGTAACATTGTACTGTCGGCGTTATGTACATAAATGTAATATATAAAACTTATTTTCGAAACACTAGCAAATCAGCTGCTCTTTTTATCATATCTGATTTCAGTGCATTGAAAATCCATAAGAAACAGCAAATTTTATCTCCAAAGCAGACAACTTTTAAAAACTTTTAGACCAGTCAAAATTGGTATCTGCAGATGCCGAAGGGGTTATTGTTTCTGCAATGGTGAAAACTAACAGGACTGAGCCAAATGTGTAAAATCAAATATACTGCAGCGGGTTAGAAGTGTTTTCCGCATTGCTTGTGTGTTTCTCTTTGTCATTACATAATTATCTTTCATAATTCGAGACATACAATAATCGTGGACAAAGTTCAGTCCTCTCCAGTTACAGTCAAGATCCTGGTAATGTTTATTTTCGGGAATTCTTTCCAGTTAACAGTCAAGATCCTGGTATTGTTTATTTTCGGGAATTCTTTCCAGTTAACAGTCAAGATCCTGGTACTGTTTATTTTCGGGAATATATTACGAGTATATAACATATGGCAAAAGGGCTCCGTTTTATTTTTTTAAGACAATTCATCCGTATCACACTAGCTAAGAAGAAGAAATAAGTGGTAGTTCGCTTGGGTCAATTCCCTCTCTTCATACGCCACTCTAAGCACCGTAATATTAAAACCAGGTACTCAAAGGTGTAGGTCAACTCATAAATTATTTTCCGGCATTAAAACTAATCACACACTGGGATATCATTGGATTGCACTCCAGTTTGCATAGTAGCATTAAAGTCTAAGTAGAAACGTCAGACGTAATTCTTCTGTTACTGGTCACTGTTCCTCTGAACTTACTGCTTGCATCCCTCCACCTCCACGACGGGCGCGTAGCACACGTCTAGCAACAAACTCTCATCCCTTTTCTGTCCAACTCTCTAATGCAAGAGTTAACCGTTACTCCCAGTCCTTCAGTTTATGCGACAGGCCAGCTCTGGAATTTTCTTCTTCTATCTGTTTTTCCTACTTCATAAATTATGATCTCCAGTTTTTCAAACGCAGTTATGATCTCCAGTTTTTCAAACGCAGTGTGTCCAGGCATCTTGCAATGAATGGATCTTCAATTTGGCTCTCTGTTGTACTGTTTTTGTTGTTTTTTCTTTTTCTTGGAAGGAATGGTTTGCGTGCTCTTAGCCTTTGGTTCCTACTTTGTCGCATGAAAAAAAAAAATTGTTTTACAGATATGTTAAAAGGTGAATCTAGGGAGGAGTAAAGTTATGGTCCTCGGGAGACGTAAGTCAGTGAATGTACCATGAGGTTGGATGAGGAGGAAATGGAATATGTGAGTGCGTTTAAGTACTTGGGAAGTGTGATGAGTAAGGATGGAAGTTTGGAGGGTGAAGTGCTTGAAAGGGTACAACAAAGAAGAAAGGTTGCTTGTTCGTTGAAAACAGTGATAAGAAACAGGGAAGTCATGGAAGTGAAAAAGTTACTACATGACAGTATTGTGATACCAACTCTAACGTATTGAAGTGAAGCTTGGACCTTGTTGGAGGGACAGACGTCAAGAGTGAGAGCAGTGGAAATGAGTTATTTGGAAGGAGCATGTGGGGTCACAAGGAGAGACACAGTGACAAATGAGGATGTGAAGGAGCGTTGTGGTGTGAATGTGGATGTGATAAGAAGCATAAGGAAAAACACATTGAGGTGGCTTGGCCATGTGGAGAGGATGGAGAGACAGAGAGACGAGGAGAGTATGTGAGTGAGGCGGAGGCGGGGGGAGAGGGAGGAGGAGACCAAAGATGAGATGGAGGGATGGAGTGGAGAGGTATAAGAGAGAGGGGTGTGTGGGCTGGGAGCAGAGCAGTGAAATGGCGGGGGATTGGGCGACATGGAGGCGATTTGTTTTTGGCATCCCCTTGCGGGATAGAGGCGTCTGGCAAAAGGTGTAGGTAAATTAAAATGTTTGCCTGCTTTCCTGTTCCTAGGCAGAGTAAAGACGGGAAACATAATTCCCAAGACAGCATTTACCTAGCACCGGTTTTCTCCCTGATGCCTCGAAGACACAGCAGTAACGTAAACTTGCCTGGAAATATGAATATCCTCAAGCTCTTGATTGTTTGACACATGATCTGCTTGACTGGCACGTGATCAACAGGAAAGAATGAGAAGTCAGTGCATAACTTCTTTTAACACTGGGAACGAATATTCGTTTTTAACATTTCTATCTAGCTTCTATATGAGGAAGACTGAAACACATAATTCAGTAGAAAAGAAGGGGGTTTAACTGTGGAATAGCTACCTACATTAGTCAAGAGTAGAGGAATTTTAATAAGGAACTGTAGTAAAAAGCAATGGACAGGTAGTGCAGATGTTGATGTAACATCTGGATAATTAACGAAGAACTGTGCCTTCTCTATCTGAGCTCTTTTATCCTTTATGAAACTCCAGGGCAGAAAGGTGCCAATAGGAACAGACAGTGTATAAGTAAGTAAACAGTTTAAAGAAAAGAACTTCAGTACAATACAATCGCCATTTAACAATGCAGGTGCGGTAAGAGACAGAATAGTAACTACCACAGAGAAAGGACAGGTAGACAACCAGCACGGTCAACATTCTTGCCGAGTACACAAAAGAGTTAGTTACGTGAAATTCAACTTTTTTGAGAATTCCTTGATGAGTCTGGCATCCATGGAGTCCTTGAGGGTGGCAGTGCTGTATGGTTCATCAGTGTTCGGGGTGTAGTCCGCGTAGGGGAAGTAGCCAGCAGTAACTATCTTCATCCCGTGACCGTTCATATTAGGGAACTGATCTGTGGAAAAAAATATATATATATTACCCCACCAGGTATGGCAGTAGCAAATAGGATAATGATGATGATTCTGATGATGAGAAATGGCGTACTTTTTACATGAGTGGGAAATAGTGATGATGCACTACCTTTCCCGGAACTGTAGTTGTAAATGTTTATGATGATGATGATGATGGTGATGATGAGAGATGGCGTATCCTTTATATCAGTGGGAAATGGTGATGTACTATGTAGCCCAGAATTGTAGTTGTAATAGTTGTGATGATGATGATGGTGATAAGAGATGGCGTACCTTTATATCAATGGGAAGTGGTGATGATGTACTACGTTGCCCAGAATTGTAGGTGTAATAGTTATGGTGATGATGATGATAAATGATACACTGTTGACCCTGTTTAGCAGTGGGAAATATAATGATAATGATGATAATGCTGGAAATGATGAGAGGTTACGAAGTTGGTAATCAGTGTCTTAAAACTGGTAATGATGATAAGTTATGAATTGTTAAATTTGTCCCATAATATGTATTTTGTGTTGAAGTTATCTCACTTTGAGATATAGTACACCATGATTTTAACCTCTTTTCATCATACTTTTAAAGCATGGGTAATATTTGGAGATAATCTAACTTGTCTCTCATTCATATACATGCGTTAATTTTAACACTCCTGTATAGTTTTTAATTCCTTCACTGTTTCACACACCTTCCCTCACTCATTCTGTTTCTTATTCTCATATTGTCTCGTATATGTGTGAAAACATAAACTTACATTCGAACAAAGGGATGTCATTCCGAAGAAATGTGCTTTTCCTCAGTGAAGTTAAATTTCTTCCGAACAGAACCTGAATGTCCGCTTGTCCAGTGTTGCAGTACATACAGCGGCGGTACACCATCAACTGTTGCAGCTCTCTTGGCTCACTCACACCTGAAAATGAAAAGATACTGGTATATTTTGAGTATAATATATAGTTAGTGGCTGCTACAGTTAAATAGTGTATTTTTCGCTCATGGAAATTGAAGGGATAATGAGAAAGAAAGGATAATCATGAACAAAACTTCGCCGACATAAGTGTCCGCATTGTATCCTGCCCTCCATACTTCTCATTTTCCCAAAAGACACACACTGTGCATCCTTCTCATGCTTTAGTTGTGTGCTTCAAAGAGTATTACATTCACATAGAAATAACTCATGGAATACATCTCGTACCACAGCTGGTATAAAATTGCCACTGGACATCTGCCCATGGGGGTGAATGTGGATGTACTCCCTATGACAACAGTACCGTGGCCAGACGGTACAGGGAGTAAGGGGATTTAATCTGTAGATAACCAGAGACAACAATGAATGTTGGCCTATGACCAACGGTGAGGTGGCTGATGTAACAACGAGAGGTATTTAAAGAAGGTTATGACAAAAGTAAGATAAGATGTGACAACTTCTTCACAACCAAGTATACATACTATTACATAATCCTAATAACAATAGAATTTTCTGGTCACCTCATAGTTTTTTCAGTAACTTTAGCACGTCATCACACGTTCTCCACTAAAATCTTCAGATAGAAACACTATAAATGACCTATGTAGAAAACTGAATATCCTTGCCAGCACATTTGCCAAAAATCCAACCTTAACCTGCTAAGTGCCGGAGCCATACCTGTACGGTCTGCAGTAACAACCGGCGTAAACACATGAATATTCAAATTTGCCAGGAGATGACTGGCATGGACACAGACGCACCTTCCCCACATGTGTACCCATGCTATGAGTCACCCAGGCCGCTCCCATGAAGCGCGGGAGGCCCGCTCCTCAGTCCTTCTTTGTTACTGCTTGTTTGAACATCATGTCACACCACGGCCATTCACAGCCTGAGATTGATGCCCTTTTGTTCATCCCTCATGATGGTGAATGTGATTCACTCATCGATGACGATGTGACTGATAAGATTACATTCAACCAGTCATTGAAACAAGCAGTGATGAAGAAATACAATCACCAAGAAAGGCTAGGTATATGGTGTATAGGCTAGCCACGTCCCAACCTTGTGTGCCACGAGACAAACCACCGCCATCAGCACCACACTGAACTCGCCCTTTGGATGAATCATCTAGTGATGAAAAGGGAGTGGAAAGCACCTCCAAGCTGCCTAGATGGGTGGGCTTACCTAGGAAAACAAAAAGGAGTGAGGAAGGCTCCAAAGGTTGAAGTACAGGATGAGTACTACTTTATTCTACTCATCTGGCTCAGGTGGCGCTCCAGCCTGGTCACCACGCCGCACACCCTCACCCCAGCGAAGCACCTCCACCACCCTGCCACCACGTGCTGTCTCACCTCTGCCTCCCCGCCCTTTCTCCCCACAACCTCAAACGGTGGGGAAAGTAGGAAAGGGGAAAGGCAGGGGGAAGAAAAGCAAAGGTCATGGAAGCAGTTTGGCTGGAAGGCTTTCTCTCTAACCTACTCCCCAACTTCCTCCCTAGCTTCCTCCTCATCAACTTCCTCCCCAACTTCTTCCCCATCCTGACAATGGTGATGGTGCCCCAAGTGGTGATGAAGGAGGCATGGAAGGAGGCGACGACGTGAATTGGGAGTGGGATGATGGGAGTGATTTTTTCCCCCATCATTCATCCCTTCACTACCGGTAATAGGGCTGGCTGTACTGTCCCTGACCTTACTCCAGCCTCAAGGAGGATTGGTTTTTTCAAGAGTTTGTTATCACGAGAATTACCTGCAGTCTTGAAAATAGTTCTCTTGACCAATGCATATGCCTCCTTCTGCCGTGCGGGAGCAACACAAACACCCCACAGCAGCCTCTTCGATGCCAACGTGTCTTTGGATGAGATAAGCCTGTTCCTGGCCCTGGTTCTCCAGACGGGGCTAATCAAGAAGAACAGACTGCTGTCCTATTGGACTGTTGACCCCATGACAGGTTCCAGTATATACTGAGCTGCCTACATTTCTTTGGTGCTCTCGACCCTGTAAACCTTAACAACTTGGATGAGATGAGAAGGATTCGGTTGGTTTTCGATCACCTGAAGGAGAGGTTCTCTACCTCTTTCTACTGACACCGAGACCTGGTCATAGGAGAGAGTCTCGTGTTGTGGAGAGGAAATATTTCCTTCAGGCAGTACATCACCAGCAAGAGGCACCATTTTGGCTTCCAAATCTTCGTTATGTGTGACTGCAAGACTGGATATGTGCAGGACATAGTCCTGTACACCAGTTCATAAAAGGACTCTTGCACTTTCAGGGGCCGTGGTGGAGACGATGATGGAGAAGTATCTTCATCGTGGGCACATACTGTACCTGGATAACTGGTACAAAAGCCCCCTTCTCGCTTGGTTCCTGCACCTGCAGGAGATGGGAGTGTGCGGTACTGTCAAGAAGTACAGACGGCATATGGTGCATGTAGGCTGGAAGCTGGTGAAGAAGGACATGGTGTTTTATAAGGCCAGTAATATCCTTGCCATACCCTGGCACCACAACCGAGAAGTCAACCTTTTCTCTACAGTGCACCGCCCTCTGATGCACCTAACAGGTCAACTGACTATCAGAGCGAGAGTCAGGTGCCAGTGCGAAAGCCTGAAGCCATCCTAGAACACAACATCAATATGAGGCTAGTTGACCAGTCACACGCCACGATATCCAGTGTTGACTGTGCTAGGTCCATAATGAAATGGTACGAGAAGTTCTTCTTTCATCTTCTTGATATCACGGTCCTGAATCCCCACATCCTCCACGCCAATACAACGGGAACCAGCGAAACCTTTGAGGCATTCATTAGAGAAATGTGAAGGGAACTCATCGGCACCCATGGGCATGATCGTGTGACTTCTTGTCAACTCCACGGCAGTTACATCCTCCTGCGACTCACCAGCCGTCACTTCCCCAGCATGGTCCCTGCCACAGAGATGCACAGGAATGTGCAGTGGCACTGTCATGTGTGTCGACAAAGCACTGTCAGGCCCCGTACACAGCAGTGGGTCTATGCATCGTTCCCTGCTTTGAGGAATACCACACCCAACTCCATTAATAACTGAACAGAAGAGGAGTGCGAAAAATGATGCAAGTGAAATGTATTTATTTGTAAATATGTAATGATAATTATCTCAAAGTAAGTAATATAACAAGAAACAAGTGTTTGTGATATTATAATAGTAACTGAAGTAAAATAAATTACATATGTGTGTGTGTGTGTGTGTGTGTGTGTGTGTGTGTGTGTGTGTGTGTGTGTGCACAAGAAAATGACACTGTGTGAGAATTTTGCCATGTGAGAAAAGAGAACGGTAGTGTGTTGAGAGTGCGAGGAAAAACACCAAACCTGTGTAGAATTATAAGTTATGTGGAAAACAAATATGTACAGTATAATATGTGTGGGCACAGACTTTCTACCTCAGAAACGTAGAATAGGAACTATTACAAACATTTTATGGGCAATCCATCTCACTCACTCGCTTGTCATAATGAGCCAACATACATAACTATGCCTGGGGACACTTCCTATATCATTTGTATACCCAACAAGAGTGTCTTTGGCTCGAATACCATAGTTACCGATGAGGAAAATGCAGATCTTCTGCCTCTTCTCACTCTGTGCCAGTAGTGGACGGTGAAATCTACAGGTGTTACTCCAAAGTTTTCAGCTGCCTGCTCAGGAAGAATCGACCTCAAAATCGACCTAAATGGCTTCTGTGAGTACTTTTGCATTCGTTCTCCATGTTTTCTAATCATTCCTAACCTATTTTGGAAAAAAGAAAAAGGTCAAAAACTGTCCGGCACCACGGCTCCATTAGGGTCCAAAGTCTGCCGGCACACGGTGGGTTAAAGCAAGTCAATCAGAATGTCCCTGTATTAGAACTTGACTCTCCCGAAATCGCTACACTTAAGATACAGACTAGATACGTAAAAGTAATCCATCCTGGACAATCTACCAACCAACAAAGCTACCAGGTCCAGATGGCATTCCAACAATCATTTTGAAAAAATAAAAAAAGTGTTCCCTAGAACTTGCTCCTGTTCTGCTGTAGTTAAATTATTCAGACTATTCAGTGGTACTTTTTCATTCCCAAATTCTTGGAACGAAACCAATATCCGCCCACTTCCAAAGAAAAGAAGTTTATCTGACCCCTCTGATTACAGACCACTAGCTATCATATATTCTCTTGGTAAAGTATTTGAGATTGCAGTTAATAAATGCATTGTTACATATCCTGAATCCAACAACTTAATTAGTGGCAGATAGTATGCTTTTCACCATGAAAAGTCCATTGTTGGCATACTCAGTCTCTTGTGACATTCCATTCATTAGTCAGTTGACCATCACTGGAGAAACTCATTCAGTAGCCCTTGATATTTTAAAGCTTTTGACTGAGTGTGACAATTCCCTGCTACTTAAACTCCCTTGCTATGGCCTATCACCTTTGTTTCACTTATTTCATCACCTCTCTACTGCAGACAAACGAGTAAGAGTAAATGGTGTTTGTTTTCAGTTTC
Organism: Coenobita brevimanus; assembly: GCF_032717465.1. Classification (NCBI taxonomy): domain Eukaryota; kingdom Metazoa; phylum Arthropoda; class Malacostraca; order Decapoda; family Coenobitidae; genus Coenobita; species Coenobita brevimanus. The sequence goes on along the minus strand of NC_136993.1, from coordinate 47,789,987 downwards.
CACTCAGTTATTGCTGGCATGCCACAAGGATCAGTTCTGACTCAAACCCTATTCCTAAATCATATTAATGATCACGTATCAATCACCACTAATCCCATTCACAAAAATTTAATATCACGTTCAACTCAGTACAGCAATCTCCATAAATCAAGACTTATCTAAAATCACTGAATAGGGACAAATAACATTGTCTCATTTAATGCTAGGAAAGCGAAATATATACAGTTCACTATTTAACAGATAATGCCTGATTCCCATATTATCTTCAGTGCTACTAATAATCATATCTCTAACACTGACGAAATTCTCAGTGTCTCACTTAACAATACCCACAGCTGGACCTCTGACAACCTTACACTCACTCCTGGAAATGATAGTGAGGGGTCAGATAACGTATCATGTTGAAAAAATCCAATTGGTCATTGGTCGTCTACTAACATAGTGTTGACGACTGATTTGGTATCCTAAGTGGCAAATAGAGGATGCAACTAGTTGGCAGTGAAGGTGTTGGCCACTGGGTCAAGGTAGGTGCAAAACCCGGGAGGAATGCTGTATTCTCGGTGGAACCATTGGTAATACCGTGGTAGTACCAGTGTGACTCGCAAACCAGTATGTTGATGAAATGTTAAAACTTGGAATTATTGAGCCATCAGTCTCCCCGTGGAATGCCCCATTATTCTTCGTGCCCAAACGAAAGGGAGAAATGCGTGCCGTAGAAGATTACCGCAAACTAAACAATCACACAATCCCGGACAGACTTCCCATGTCATTGCTAAGCGACATCCTACAGATTATTGGACCAGAAAATAATGTATTTTCCACGGCTGATTTGGACAATGGATACTATCAAATACGAGTACATCAGGAGTCACGTAAATATACTGCCTTTTCCACTAATACAGGACATTATCAGTACAGGAGAATGCCCATGGGACTGAAGACTGCCCTGGGCACATTCCAATGTCTTATGAATTGCGTACTGTCCGGAATTTTAGGACAAGGAATATTTATTTATCTTGATATTATCATCGCAACGAAAGATATCACAGAACATCTCCAGAAATTAGACCTACTCTTACAAAAGTTTGGTGATGCTGGTTTAAAAATGATGCTTTCTAAATGCAAATTTTGCTTTAAGGAAATAAAATTCTTAGGCCATAGATTAAGTGCTAAAGGTATTCACACCACCGATGACAAAATACAGGCAGTGAGAGACTTCCCTGAACCCACTACGGCCGATGAAGTTAGACAATTTATAGGTCTAGCAGGGTACTATAGGTCATTCATACAACAATTCTCTCATATAGCCTTTCCTCCATTATAACTACTCAAAAAAACATGCTATATTCCAATGGGGAGAAGAACAAAAGCAAGCATTTAACAAATTAAAAAATAAACTTACAAATGCACCATGTTTAGCATATCCGGATTTCACAAAACCCTTTGTTATTTGTACAGATGCATCAGTTAAAGGATTAGGGGCTGTATTGATGCAAGAAGATAAAAGAGGACAGAATCAACCAATTGTATTTACCAGCAGACAAATAAAAGGTGCAGAGAAAAATTATTGCACTACAGACTTAGAGGCACTTGCAGTGGTTTTTTGCATTACAAAAGATTCGAGATTTGGTATATGGTTACGAAATAATTTATTCACCGACCATAAACCGCTAGTGGGTATGTTTCAAGAAAAACTCCTCTCTGGGAGGAGAGCAAGATGGAAATATACAATCGAAAACTACAATGTCCATATTCATTATATACAAGACAAAATGAATCTAGTAGCCGATGCATTATCTAGGAACCCAAAGACAATTCATGTCACAGCATTAGATCTCAAAAGACACATCACAAACCACGAAGAAATCGCAAAAGCACAAAGACTTGATCCAACATGGTCTAACGTTATATACATGTTAGAAAGTGGAGATGACATACAATTGCCCAAACTACATGTACCACTAGAACAATTCACAATAATTAATAATGCTTTATACAGGATCAACCCAGGTAACCAAAATGCTGAAGAAATAATAAACAATTGGTAGTACCTAATGACATGATACCCCAAGTATTACGAACGATACACGACAGCCCACATTCAGGATATCCTGGAAAGGATAGGACATTAAAACAAGCCCAGTTGTTATATTACAGGCCATCATTGCAAAAAGATATAAACAATCATATACACAGATGCGAATCCTGTGCAAAACACAAAGGATACCCAATCACACCTGCACTGATGGGTAATTACCCTGTACCACATCAACCATGGGACGTTGTCGCAGTTGATTTACTCAAGATGCCATTATCATACAATAATAACCAATACCTATTCGTAGCAACGGATCATTTTTCCTGTTATGCAATTTTAGCCCCAATTAAAGATAAAACAGCAGACACAGTAGCAAAGGCAATAATAGATGATGTAATATGTCACTTTATTACCCCAAAGGTGCTAATAAGTGATAATGGAGGAGAATTTAATTCTGGTATCTTACAAGAAATATGTAAACAATTGGCTAAACTATCAAAAAGGTTAACGTTTTAGCCTATCACCCAGCATCCAATAGGTTTGTAGAGAGACAAAACAAAAAAGTATTAGATGTACTACGACACATTCTCAAAGAATACTATGCAAGCTGGGATGATTGGATTCCCAGAATAGGAGCCTCAATTGATGGATCTATAAATAAATCTATAGGTGACACACCACATTTCATTATATATGGGACAGATAAAAAACTACCATATGAGATTCTAGAAGCCCAGAATATACCCATATACCACTACGATGATTTAACTCTGTTTATGTGAATTCCAGGACATACGTAAAAAAGTTATAAAACAACGATGTCCAAGGAAGAAATGAGGGAGGCATTTAATAAAAAAGGCAAGAGACTCGCCTATCAGCTTAGGAGACATTGTCTATATCATACGAGAGACAATAAATTATCCCCAAAATTTGAGGGCCCATATAGATTAATTAACATAAAAGTAAACAAAGTTTTAATTAGGTCACTGTGAAGTGGCGAAGAGAAACAAGTTCATATTAAACATTTGAAACGAATTTCAAGGGAACTATCCAATAATTATACAGCCTCGGATACCACCGAACAACCAAACATAACTCATGAAACCAATCAAGAAAACAACAATAATTACAAAAATAAATTAAGGTCATATAGCAAACAATGAAACATAGATGCAACCGTTCCAAAAAAATCTGCAGCACATCATTTACATGATTGAAATACCGATTTAAACTCCTTCTATGAATGATATAACATGCAGGTTATTGCTTTCTGTTAGTCAACCGTAACACACATCATCACTGACATCGACCACAGCATGACCATATTAGAAAACGAATAGACTTCTTTTTGTTGGTAGGAAACGATGAAGGGACTTATGCTATGGATTTTCCTTTACATAGCAAGATGATATGCTCATTTAGACCTACAGTAGAGTTCGTTACAGGACACTTATGCAAGGAATGTCGAATGCTGGTAATGGCAAGATCACAATTGACTTCCTTCCAGTTCATGAGCTACGTCAGATAATTAGACAAGGCATACGTAAACATAAATTGAAGCCTTTGTTCCGAAGTAGGGATCTCATGCAATATTATCCATATTTAGAAGCAACACTAACACCAACATCAGTAGTAGTTCAAGTACCATTCATAACTGACGACCTGTTCACAGTATACGAAATAAACCTCTTCCCTTCTAAGAATAATAACACTTTGGTTATCATCAACATCAACACTGACATCGAACTCATCATGGTCTTCAAGAGACGGAACACTGTCACTTTCGCCAGGGAATCAACGATTGGACGAAAGTGCCGTACATTCTTACATCCTCTTCACTTTTGTCCTGTGTAGATTTTCACATTTCAGCCTACTGAAACAGTCCCTTGTGAAATGGCTGCATAAGAAATCACGACATTCATAATCACTGCAACTTCACTTTTGCTCCAGATAAGCTTGTACACCATCGACGCATCGGACACTCACAGTTTTTTAAATTCACTCATAACACATCAGTTTACATAGTCTGTCCAGATATACCACCATCTCATACTTCAGGATCAGGATTATACATAGCACCAGACTACTGTGCGGTATTTACACCATCCATATCCACTTTATCCACCATCAATCACTACGCCACCCTCAATCATAATGCACAATCATTTCCACCCACTACCTAATATGGACTTAAACATGAGCAGAAGTATTAAGATGACTTCACCTAAGTTTGAAACTATGCAACTGATCAATGAAACAATGAAGCCCTAGGAAGATTTGAGTCTGAGTATGTTTAACCCATATTATGTGTATAGCCCAGCACCTACTGTCTTTATAATCTTCTGTATTGTATTTGCAGTAGTGCTGTTTGCAATGCACAGAATGCATGCAAGAATTGCAAACTTGGAGTCAGTATTTAGTTGGGGTAAGGTGCGAATTTCAGTAAACCCCTCTGAATGAACTGTACATATTTGGAAATTAGTATTAATTTTACAGAAAAATAATAATTGAATGACACATAATATAGAAGTATACCAGTATCATTACCTCTGTATGAAATATTAATAGCTCTTACCACAATCTTAACTTTGAACTATTTTTTTTTTTTTTTTTTGCATATACAGTGTATGCATATTACTGTTATACATACACATCTTACAATATGTCATACAATAACCAATTTAACCATATTGCATTTGTTCAGTTATGCATAATTGTTTAAAATGTAATATTACTGGATCATTGCAATGTTACCATTAATATTATATCTAGGCAATATTATGATCAATGATGTGAATTAATAGATTAGCATATGTCAATGATGATTGCTGTCAGAGGACTGCCAGTTGGGGTGACCGAGCGATGTCAGGACTCCATATTATAATAATACAACTCATAGATAGATAGATAGATAGGTAGATAGGTTGAAGCACCAAGCCAGGGTGTGAGATAGGAAGTGTATCAGAGAGAATCAACCAAAAAAGAAACAAGCTTGCAACTCTTAAGTGAAGGAATGCTAGAAGTACACCGAAAGCAGTACATACACACAGACATACAAAGTTCTAGAAACTTCCACGACAGTATAGCCCACGTGACACGACCCCTGCTAAAGGAGAATGTAGGAATCAGAGATCAGAAAGGGGCTAGCCATAGAAATGACAGGTAGTGGAGAGAGCAAATAAGAAGAGGAGTCCGATGAGACTTAGTAAATTGAGTCCCTGTGTAATACATACGCTGCTCAACTTTGACTTTCTTTGAAGATAATGAATCAAGATCAACTCCCTGTATTTGTCTTTAGCTCCTTCTGCTCTTCGACTAGGACAATAACTATAACCAAAACACAAGACTTACATCTTTTGTAGAAAACTTTGTAGCTTCTTTCAGTGTGTTTTGTAGATCAGTTATACATATCTTAGACTTGTGGACGAGCGGTTGTTATACGTTAGTAGTTTTGTAAGTAGATAATCTTCATTTCCTTTATCATGCAATGACAGGAGGGGTAAAGATTAGTATGGAACTATTTTTATTTGTCTTGGCAATATTAACAAAGTCTCTCACACACGAGTGAAGTATAGAGTCCTGCTGTTATCTCCACACTGTCTCATTCTATCTCTGCCACCCTCTCGCCCCTGTTGCTAGCCTCCTCCCTTCTCCTCCTCTTTCTCTTCGTATATAAGAACTTTCATCTCGTGGACTACACTGTCGTCCAAATGTTCTAGAAGCCTGTGTGTGTGTATGTGTGTATATGTGTGTGTGTGTGTGTGTGTGTGTGTGTGTGTGTGTGTGTGTGTGTGTGTGTGTGTGTGTGTGTGTGTGTGTGTGTGTGTGTGTGGTCACAAGGCACTGTTTGTGGGCTATTGTGCTGGTGTGAGACATTCTGGAGAGGTGCTGATGTCACTTCCTCTGGCCCCTAGGTTTGACATTGGCCTAACCTCTAGATTATATTATGTTTGTTGCTAGTTATTATGTAGTAAGATATTTTACAGTCCTGACATCGCTCAGTCACGTCAGCTGGCGGTCCTTCGACAGCAATCATCATTGACATATGCTAATCTGTTAATACATAACATTGATTATAATATTGCATAGACATAATATTCATATTAATATTGTACTGGCCTAATAATATTCTAGAAACATAATACATTTTAAACAAATTGTATGCATAATTGAACAAATGCACTAGAGTTAAATTAATTATAAAATATTGTATAACATATTATAAAATGTGTATGCATAACAGACATACGCATATAATTGTGGAATGGTAATACTGCTAGGTCATTACATTGCATATGGAGTTATCCCCTTAGAAATAGCTAATATTTCACCTAACTTGTATGATGATTCTGGTAATACAGAATTGTAGCAACATTGTATGAACTGTTACATAATTGTATTTTTATTGTACATAATTGTATTATAATTGTTACATATCGTTTGCAGTTACATAACTGTAGCAAGTGTAACATAATTGTATTAACATTGTAGTAATATTGTACTAACATCGTAGTAATATAGAATTGTACTAACATTGTATGAATTGTTACTCACTAACTGTATTGTACATAATTGAATTGTAATTGTTACATATAGTTTTTAGTTACATAATTGTAGCAAGTGTAATGAAATTCTAGTAACACTGAAGTAATATTGTAGTAACATTGTAGTAATACATTCTGAGGTGTAGACTGTAGCACCAGTCGAGCAGGGCAGTAATCCCAAGGTGGATGGAAAGCTGATGACAGGGAGAGCTGGAGCTCCCGTTTCATCAGCCCTTGGGTCTAGGTCCCGACCATCCCCCTTTGCTGAACTTTTTCAGTGTCTTAGTAACACAGAGAGTAGATCAGCATGCTCTCCAATACAAGTTTATCAACACCAAACTACATGCACAGTACACATCACACTTTCTTTTCAAAATTAAAAACAATAAAATGGAGTCGAATAACATAACCTCAGAGTCCTTCGGGGGGGGGGGCATAAATGCCCCCACCTTTTGCCCCTCTCCCGGTGACGACTCAAGATGCCTGGAACCACTGTCTGACTCTCTTCTTCATTTCTGCAACATTCGTGGCCTTTCCTCTAACTTTTGCTCTGTTGAGCGAAACCTCTAACCCTCATCTTTTTCTAATTGAGACTCAACTGTCTGAGGCAACTGACAGCAGTCCCTTTTCCATATCCTCCTACTTTCACTATACTCATTTCAAAGCCAAAGGTGGCTGTTGTGTATATATACGCAACAACTTATCTTGCTCTCGTGTTCCTGAACTCGATTCCTCTGAATTCTCTACACTTTGGCTTCGGCTTTCATGTCATTCTCTGACTAAATTTATCTGCGCTGTTTACTTATCTCCTAATTCTACTGGCCATCAAAAATTCTTAGACTATCTTGCTTCTGCGATGGAACACATTCTATCCATTTCTCCTTTCTCTGAAATCTCCATTCTAGGAAATTTCAATGTTCACCACCACCTTTGGCTCTCCTCTCCTTTCACTGATCCACCTGGTGAACAAGCCTACACCTTTTCTATCCTTAATGACCTAGAGCAGCTTGTACAGCACCCTACCCGTAACCCTGACCGCCTTGGAGAGAGCTCCAACATACTTGACCTCTTCCTTAAAACTAATCCTTCTGCTTACACTGTTAATCTTTTCTCTGCGTTGGGCTCTTCCAATCACAACCTTATCACCTTAACCTGTCCTATCACTCCGGTACAGCCTGCGGACCCAAAGAAACGTCGTCTGTGGCACTTTGGAGCTGTGGATTGGGAGGCCCTCAGAAAGTAGAAAGTACTTCTTTGATTTTCCCTGGAAGGATTATTGCTTCTGTGGCCGGGAGCCATCTGGATGTGCCTTGCGCATTATGGAAGTTATTCTCTCGGGCATGGAAGCATACATTCCTTTCCCATATCCTTTGACTAATGCACGAAAGCCTTGGTTTAATCACGCTTGTTCTAATGCTGTCCGCAACAAGGAGAGGGCCTATAAAAGGTACCGGAGCCACCCCACCCCTGAATCACATCTTTTACTCGTTTTTGCCTGGAATCGTGCTAAGTCTGTTCTTCGCTCTGCTAAAAATAATTTCATCCATACTAAATCCTCTCAACTCTCTAACTCGAATTCTTCCCTCTCCTTCTGGCACCTTGCCAAAAACCTTTCTAACAACTTTACCTTATCAACTTTCCCTCCTCTTTTCTACTCTGTCGGCTCTGTAGCTATTTCTTCTATTGATAAAGCAGATCTCTTCACTCAGACTCTCTCCTCAAATTCCACCTTAGACGATTCTAGTGCTGTTCCTCCATCACTTCCCCCCTCTAACTTTCTCATGGCTGACATTAAAATTTCTTTAGCTGATGTATTTTCTGCCATTACAGGCCTCTATTTTCTGCCATTACAGGCCTCAATACTAATAAGGCATATGGGCCTGTTGGAGTCCGTCCTGTTGTTCTCAAGAACTGTGCTTCAGTGCTTTCACCCTACCTAGGCAAACTCTTTTGCCTTTGTCTATCAAATTGTACCTTTCCTTCTTGCTGGAAGTTTGCTCCCATTCAGCTAGTCCCAAAGAAGGGTGACCATTCCCAGCCCTCTAACTATCGTCCAATTGCTTTAACATCCTGTCTCTCGAAAGTTTTCTAGTCTGTTCTTAACAGAAAAATATTAAAGCGTCTTTCCTATCACAACCTTCTTTCTGATCGTCAGTATGGGTTCCGTCAGGGACGCTCCACTGGCGATCTTCTCACCTACCTTTCAGACCCCTGGTCATTCTCCTTTCGGCACTTTGGCGATAGCTTTGCCTTTGCACTTGGCATCTCAAAGGCTTTCGATCGAGTCTAGCATAAATCTTTAATTTCCAAACTGCCCTCTTACTGTTTCTATCCTTCTGTCTATGCCTTCATCTCTAGCTTCCTTTCTGGTCTCTCTATAGCTGCTGTTGTAGACGGCCATCGTTCTTCTCCTAGATCTATTAACAGTGGTGTTCCTCAGGGCTCTGTCCTATCACCAACTCTCATCCTTTTATTCACCAAAGACCTTCTAAGCTGTACATCTAACCCTATCCACTCATACGCTGATAACTTCACCCTTCACCTTTCCATTTGATTCCTGCAACGTCCGTCTCAGCAATTACTTCAATAAACAAGGGATGAGGCTATAGCACACCTAATGTCTGACTTGGCTCGTATCTCTAACTGGGGTAAAAATAATCTTGTTGTTTTTAATGCATCAAAGACTCAGTTTTTGCACCTATCAACCCCCAAAAATCTTCCACAGGTATACCCACTAATGTTTCATAATATTCAGCTTAATCCTGCATCATCCTTGAAGATGGTTGGGGTTTCGTTTACTCAGGACTTATCTTGGAAAGATCATATTACATCTCTTGTAAAATCTGCTTCCAAGAGACTGGGTGTGCTAAGCCGACTCCATTCCTACTTTACCCCTGCATAATTGTTGACTCTATACAGGGGTTTTATCCACCCCTGCATGGAGTTCAACTCTCATGTGTGGGGGGGCTCCCCACGTATAGCTCTTCTCAATAGGGTGGAGACAAAGATTTTTGCCTCATTAACTCTTCCTCTTACTGGCTCCCTTCAACCTCTGTTTCTTTGCCGCACTGTTACATCTTTATCTCTTTTCTATCGCTACTTCAATGGTCACTGCTCCTCTGAAATGTCTGAATGCATTCCTCCACCTCTACGACAGGCGCGTAGCACCCGTCTAGCAACAAACACTCATCCCTTTTCTGTCCAACTCTCTAATGCAAGAGTTAACCATTACTCCCAGTCCTTCATTTATCCAACAGGTCAACTCTGGAATTGTCTCCCTCTGTCTGTATTTCCTGCTTCCTATGATCTCCAGTCTTTCGAACTCAGTGTGTCCAGGCATCTCGAAATGATCGGATCTTGAATTTGGTTTCTCTCTTGTATTTTGTTTTTCTCTTTGAAGGAACAGTTTTATAGGCTCTAGCCTTTGGTTCCTTCTTCCTCACGAAAAAAAAATGTAACATTGTATGAACTGTTACATAATTGTATTGTTACATAATAACTGTATTGTACTTAATTGTAGTGTAATTGTTACATATGTTTTGTAGTTACATAACTGTAGCAAGTGTAACATATTTCTAGTAACACTGTAGTAATACTGTAGTAACATTGTAGTAATACATAAAAGCAACATTGGAAGAATTGTTACATAATTGTATATTTACATAATAATTGTATTGTACATAATTTTTTTTTTTTATGCGAGGAAGAAGGAACCTAAGGCCATGAGCCCGCAGTAACAGTTCCCTCCAAGAGAAAAACAAAATACAATATAGAGCCAAATTCAAGATCCGATCATTTTGAGATGCCTGGACACACTGCGTTTGAAAGACTGGAGATCATAGGCAGCAGGAAATACAGACAGAGGGAGACAGTTCCAGAGCTGACCTGTTGCATAAATGAAAGACTGGGAGTAACGGTTAACTCTTGCATTAGAGAGTTGGACAGAAAAAGGATGAGAGTTTGCTGCCAGATGGGTGCTACGCGCCCGTCGTAGAGGTGGAGGAATGCAAGCAGACAGTTCAGATGAGCAGTGACCATTAAAGTAGCGATAGAAAAGAGATAAAGATGCAACAGCGCGGCGAAGAGACAGAGGTTGAAGGGAGTCGGTAAGAGGAGGAGAGTTAATGAGACGAAAAGCCTTTGACTCCACCCTATTGAGAAGAGCTGTATGTGGGGAGCCTCCCCACACATGAGAGTTGTACTCCACACAGGGGCGGATAAAACCCCTGTATAGAGTCAACAATTGCGCAGGGGTAAAGAAAGAGCGGAGTCGGCTTAGCACACCCAATCTCTTGGAAGCTGATTTTACAAGAGATGTAATATGATCTTTCCAAGATAAGTCCCGAGTAAATGAAACCCCAAGCATGTTCAAGGATGATGCAGGATTAAGCTAAATATTATTAAACATTAGTGGGTATATCTGTGGAAGATTTTGTCGGGTTGATAGGTGTAAGAACTGAGTCTTAGATGCATTAAAGACAACCATATTATTTTTACCCCAGTCAGAGATACGAGCCAAGTCAGACATTAGGTGTGCCATAGCCTCATCCCTTGTTTGTTGAAGTAACTGTTCAGATGGGCGTTGCGGGAACCGAATGGAAAGGTGAAGGGTGGAGTCATCAGCGTATGAGTGGATAGGGTTAGATGTACAGCTTAGAAGATCATTGATGAATAAAAGGAAGAGAGTTGGTGATAGGACAGAGCCCTGAGGAACACCACTGTTGATAGATCTAGGAGAAGAACGATGGCCGTCTACAACAGCGGCTATAGAACGACCAGAAAGGAAGCTAGCGATGAAGGCACAGATAGAAGGATAGAAACCGTAGGAGGGCAGTTTGGAAATTAAAGATTTATGCCAGACTCGATCGAAAGCCTTTGAGATGTCAAGTGCAATGGCAAAGCTTTCGCCAAAGTCCCGAAAGGAGGATGACCAGGAGTCTGAAAGGTAGGTGAGAAGATCGCCAGTGGAGCGTCCCTGACGAAACCCATACTGACGATCGGAAAGTTGTGATAGGAAAGATGCCTTAAAATTTTTCTATTAAGAATTGACTCGAAAACTTTTGAAATACAGGACGTTAAAGCAATTGGACGATAGTTGGAGGGTTGGGAGTGGTCACCCTTCTTTGGGACTGGCTGAATGAGAACAAACTTCCAGCAAGAAGGAAAGGTACAAGTTGACAGACAAAGACGAAAGAGTTTGCCTAGGCAGGGTGTAAGCACAGAAGCACAGTTCTTGAGAACAACAGGAGGGACCTCATCAGGCCCATATGCCTTGTTAGTACTGAGGCCAGTGATGGCAGAAAATACATCAACTGAAGAAATTTTAATGTCAGCCATGAGGAAGTCAGAGGGGGGAAGTGATGGAGGAACAGCACCGGAATCGTCTAAGGTAGAATTGGAGGAGAAAGTCTGTGCGAAGAGATCTGCTTTATCAGTAGAAGAAATAGCTACAGAACCATCAGAGTAGAAAAGAGGAGGAAAGGATGATGAGGTAAAGTTGTTAGAAAGATTTTTGGTAAGATGCCAGAAGGAGCGGGAAAGAATTCGAGTTGGAGAGTTGAGAGCATTTAGTATGGATGAAATTATTTTTAGTAGAGCATCTGTAACATAATTCTAGTAACACTGTAGTAATATTGTAGGAACATTGTGGTAATACATAACTGTAACACTGTATGAAATGTTACATAATTGTATTGTTACATAAAAAAGTATTGTACATAATGGTATTGTAATTGTTACATATCGTTTGTAGTTACATAATTGCAACAACTGTAACATAATGCAATCGTTTCTCGTTACATAACTGTAGTAATTGCAGTAATATTGTAGTAACTGCAATCCTGACATCGTTAATCCGGTCATGCTGCGGTCGATAATAGATGATGTGCCTTGCCACTTGCTCGTGGAGAACAATAATTTGCTTTTTTTTTTCACTTATAGAAGGAGTTTAAGTTGTATTTTGGCATTTGTAGTAACACACCTATTTTCATTGTTATGTGATCTTACTGTAATTTTTTCTTTACCTGTTGATTTTCTATAGTTTGTTTTTCTTCGTTTGTCTACGCATTTTCATTGTTGTCCAAGGTTGCATGAATGCTGGTTAATTCCCCTGGGACCCTTTATTTAAGGCTTAGTTTATATTGTACAGATATTACTGAAAATGATATTATATTGCCTCATAATTTGTTATTTTATATAAAAAATATATATACACTATACACAACATTAACTATACTGTATACATTCACTGGTTGTTCATTTGTATTTATCATAGGCAATATATGTGTCAGCACTGTGTGGAAATCTTTGTCTTCACGATTGTGTGGAGGATATTGTTCATTCTTGCTAACGCTATTTGTGTTGGCCATTTTTTTTTCCTGGTTTTCCTTGTAACTTAGTTTCTCTGTTTCCACTAGGTAGCTGAATGTATGAAACACATATTTTATGTAGGTATAAATGGTAACACTCGTTGCTAGTAAATAAATGCTATAATAAATGAATGAATATATACAGTGTAGAATATCAATTGCTGGTGCAAGTATTTAGTGACTGAATTATGCAGATAACTGAAGTAGGTATGTGTACGTAAGTTTTAACTGTACAGCACGTTTTATATGTTTGTGCAGAAGATGTTGTCTATCACTGTGTATTGTATAAATGAAGTAACTATGTAACTCACTAATTTTGACCGCGGTGTGAATGGTGTCGGTGATCGTCTAGGTGATGAGTTAATTGACATGGCGTGGGATGTCCTTAACTTCTCAGCAAAACGCTGGCAACGTCGATTTCTCACACTCTGGTAGCTGTGGTGAGTAAATGAGTAACGATGAGTAATGTTGAGTAACGATGAGTAAGGTGAGAGGTGAGTGAGGGATCAGGTTTTTGCTGCCGTCGTCACCCCTGGCTCAGCATTGTGGTGGTGGTGGAGGTGGTGGGTAGGTTGGAGAGAAGGGTGGGGTCAGGTGGGGGGATGAAGTTGTGGGTTGTGAGTTAACTCTCGCTCTTCGTTTGCTTGTTTGTTTTTCTTTCTCGATGTATTCTCACTCCTTTTTTCTTGTGATTTACTCGTTGTGGGATGAAGAATGTTGCTACTTCTAGGTGCGTGTATTAGATTATAGAGACGACTCGTAGACTTATCACTTGTAGTTGATCGTAGATGGTTGTAGTTTGTTGCTTCGTCATAGAAATTGGAAGACTGCTTGTATCAATATTTTGTTAAACTACTGGAAAGGTGTCGTGTGACCTCTTAACACCTACATCAGCATGATGATCGGGGAGATAGAGAGGGGGTTGGAGAGAATACTGTCAGGAGCTGGTTGTGAGTTGTTGGTTTTAAGAGGTATTGTTTGTTTTCTATCTTGATAATGTAGACTCAACTGTACACTCGTAAACTCGTAGACTCGTGGACTTGCAGACTCGTAAACTCATAGACTCGTAGCCTAAACTCGTAAACTTGTAAACTCGTTCTTCTTGCTGTATACTCGTTTGTCGTTACTTGATCGTACAATTGTAGTTTCCTGATGGTGTAGAATCAACTGTAGAACTGAAGCTGATGTTGGTTACAGTCTCGCCTGTTTTTTTTAGAAATTCACTGTAGAACTGAAGCTAATCTTGGTTAGAGTCTCGCCTGCTTTTGTAGAAATTCAGTGTAGGTTCGTAGATGAGGTTCGTACTTTTGCTGCCACCTTCTATTATATGTGACTCTTTGGTCTTGTAATATGTAAGTCCTGAGTTTTGGTGAAAGTTATTATGCTAGTCGAAAAGCAGGAGGAGTTAAAGATGAATACAGGGAGTTGATCTTGATTTATTATCTTCAAAGAAAGTCTAAGTTGAGCAGCGTAAGTATTACACAGGGATTTAATTTACTAAGTCTCGTCAAACCCCTCTTCTTATTTGCTCTCCCCACTACCTGTCTGTTCCATGGCTAGCCCCTTTCTGATCTCTGATTCCTACATTCTCGTTTAGCGGGGGTCATGTCTCATGGGCTATACTGTCGTGGAATCTTCTAGAACTCTGCATATCTGAGTGTATGTACTGCTTCTGGTGCACTTCTAGCTTTCCTTCACTTAAGAGTTGCAAGCTCGTTTCCTTTTTGGTTGATTCTCTCTGAAACACTTCCAATCTCACACTCTGGCTTGGTGCTTTTATCTATCTATCTATCTATCTTTGAGTTGTATTTTTATAATATGGAGTCCTGACACCAGTGGTCAGGATCACCACTATGGCAATGGAGTGATCTGCTGGGTGTTATTGGGTCTTTGATTTGCTGGTGCAACTCTCTCTAAGAGATAATAGTGGCCTATGCCCAGAGTCGGACACATAAAAACAAAAAAAATAAATGAATAAATAGTGATGGTGGTGGTGAGTTCCCACCAAGATGATGTTGGCCCTAGGCATGAATGAAGAAATATGGGACACGCAGAAAACAGCAAGGATCAGTTATGCAAACAAATTGGAAAATTAAGTTAAAATATGCATTCTACAACAAGATTGTGAACACTTGGAGTGGTCTATCGGATGTAGTTGTCAATGCAGTTACTCTGACTAAGGTAGAAAATTGGATGGTGTGTGAAAAGACAAAGAAAAGAAACTATATTAAAGAACATATATAAAGAACAATTGCCTTGTTCACAAAGACCACACGACCATAAAAAAGTACTGGAAGTGATCGAATGTTGTAATCGCAGGCACACTGAGTTTCTGCCAGGAATCGTTTAAGTTTCCTTTTTTTTTTCACTTCTCTGTGTATGACAGTGAAAATCAGAGTTCAATGAAGTACAATTTTTTTCGTATATCCTATTCTCGCTAATAATTTGATTTCGTGATGATATGCAGTCCTGCCCCACACCAAAATAACGGACCACCTGAATTGCACCACCCAATTCCAGCAGCTGTAGCAAAGAGATTCGTCTGATATTATGAGAGGCATTTTCATTCACGGCGATTCTCGTGATGTTAACGGGACCACTAATATACACGCTATATTACTGACACATGCAAGGGAACCGAATAGTGTTATAACCAAATTGGGACCGGCAAATTCTGTAATGCAACAACTGAATTTTATTTGAGACCTAACGAACCTAATCACCTTTCACGAAAGCCAACAAAACGAAATGTTACTGACAATTCCAATGGATTTTTTATTCCATGGACCAAAAATAAATAAATATACCCAGAGGTACTGCCTTTCATTAAAGTTCATTGTGGCCGCAAAATTGGATCCGAAAACTATTAAAATGAGAAATTTGAACGTTGCTACTCTTCCTGCTTTAGTATTCTCAACAGCGTATATCTTTCTTTAGGTCCTCTTCCTTACCAGTAATTCTCTGCAGATTGTTCGATAGTAAAAGCTATGGCACTTGGGCCGTTATGAAAAGCATGGCGCGAGAGGGCATGGCGGTTTCAACAAAGAGGGCATCAACACCTTCTGCCAGTGAATGTATTTTGCACTTTACTCATGATATTTCCGGAGGATTTTTGGCCTACATTTTTACAGTGAATATAAATATAACCTTTAACCAGCCCCATCCCGACCACTTTTCCACCACTGACTCCCCCCAATCCCGACCATTTTTGGAAATTTTTTTTTTTGGCTCAAACCTCTGCTTTTGGTGAGAAACATCGAAAATTCATAGAGAAATCGCTCACCTGAGGTTTAAAATACTCGATACAGGTAGGAGTACCTCCTTACCTTACAGAGTTTTCTAACAGGCTGGCACCAAAGAAAACGAGTTGTATGGGAGGATAACTATTTCACACCACTCATAAACGGTATTTATTTATTTACTTCGTACGAATTTATATGTACTACGAGAGTATATTGGTTTTCAAGCAGTATTTTAGGCATTATAAGCATTGTTTCACTCACTAACTCATCACCATACCTGACCTTTTTTTGCCACATTACCTGATCATCATTTCTAACTGTTTCTTCCTCTAATGCTATGTAAAATTTGTCCTCTACATTGTCATTGATTGGGGAATCACTCTGGCCCTGAATTTCGTACCGTGGCATGACATGGCTTTACTGGCCAGGTCACTGATAACATGTGAATTGCTGAGACAATGGCGGGCAGGGGGGAGGAGGAGGTCATGCTCGGTAAGGCATTGTCCCTGCCTGGTATCTTGTAGAGGAAGGTGTCACGTGTATATGTACCAAAAATCACTTGCAAAAATCGAAAATTGCGCAAATTAGGGACCTTGCAATTGATTCGCGTTTATGTACGTCGACGGGATTGGCAGTGACAAAACGTGTGGATGTTAAAGAACGTCGACAGGATGCTGCGGGTTAATTACTGTTTACCATGAGAAGTTGTCTTTTGCTGAATATAATTGTCTGTTAATAGTGTAACTGGCGTAGTTACCCCAGTAGTGAATGGGTGAAATAGAAAAAAAAAGTGATAACATAAGGAGACAGGCAATCCATCAAGAAGATAAATTCTTTTACTTATCAGTTTTACGGGCTCTAAAGGGTAACCCTCGTCCCCAGCTGTGTTTACTTAGCAGTCACTGGACTGATAACACACCAGACGTTTTTTCAGAAATTATACAGAAAATCCCTCTTGTCCTTGAACTGTGGGTGTAATTTATAGTGTGGGAGGAGATAAAAGAGAGTATTTGCCAATAGAAGCCTAAATAACGTTTGCTCTGCCTTCTTAATGGCACGTCAGTGGTCTTGTGTAATTTGTGTAACGTCGCCACTGGCTCCCTTTCATAGCAGGTGCCTCTGTACTTGGTGAGTGGCTGTAAATATTCCATAAGAAAGCCTAAGGTTAATTAGCTGAGAGAGGTGGAGTAAGTTTGCTTTATAAGCTCAAGAAAAATGTGAAGAGGCACTCTTTTTCTCATTTTGTACACACATCCCTGTACACTTTTTTGTGTCATTTGTACACACATCCCTGTACACCTTTTTTGTCTCATTTTGTACACACATCCCTGTAGACATTTTTGTCTCATTTCTTGTACACACATTTTTGTACACATTTTGTCTCATTTGCTCTCACGTTACATTTTTGTCACATTGTGTTGCACTTTTCCCCAACACTACTCAATACGTGACTTTGATTACAAAAAACACTGTTTGTGCATCATTTCTCAGTTTTGGTTCACTTCTCCATTATCTTAGTGTGTGATTTATATCTGGATTATTTCACTGAAGTCTCCACGTTTCCTTGAGCTTTGTGAGTACTTAGCCTCCACTGAGTGTGTTCTGGTTAGGTAAGAAATAACTTGTTTTATATTTGTACTCTGAGGCCTATATGAATCCTCCTCTTGTAAAACGAACCCTGGTTTCTTCTTTGGGTGCGTATGTTAAGTGTACAGTAAAGTTAAGTTAGTTTTCTTGTAAGCTCTGCCTCATCCCTTTTGGTGATTAATTAAAGGCTAAGAGTGCACCATATTATACACCCCAATAACAATTTGCTACCTCCTGGCCAGGAGAGCTCTGTGACATAATATTGGCAACCTTGGCCGGATACACAGTGCTTACTCTTACCAATACTTAACTATAATCAGTAAATATGGCCCTAATGAGTGATAGTGATGTGAAAGCATTTTTGGATTTTAAGCCTTCCCCAACAAGAGTGAAAACACTCATAAAACACGAGCTGATATTGCTTGCCCAGGCCTTACAGTTGAGATTTCCTGCCTCAGTCACTAAGTTACTTGATTTAGTATTGAACACCATGTTTGAGCATAGCGAGTCCTCCATAGCTAGTTCTTAGCCATTTGATATTGCACAAGGTGTTGACCCTGAGCCTTTGGCATCGGAGATACCTGGCCCTATTGATTTTTCTGCTCATGATACTGGTGACAAAGTGCAACTTGAGTTAGCCAAAATTATGCTGAGGGAACTAGAAGTGCAAGCCAAAATGAGAGAACAAGAATGGAATGCTAAAATGAAGGAAATAGAATTACAGGCTCAAATGAGACAAAAGGAAATAGATCACGAATTCAGACTGAAGCACTCAGATAGTTTACTTAGAGCCAGTAGTTCATCTGCCAAGGAATCTTTTGATGTTGCTAGGAACATTAAGCTAATACCTCCCTTTAATGAGCAAGATGTCACTAATATTTCCATATGTTTGAAAAGGTGGCAGGTCGTCTCTCGTGGCCAAAAGAAACTTGGATAGTACTGCTGCAGAGTGTTTTGAAAGGAAAGGCTCAAGAGGCTTATATTTCTTTATATGTTAATCAAAGTACTAACTATGATTGTTTAAAAGATGCCATTCTCAATGCATATTAACTCGTGCCAGAGGCATATTGGCTTAAATTTAGATCCACCTTTAAACAGAAAGATCAGACTCATGTGGAATATGCTAGAGTACTCACAGACTTATTTGATCAACGGTTGCATTGTAAGAAAGTTGATGATTTCTGTAAACTTAAAGAATTAATGATCTTGGAGAACTTTTTCACTGGTAAGATAGATAGGGATGTGGCTACATACTTAGTGGAGAAAGATTTAGATATCCTAGCTGATGCTGCTGTTGTAGCAGATAACTATAGTATAATTCATAAGCATGAACGTACGCCTCAGTTATTTTTATTTTTATTTTTTTTTTATGTTACCGACTCTGGGCATAGGCTTCACAGCCTGCTTTCAAGGCCCAGCAGTCCTCCTACGTACTGCACACCCCTACATGTCACCACTTCGGCGCTAACACCCACCGTCTATACTGAATACATGCTAGGGCTGTCTCATACAGGACTGGTGTATTGGTATTAGTGGGGGTATTTTTACGACATCTCGGGGGGCCTTCTGGTAGATTAGTAAAGTCTGATTTTATGAAATTCAAATAATTAAAACTGTTCCCTGCCTCAGCGGGATTTGAACCCGGGTCCGTCAGGACTGCAGGCCAACTCTCTACCGATTGAGTCACCACCTCCCACTTAAGACCGCAGTTGTTTCACGCAGGGTACCTCCAACAACTGCAGTTCGGGGGTGTTTTGGCTACTTTCACCAAGGGCAAATTGACTGTGTTCTGGCTAAAGAGGAAGAATTTACACACCTGACAAAGCAATCCGCACCCCCGTAGGCCTAATGGTTACCGCACAATCACGCGTGAAAGTTCAAAAAAAGTTTATGATAGTTACCCCTCGAAAACAATCAAAAACATGAAAATTTTGATAACTACCTATTTTTCTTATTGAAACAGGTCATTTAAAATTGTTTTGTCACACCAAACATGAAAACAGGTGTATGTAGGTGTGGAGGAGATTACTAGACTGTGGGCAGATAAAGTAGGCTGTGGAGAGTAGGCCTATAAGTACGGAGATTGGAAATAACCAGCTTTTAGCATGAAAAGAAAGCACTTCATTGTGTTCTGTAACATCTACCATGAAAACAGGTGTGTATGTCGGTGTGGGGAGATAACTAGTGTGGGGAGTAGGCCTACTTGGTGGTGCTTGGGGAGAAAATTTTTGGCAACAATCAAATTCTCTTGTGGAAACCCTCCATTTCAATGGGATTTGTCATACCAGCCATAAAAACAGGTGTGTATGTAGGTGTGGGAAGATAAAACAGGTGTGGGGAGTAGCCCTACAAGGCCTCATAATCACTCCAAAACTAACACAGATGCATTTAATATTTATAACCATCAAGGAGATCAAACTAAAGTTGAATAATGCTATAAATGCATGCATAAGAAAGGAAAATCATGAAGCAATCATTTGTTTCCGATTTCTCATTTTACTCTCCCAACTTCTCGTTACACATTTATCACACCATTACAATTATCGCTATCATTACACTTCACCGCACTTATCAATACCGTTTCAGCAACAAATTCTCTTCTGGAAACTCTCCATTTCATTGGAATTTATCACACCAGCCATGAAAACAGGTGTGTCTGTATGTGTGGGGAGATGAAACAGGTGCGGGGAGCGGCCCTACAAGGCCTCATAGTCTTTCGAAAACTAACACAGACGGACACTACTCAGAGGTGCTAATCTGGGCAGGTAGGGAGAATAAAAAAAAAAAAAAAAAAGACTTGTCGTATGTAGTACAATATACAGCATTCTCCAACTACGTATGTACAGAAACTGGTAGGTACGAAGTGAGAAATGAACAGAGTGAGGTGTAAAAATTTGGGAAGAAGTAGAAATAACATGAAACAGGTACGTTCATCAGGCCTGACACTTGGGGACCTGTTGGGGGTTGGAAAAGTGGTGAGAGACAAGGAGGGAGAGATGGGGTGGGGTTTGGGTAGGGGGGACGAGGCTAGCAGGGAGGGAGGAGGGGCAAGAGAGGGTGGGAAGGGATGCAGGTTGCTGTGGGAGGAGAGATGCAGTTGCATGGAGTGGTAGGACAGTGATGGGGGACAAGGAGGGCATGAGGGAGTGTAATAGATGGTGGCATGGAGGCGGTCGAGAGGGGGGTGCCACCCCACCACCCGGGTTGGTCCGATCCCCCCTCACGCAACATCAGGGGCGAGTTCTCATTGGCCTGAAGCCATGTACATCATAATTGGGGTAGAGCAAGTGCTCCGCTGTTTTTTACAGGCCGCATTCAATTGATGCGATTAGACATTTTGGCATAAAACTCAAATCGCATCAATTGATGTGATTAGGACTTAAGAGGTTAAGGGTAGGAGAGTGAACTAACTAGTTTTTGTGAACCCTTCTTCTAGTAAAGGCAAGTTAACCCGCCCCGTCCCATCGACGTATGGGTACGTTGCAACGATTTAAATTTGCCAGTCCCGGCGACGTACGGGTACGTCGTGCAATTGCAAGGTCCCTAATTTGCACAATTTCAATTTTCGTGCTTGATTTTTCGTACGTATACACGGGACACCTTCCTTTATTCCTCTACAAGATGCCAAGGAGGGACAATGCCTTACACTGCATAACCTCCCCCCTCCCCCCCTCATGCCATTGTCTCACCTGTTATCAGTGACCTGGCCAGTAAAGATATTCAGGGCCAGAGTGATTCCCCAATCGATGACAATGTGGAGGACAGTGTTTACATAGCATTAGAGGAAGAAACAGTCAGAAATGATGATCAGGTAATGTGAGAAAAAAGGTCATGAATGGTGATGAGTTAGTGAGTGAAACAATGCTTATAATGCCTATATTACTGTTTGAAAACCAATATACTCTTGTACTACATATAAATTTGTACCAAGTAAATAAATAAATAGTGTTTATGAGTGGATAAAATAGTTACCCTCCCATAGAACTCGTTTTCTTTGGTGCCAGCATGTTAGAAAACCCAGTCAGGTAAGGAGGACCTCCTACCTGGATTGAGTATTTTAAACCTCAGGTGAGCGATTTCTCTATGAATTTTCGATGTTTCTCACCAAAAGCAAAGGTTTTAGCCAAAAAAAAAAATTTCGAAAATACCTCGGGATTGGGGGATGTCGGAGGTGCGGAAAACCTCGGGACGTGACGGGTTAATGTCAAGCGACACTAGTGGGAACAATGCAACCCCACAGCATGTTAGTTCTACGAAAGTAAGTGAGTACAGTGTTGCCAGAGGGTCAAGAAAAAGTGTCAAGTTTTGCCAGTATTGCCAGAAGACGGGGCACTTGGAGGATTGGTGCTGGAAAAAACGAGGGAAAAGTTCCTCTGTAAAACCTATTATTTTGTTAAACTATTGGGGATCTTATGACACCAACAGAGAGCATCCACCCACAGATATTGTTAGCGGTAGTCAGACACAACCTCAGCACGTGCATATTGTTCATAAGGCCAGAGTGGAACTGTCAGTGGAGGATTGACAGACTCCTGTAGAGCCATTGTTAGACACTAATAAGACTTGGGCAGTGCAGCTGTCAGGTTCATGTGAGAGTGGTAATAAGACTCCATCAGAGTGTCCTCCCCCAAGCAGTAATCAAAGTAACTCCTCCCCAGGTCATTTATTTGCTAACTTTATTTCTGAGGGGTTAGTTTCAGTTGATGGAAAAGATGGTAAGGAAGTCACTATACTTAGAGACACAGAAGCTTCACAGTCATTAATGTTGAAGGGGATTGTTGATGTAGCGACCCTAATGAATGTGTCTTGTTGCAGGGTATAGCTGAGTTGGTATCTGTTCCCCTAGTAGAGGTGAAGCTCCAGTCAGAGTTAGTTACTAGTTCAGTGCATGTGGGTGTTGTTGACCAGCTTCCTGTACAATGTGTCACTTTCCTTCTGGGTAAGGACTTGGTGGGAGGATAGGTGAGTATTATTCCCTGCGTGTTAAAAACTACCCTGAGTGAGAATAGGACTAAAGAGTTGGAAGATACATGTCCTAAATTGTTGCCTGCATGTGCTATAACTACAGCTATGACGGCAAAAGCCAACCATGAGAATGTTGACAGTAGTGCCACTGGCAATGCCGATGATGATATTGGGCTTGGTGATACCTTTTTTGTCCAGTTAAATGACTCAAAAGTTGATGATTCTCCCCAGACTGATGCAAGTGCAAAGTTAGCTGATATGCCAACCTCTGATCCAGAGATTGCCACTTTAAATAACTGAGCAGTTGGGGAAGATGAATGTGAGTCTGAACTGACAGAGTTTTATTATTTAAGGCCCAATAACATGTCAATGAGAAGTTGGAGGGCTCCTAGTGTTGCTCATGATAACGAGTGGGAGACTGTACATCAGGTGGTGGTTCCTAGACCCTATAGGCAAAAAATTATGTCCATTGCTCATGACTCTTCCTAAGCAGGTCACTTGGGGGTGAGGAAGACTCTCTCCCGCATCTGGCTGCAATTTCACTGGCCTGGAATCCGTCAAGATGTCTTCCGGTTCTGTAGGTCATGTCACACCTGTCAGCTAGTCGGTGAGAGCAATAAGCCCATCCCTGCAGCTCCTTTGATTCCTCTACCTGTATTTGAGGCCCCATTCACTAGAGTCGTTGTGGACATTGTTGGCCCTTTGCCTAAAACCTCCTCAGGTCACCAGTACATCCTCACAATGTTTGACATGCCCACTAGATATCCTGAAGCCATTCCCTTGAGAAATCAATCAATCAATCATTTCCTGTGGCACCACACGGGATGCATAGGGCCTCGATGAACTCTCTCCACAAATATTTGTCTCTTGCCATTTCCTTCAGGTCCCACCAACACTTCTCTCCTGCTTCTTTTTCATTGTCGTCAACCAGGTTTCCCTCGGCCTACCTCTTCTTCCTCTAGCAGTCCACTCTGGCACATCCTGTATTAAACTGCCTTCCTTTTTGTATATGTGCCCCAGCCACTTCCAGCGAGACAGTCTCACATATTCTTTAACTGGCTCCAGTCTCGTAATATCCCTTACTCTTTCATTTGTAACTCTGTCTTGCCACTTTACCCCAGGAATCCTTCTCAGTATTTTATTCTCAAATCCTAATACTTTCTGATCTGTTGCAATTGTACTGTACCACGACTCATGACCATAAATTAAAATTGGTCTAACCATGGACTTGAAATATTTCACTTTAGTATGTACCGAAAGCATATTATTATTCCAAACAGATTTCAACATTCCAACAGCTCGCCAAGCCTGTCTAATCCTCTCCTCAATTTCATTGTTTAATGATCCATTAGATGATACAATCGTTCCCAGATATTTAAAGTTTTCTACATTCTTCACCACATTATTCCCAATTACACAATCGATTTGGGTCTTCATGTTCATATTAATAATTTCAGTCTTTCCACAATTTATTACCAATCCCACTTTTTCTCCTTCCTCCACCAGACAATCAAGCACCCTCTGCATCTCGTAAATCTATTTATCTATCTATATACCTAGGCTGCTTTCCCCATGGAAAGGGAGGTAGCCGAGACAGGACGACACACTCCCCATTTACTCATCCATTCAAACACAGTCATTCGCATCTTAGTCTCAAAAGGGAGAACGGACAGATCCTCACCACACCACACCACACATGGGTCAAATGCGCAGTGCAATCAGTGACATCCACAGCAGGGCCCGACAGCAGAGCTGGTTTACCCCTGCCACATCATAATAGATCCATCCCCTTACTCACACCTAACCTGACTAGCTAATCAGACTGATCTCGTAAATACTTTCAGAAATCAGCACTATATCATCAGCATAATCCAAATCCATCAGGTTCTTATTTTCTTTCCAGTTAATTCCTGCACCTGTTCTCCTTACAACCTTTCTCATAACATAATCCATAACCAAAACAAACAGCAAAGGCGAAAGAATTCCTTCTTGAATCACTCGTGACCTAACTTCAAATGGATCACTCAAAGAACCACCCACCGTTACCTTACAAAAAGTACCTTCATGCAGGCTTCGAATAATATTTGCAAACTTTTCTGTTATACCATAGAAACTCATAATTTTCAACACAGAAATATTTCAGCTAAATTGGTTGTAAAGGAGATGCTGACCTTCTTTACCCGTTTTGGTCTCCCTAGGGAAGTTCAGTCGGATCAAGGCAGTAATTTTAATTTGAAACTGTTCAGACAAACTCTTAAGGAGTTAGGAATCTAACAGATCACTTCCTCAGCATATCATCTTCAGACACAGGGTGCATTAGAGAGGTATCACCAAACTTTGAAGAGTATGCTCAGAAAACTATGTGTTGATGAAAAGGAATGGGACAAGTGTTTGTCTTTCCTACTTTTTTGCAACCAGAGAGGCACCGAGTGCGTCTTTGGGCTACTTCCCATTTCAGTTAATCTTTGGCCATGAAGTTTGATGTCTTCTTAAACTCCTCAAAGAACAATGGGTCAAAGATGATGACCAAATTAACTTGCTAGACTGTGTCAAAATTTAACACGTACAGCGTCGGCCGATTTGGCTTATATGTACACGCCCAGCGTCGGGACTATGGAAAAAAATTTTATTGGCTAGATGGCTCAGAAATGCTGAAAAAACATGAGTTTCATTCATGAAAACGTTCGTTTTCAACTCGAAGATTGTTTTTTTTTTTTTCCATGTCGGGCATTGCCGAAAATTACGTTTTCCCCCCATAGAGTTTTACAGCCCTTAACGTAATTCGGTCGCGGCTAGTCAACAACGATTTTCGTAAGCCTTATCCATTTACTACACATGTCTAAGATACCAAAATACTTACAATAGACTAAACTATTCACAAAATATACATTTCTTGATATATTATATATTGTAGGCATAAAAATGTAACATAAAATGCAGATGAAAGGTATAGAAATTAGAGAAAAGTTACTGTAACAGAAAAGTAAGGTATTTGGAAAAAAGGAATACTAATAAATAGGTAAAAAAAAAAGAAAACATGAGTTTCACAGATCAAGTCACTCAAATCCACAAGGAAACACTTTTTTTTTTCGTATATAAGAATGCTTACTTTTCATCCCCATCCCGTAGACTTCAGAGATTTTACGTACAGTATATTTGGTGGGGGAAAATAAAAATGCAGTTATGACAATTCTAGGCTTACATTTTCGTATTCAATGCTTACATAAACAACCAAAAAGCTTGAAGTACAGTATACTATTCAAAAAATGTACTTATTGTGATAAATAATAATGATAAACATGACAACGTAAATACTCATCCTCACTATCACTATCCACTAATGATGCATCGCTAGCAGCATATACCACACTTTCACTCATCTTAGACGATACAGTATCGTCTAGAGCTTTGTCTTTTTCTTCTTGGGAGAGACCGGAACGACGAGCTTGAAACATCTTGACAGCGTAAAAGCTCAGTTCAGAGTGATGGACTAGGTAGGCCACAGAGGGGGTAAGGGAGGCCTGGAGGGGTCAGGTTGTACAGTGAGACAGTGGAATGAAACAATGGTGTTCATAAAAGGTCACGTTCACACTGTCACATGTAAAGACTTACTACAAGTGCGCGAATATGAGGTGGTATATATACCACCGCGACGCTCCAGTCACTGGGAGCTCAGGTGGTATATATACCACCGCGATGCTGTACGGGTTAAAGAAAGACTGGCCTATAGTATGGAAGTAGCCAGGACACACTTGGAGTCCTCTTCGGAGAAGATGAAGAGGTGGTATGACCATTCTAAGAAAGCTAAGAACAGAGTGTTTCACCCAGACAACCAAGATCTTGTCTTGCTTCCCGTTCATGGTCAGCCTCTGCAGGCAAGTTTTGCAGGCCCTTATGTAGTAGAGAAGAGGGTAGGTGAAGTCAATTATGTCATTTTAACCCCAGACCGGAGGAAGGAATGAAGATTGTGCCATATAAATATGTTGAAGGAGTACCACAGGCGAGACATGGACCCCCCTAGTGCTGCATGACTGTCGAGTTGGCGGATGACGAGGGCTGCCCATTGTCTTTGGACCAGATGACCAGTTGGAGAGAAAACCAGGATGCTTGGAGTACACTGACTGATAAGCTCTCCCACTTGACTGCAGAGCAGTGTGCAGAGCTTGTTGCCCTTCTCAGGAAGTTCCCTGATGTCTTTTGGGACACCCCAGGACGGACGGAAGTGGCACAACACGACGTGGACGCTGGAGGTGCCAGCCCTGTAAAGCAGTCCCCCTACTGGGCTAGTCCTCAGAAGCAGACCATCATTCAAGAGGAACTGAACTACATGTTGCAGCAGGGGTTAATCGAGTCCTGTCAAAGTGAGTGGTGTTGTCAGGACTCCATATTATAAATACAAATCATAACAAAGTATGATGGATAGATAGATAGACAGAGCACCAGACAAGGTGTGGGAACGGGATATTAGCTTGCAACTCGTTAAGTGAAGGAATGTTGATCGTGCACCGGAAGCAGTGCATACACACAGACATACAGTATTTTAGGAGCTTCCACAACAGTAGAGCACACGTGACACGACCCCTGCTACACAAGACTGTAGGTGACTGAGCTCAGAAGGAGATAGGCCATAGAACCGGCAGGTAGTAGGGAGAAGGAGGTTAGCAAAATGGGCGAGAGGGTGGAAGGGAGAGAGAGAGAGAGAGACAGTGAGACAGGGAGGTAGCTCACGGGACTCTATACTTCACTCCTGTGTGAGAGACTTTGTTAATATTTCCAAGACAAATAAAGATAGTCCCATACTCATCTTTATCTCTCCTGTCATTGCATGACAATGGGAATTAAGATTATCTACTTACAAAACTACTCACGTATAACAACCGCTCATCCACGAGTCTAATATATGTATAA
The DNA here is from genome assembly GCF_032717465.1 of Coenobita brevimanus. NCBI lineage: Eukaryota > Metazoa > Arthropoda > Malacostraca > Decapoda > Coenobitidae > Coenobita > Coenobita brevimanus. The sequence continues at coordinate 47,762,335 of NC_136993.1, read as the reverse complement.
CTGATCTACAAAACACACTACAAGAAGATACAAAGTTCTTGTAAGATGTGGCAGCACCGAACGTACGAACCTCGTCTACGAATCTACAGTGAATGTCTACAAAAACAGGAGAGACTCTAACCAAGATTAGCTTCAGTTCTACAGTGAATTCCTAGAAAATACAAGCTACAAGTCTACAAGCCTATGAGCCTTCAAGCCTATGAGCCTACAAGCTTACGAGTCTACAAGCCTACGAGCCTACAAGCCTACGAGCCTACGAGTCTACAAGCCTACGAGCCTACAAGCCTATGAGTCTATGAGTCTATGAGTCTACGAGCCTTTGAGTCTACAAGCGTACGAGCTTACGAGTCTACGAGTGTACAGTTGAGTCTACATTATGAAGACTGAATACAAACAATACCTCATACAACCAACATCTCACAACTAGCTCCTAACAATTCTCTCCAACCCCCACTCCGTCTCCCTGATCATCACGCTGATGTAGAGGTGAAGAGGTCACATGATGCCTTGCCAGTAGTTAACAAAATATTGATACAATCTTCCAATTTCTACGACAAAGCAATGAATTACAACCATCTACGATCAACTACAAGTAACAAGTCTACAAGGCATCTCTATAAGTTTCTACATGCACCTACAAGTAGCGACAGTCTTCATCCCACAACAAGTAAATCACAAGAAAAAAGGATCGAGAATACAGTGAGAAAGAAAAACAAAACAAACAAACGAAGAGCGAGACACGACTCACAACTCGCAACCACCTGACCTCACCTTTGTAGCCAACATTTATATATATGTAACTCTTAATTCTTGTAATGGGTGAGTCTTGAGTTTTGGTTAAAGTTATTTTGGTAATTAAAGAGCAGGAGGAGTTAAAGATGAAAACAGGGAGTTGATCTTGATTTATTATCTTCAGAGAAAGTCTAAGTTGAGCAGCGTATTTATTATACAGAGACTTACTATACTAAGTAAGTCTAGTTAGACCCCTCTTCTTATTTACTCTCTCTGCTACCTACACCCAACTTCCACCGCTGACGCAGAAGTGCGAGAATGTCAAGACGACGAAGCAAATACCAAGCCCATATTCACAACTCATCTTACTCACTCATCTTCACTCAAGTTACTCGTTGCTACTCATTTACTAACCACAGCTACCAGTGTGGGAAGTCGACGTCACCATACGTGTTTGTTGAGACAATGCCATGCCTATCAACGTGTGTCTGACACCGCACAACACGTCAATCAACCCGTGAAGGACAACGCTATCACCACGTGCAACACCACTCACACCATTCCCACCACGGTAAAAACTAGTGAGTTACATAGTTACTTCATTTATACAAAACACAGTGATAGACAAAAAACTTCTGCATAAACATATAAAACGTGTTGTATGGTTACAACTTAAATACATATACCTACTTCAATTATCTTCATAATTCAATCATTAAATACTTGCACCAACAATAAATATATATTCGACACTGTATATATTCATTCATCTATTATAGCATTGGTGTACTTCCAACGAGTGTTACCATTTATACCTACATAAAATATGTGCTTCATACATACATCTATACATTATTACATCCACAAAGCAATACAGAAAATGTACTATCACAGTTACTCAGTGAGCAATTAAAAGAACTGTATTAAACATTTATTAATTAAAGCTACAAAGTGGAAACAGACAAATTAAGTTATAAGGAAAACAGGAAAAAAAATGGCCAACACAAATGACGTTATCAAGAATGAACAACATCTTCCACACAATCGTGAAGACAAAGATTTCCACACAGTGCTGACACATATATTGCCCACGATAGGTACAAATGAACAACAAGTCAGTGTATATTATTAATACTGTATATAGTGTTTATATATTTTTTATATAAAATAACAAAATATAGGACTATATAATATCATTTTCATTAATATCATTGCAATATAAAACTAAATCTTAAAAAAAGGTACCAAGGGAATTACCCAGCAATTATGCAACCTCGACCAACACCGAAAAAGCGTAGACAAACGAAGAAAAACAAACTATAGAAAATCCATTAAAAAAAAGAAATACAGTAAGATCACATAACAAACAAAAGAAAATAGGTGTGTTACTACAAATGCCAAAATACCACATAAACTCCTATAAGTGAAACAAAAAGTAAATTAGTATCCTCCACGAGCTAGTGGCATGGCACATCATCACTATCATCGACGCAGCATGACCGGATTAGTGATGTCATGACTGCAATTATTACAATTATGTAACTACAAACAATATGTAACAATTATGTAACAACAAACGATTGCATTATGTTACACTTGCTACAATTATGTAACTACAAACGATATGTAACAATTATTTAACGACAAATGATTGCATTATGTTACACATGCTACAATTATGTAACTACAAACGATATGTATCAATTCATACAATATTACAGTTATGCATTACCACAATATTATGTAACAATTCATACAATGTTACAGTTATGCATTACCACAATATTATGTAACATTTCATACAATGTTACAATTATGCATTACCACAATATTATGTAACAATTCATGCAATGTTACAGTTATGCATTATCACAATGTTACCACAATTTTATGTAACAGCTCATACAATGTTACAGTTATGCATTACTACAATGTTACTACAATATTATGTAATAATTCATACAATGTTACTACAATTCTGTATTACCAGAATCATCACACAAGTTAGGTGAAATATTAGGCATTACTAAAGGGATAACTCCATATGTAATGTAATGACCTAGCAGTATTACCATTGCACAATTATATGCGTATGTCTGTTATTCATACACATTTTACAATATGTTATACAATCAATTTAACTAATAGTGCATTTATTCACTTGTATACAACTTGTTTAGAATGTAATATTCCTAGATCATTGCAATATTATATCTATACAATATTATAATCAATATTATGTATTAAGAGTGAAGAAGAATATTATATATTAATAGATTAGCATATGTCAAAGATGATTGCTGTCGGAGGACCGCCAGCTGTGTGACCGAGCGATGTCAGGACACCATATTATAAATACAAATCATAACAGAAAGCATGATGGATAGATAGATAGATAGATAGACAGAGCACCAGACAAGGTGTGGGAATGGGATATTAGCTTGCAACTCTTTAAGTGAAGGAATGTTGATCATGCACTGGAAGCAGTACATATATACAGACATACAATATTCTAGAAGCTTCCACGACAGTAGAGCACACGTGACACGACCCCTGCTACACGAGAATGTAGGTGTTTGAGCTCAGAAGGAGACAGGCCATAGAACCAGCAGGTAGTAGGGAGGAGGAGGCTAGCAACACAGGCGAGAGGGTGGAAAAGAGAGAGAGAGAGAGAGAGAGAGAGAGAGGTAGCTCGCGGGACTCTATACTTCACTCGTGTGTGAGAGACTTTGTTAATATTTCCAAGACGAATAAAAATAGTCCCATACTCATCTTTGCTTCTGTCATTGCATGACAATGGGAATTAAGATTATCTATTTACAAAACTACTCACGTATAACAACCACTCGTCCACGAGTCTAATATATGTATAACTGATCTACAAAACACACTACAAGAAGCTACAAAGTTCCTGTAAGAGTGCTTCCAAGTCATAGTGGTTCCAAAACCCGATGTGTCACATCACTTTTGTATTGATGATCGTCAAGTCAACTCCCTTACCAAGACTGATACCCACTTCCTAGAGTAGATGATTATGTGGACGTGATAGGCAGTGCTAAGTTTATCACAAATTTAGATTTGATGCAGGGTTATTGGCAAGTACCACTCACAGAAAGGGCCCAAGAAAATTCCAGTTTTGTGGTTTGTGGCAATACTTATAAATGTAAGGTCATGCCCTATGGTATGGAGAATGCTCCTGCAATCTTCCAAAGGCTGACGAATGATCTCACCAAGGACTTGGATGATTATGTTACTTACAGTATATTGATGATGTTATTTTTAGCAACACCTAGGAACAACACTTGAGCCAACCAGATGCCTTGCTGCAGAGACTGTCCTCTGCTAATTTAGTGCTTAATTTAACTAAATGTGAAATTGTGAGGGCTCGAGTCCAGTACCTAGGTTATGTGGTCGGTTTAGGCCAAGCAAGTCCACCTGATGTTAAAGTTCAGGCCATTGTCAAATCCTCCCAACCCAAAAATAAGAGAGAGTTGCAGCGATTCTTGGGTATGGTAGGGTACTACATACGTTTTGTTCTGAACTTCGCTGATCTTGTAGCTCCCTTCACTGATTTATTAAGAAAAGGAGTCAAGTATGAGTGGAAGCCAGAATGTGAGGAAACCTATTGTAAAGTCAAAGCCATCCTGTCAAGTCACCCAGTGCTACAAGCTCCCAGTTTTGATAAACCCTTTAAATTAGCTGTTGATGCCAGTGGCCTAGGGGCTGGCGCAGTTTTGCTTCAGGATAATTGAGATCCCTGTGTCCTGTTTAAGCAAAAAATTCAATGAGACCCAGAGAAATTAATCAACTATTGAGAAAGAACTCCTTGCACTCATACTTTCCCTTCATCACTTCTCTGTGTATGTTGGTCCAGGGTCAGGTGATGTAGTGTACACTGATCACCACCCTCTGAAATTTTTGTCCCGATATAATGACAATAATCTTAGATTGACCGACTGGGCCCTATTTTTGCAAGAATACTCCCTTGATGTAAGACATGTAAAAGGTGTCAGTAATGTTTTAGCAGATTACCTGTCCAGAACTTAGATTGTACAGTATCCAGAAATTTCCCCTTGGGAAATTTCTTTTCTCAGGAAGGGAGGTGTCACTGGCGTAGTTACCCCAATAGCAAATGGGTGAAATAACCCTTGGGAAATTTCTTTTCTCAGGAAGGGAGGTGTCACTGGCGTAGTTACCCCAATAGCAAATGGGTGAAATAGAGAATAAGTGACAACGTAAGGAGACAGGCGAGCCATCAAGAAGATAAATTTTTTCTTTATCAGTTTTGCGGGCTGTAAGGAGTAACCCTCATCCCCAGCTGCGTTTACTTAGCTGTCACTGGACTGATAACACACCAGATGTTTTTCTCAGAAATTATGCAGAAAATCCCTCTTGTCCTTGAACTGTGGGTGTAATTTATAATGTGAGAGGAGCTAAAAGAGAGTATTTGCCAATAGAAGTCTAAATAACGTTTGCTATGCTTTCTTAACGGCACGTCAGTGGTCTTGTGTAATTTGTGTACCTTCGCCTTTGGCTCCCCTTCATAGCAGGTGCCTCTGTACTTGGTAAGTGGCTGTACTGTAGATATCCCATAAGACAGCCAATGGTTAATTCACTGAGAGAGGCGGAGTAAGTCTGCTTTATAAGCCCAAGGAAAATGTGAAAAGACACATTTTTTTGTCTCATTTTGTACACACATCCCTTTACACATTTTTTTTTTCATTTCGTACACACATCCCTTTACACATTTTGTTGTCTCATTTTGTACACACATCCCTGTACACATTTTGTTGCCTCATTTTGTACACACATCCCTGTACACATTTTGTTGTCTCATTTTGTACACACATCCCTTTACACATTTTGTTGCCTCATTTTGTACACACATCCCTGTACACATTTTGTTGCCTCATTTTGTACACACATCCCTGTACACATTTTTGTCTGATTTCTTGTACACACATTTTTGTACACATTTTGCCTCATTTACTGTCATGTTACACTTTTGTCACATTGTGTTGCATTTTTCCCCAACACTACTCAATACTTGACTGTGATTACAAAACACACTGTTTGTGCACCATTTCCCAGTTTAGGTTCACTCCTTCATTTACACTAGTGTGTGATTTATATCTGGATTATTTCACTGAAGTCTCCACGTTTTCTCGAGCTTTGTGAGTACTTAACCTCTACTGCATTCTGATTAGGTAAGAAATAACTTGTTTTATATTTGTATTCTGAGGCCTATATGAATCTTCCTTTTGTAAAACGAACCCTGGTTTCTTCTTTGGTTGTGTATGTTATTGTGTACAGTAAAGGTAGTTTTCTTGTAAGCTTTACCTTATTCACTTTGGTGATTAATTAAGGGCTAAGAGTGCACCCACATAACAATAGCAAGAATATCCAGCAAAAATACCTTATCCTCTTCTGGTGGTTTGTTATACGTGCAAAATAAATTGCAGTGGTGCTTCAGGTCCTTCAAAACCTACAACCATAAGGCCCTGTACCTAACTTTTTCTGACGATGTTGAGCCCACGGAATTTAAAGTTGGATATCAGCGGTGCAATGGCGAAGTACACAGCATGAAGACTGTTGCGCAGGAGAGGGTGTAGAAGAACCAACTCCATGCCTTTCCTGCCACCTACTACCACAACATGCGTGTCTGCTTTCTTCCACATTCCAGCTTCTTCAAATAGACTGAATGGCGGAAACGATGATATTAGATCTGGTATCTATTAAGGGAATAAGAATGAACATGAAAGAGCAAAAATTGGGAATAATGTGTTATACAAAAGAAGGATTATATTATCCGAAAATATATGAATGACAGAGGTCACTTTGTGATGAAGCTCTTTAATTGACACAAAGCAGTTGGTGATGAATTGTATACAGATATTAAGGATGAACAGGAACAGATCCCTGAATCGATGCCAATGATTCTGGAGAGATAGATACCACAGAATCGACTCTAAAACTTGAGAACCGATTCTCCTATGGCAATTCGGCCAGTAGCTTGAGAGCAGGAGTTTTCAAATACTGCCACTGACTCATGTCACGTGTTGCTGGATACGTAGAGTAAGTGGTGAGAAATGGCCACTCATTCAGGTGTGGGCAATTCCAGCAATTCGGAGTTGGCCTCAGCGGAAGTGCCCCTGCCTTGCACATCAGGCGTGATATAATAATCGATTCCAAAAAGCATAAACATGACTCCCGTTAGTTTATCTTTCAGCTGTAAAAGGGACATAGTTAAATGAGAATTATACAATGAAGGTATATTTATAGAAGAAAAATACAATTATACATAAATATATTTCTGTAAACAATTTTAAAAATACAAGTTTATTATAGCTATGCATTAAATAATTATTTGTGTTTTCAGTCTCCCACAGTGCTATCAGAAATCGCATTCATCGAGTTACTCTGCCTCGTATAACCGACAGTATTTGCTTACTTTGAGGAATCGATTGTGGAATCTACTCCAGCGAATACATTGGTACTGGGTATCGGAACTTTCGATTCTGAATTTATCGTTTCTTGTCAAGCGCTTAACAAATATATTTCGTCTCATAATACAGTGAATAACTGTATGACCCATTTCACTATGCATGCTATTGATTGTTCGTTCCCTTTCATACTTTATCTTTATGTGTTTCCGGGATCTATTTTACCTCACGAAGAGGTGGGAAAGATCAGGATGGTGCAGAGATTGCAGAAAATTCTTTATGGAAAATATACGTCAAACTGTAAAGTGGACTGAAAAAAAGCTTTGCAACTTAATTTCCGTATTTAATTTGAACTACGCTCATAATACGAATTTATATCTGTTCCAGGGCATTTGTATGTGACTGCTATCATAATCTGTTGTTAGTCTTTTGACATAGCTTAGTAATAAAGACGGCGAGATAGTAGTTTTAGACCAGGTTAAAGCAGAGAGCTGAGTGACAGAAGTAAAGCAAATGTTAGGAAATCCGGTAAGTAAAAACGAGGTGGTTTGTGGACTGGTAGAGGATGATATGAGAATCATATATCACAGGTTTCTACAACATATTTCCCAGGCTTTCTAGTTAAACAGAATAACTTATATAATTCCTTCCATTCTGTACACACATAATACCTGAATGCCTCGTTGGTGTTGTTTGTGTTGGTGTCAAGGACGAAGATGACAGATCGGCAGGTGGTCCATCTGTCCCCCCACACCCAGGCTGGAAGAGCTTCTTGATCCGGGGTTCCATCAAATACCATAACCGCAGGACTTACTTGCCTGGATTAAACATAATATTTTCATAACTATATGTCATCAGTAATGGTAACTTAATTATTCAAGCCCTACAGTAGCTGTTTTACATTAGTTAGCTTCAGGGAAATTTATTCATTAGGCAGATCCAAGCCACAGTCAGGGGAAGAGGCGTGTCCACAAAGCATCGAAACTGGTTTTAATTTCATGTACAAAGAAGTTCTGAGTCATGTTATGCAGCTTTAACTTGCTCTTACACATCTGTGACTATAATTTTCGTACACTCTTTCCGCGGATGTGTGTGTGCTGCCATTTAAGTTACTGTCTTTCCAGTGTGGCTTTTGCTATGAAAGAAAGAAGCAACGAGTGTGCACCATATTTGCCAGATATTAGGCAAAACAATTTTTGAAACATAGAAAATGCTGAAAAATAGCTTTTGTTCGTATTGCCATTTCTAAGAAGGAAGGACATTGAGTAAAGTGAGGAACGTCCAGTGGTACCCTTAACAAGCAGAAATGGCAAGACATTTGAAAGGGTGCGTGATTTGGGTCAATCGGACATAAGTATGAAGGTAGAGAATTATGAGATGAAGCCGAAATTTCATTTCGGTCACATCAAGCAATTTTAACTGATGATTTCGGCACGAGACATTAAAGCTTGTGCCACGACTGCTGACGCCTGAGCACAAAGGGTACCGGCTGATCACATCCACTGAAATGCTTTGTTGTGCAGAATCTGATGCAGACTTTCTCAGATCAATAATTCCTGGTGATGACTCATGGATCTCTGTCTCTAGGCCTTCAGTTTGGAAGTCCCCATCATCAAAAAGACCCAAGAAAACTCGTTAAGTTCAGAGCAGATCTAAAATTTTGCTACTGTCATTGATCGAGATGGCAATGTTAACCATTAGCACACTCTAGAGGGTCAGACTGAATAAGTAGTATTAATCATCATCGTCATCATCATCCGGGCCTCCTTTCCCAACCTAGGGCAGGGTGAAGAGTAGCAATGTCCAGACAGCCCAAATTTGCCCAATCCAATGGGTTACGCTTCCATTTACTCATTATTCAAGCTCCCAGAATCCTGGCTCTATCGGATATGCCAACAACATTCACCACATTTTGTAGCTTCATATAAATGTATCCAACAGAGTCAGTCCAGATGCTGCCACGTTGGTATGGTATGGTATGGTAAAGATTCCCCCTTCGTTCTTGTAGAAGGTGCTGGGCCGTAAGTTAGCCCAGTCAGTGAGGTCAGGCGTTAATATGTAAGTGGTAGAGGCAGTCTTAGCAGCCCCTCGGCTGTTTTGTTGATTGAAGTTAAAGTAGAGAGATACACACAAACACACACACATTTATACATATATACATGTACACATATCCATATGTACATACACATATATACATACAAACACACACACATATATACATACAAACACACACACATGTATATATATATATATATGTATATATAAAACAACACAGGCACACCATAGGCATACACGCTAGGTGGGAGGGGGAGCAGAAAGCACAACTTGAGTTAGAACAGGGAGGGAAGTCGTGGCTACAACATAGGCTGCAGCATGTCGGAGGGTAATTGTTGGTCTGGCAGCTGCATGGGTTCAGGGTATATCAGGATTGGGAAGGGGGTATCTTTTCCTGATCCGGGAGGTGGCTGGACATCTGAGGAAGTAGTGCAGGAAGGGGAAGGGGGTGGTTATCTTGCAGTGCTGGCACTCAGAATCAGGGTCTGCATCCTCATCCGCAATCTCAGAAAAACACTTATAACCATGACCAAGGTGGTACAGGCGATTAAGTGTTTTTGTGTCATACCTGGTGTTAATCGGCAGGGACTTATCTTGTGTGGCCACAGCATACCATCTGGCAGAGAGGGAACCCAATTGTACATGATGATGGTGATCTGCTTTAGTAAAAGCAGTTGCCTTATGTTTGATGGAGCCTTTGACCTGGCTTAAGGTGGTTGGTATTTCAAGGTCAATATTGAGTCTATCAAGGGCGGTCTTCGCTGTATGGTCAGCCTTTTCTTTCCCGACAATGCCGACATGGATTGTAATCCAATTGATGGTGATCAATCCCCCTGCATTGCAGATTGCGATGGCAGTGTTGAAAATGTCATATATAAGTTTAATGTTGTCATTGTGAGTGGATCGTTGAAGCGTGCGGATGGCTGAAGCTGAGTCTGTGTGTATGATGGTGGGGGATGTAGGGGCGTGCTCTAGGACGTCAGAGAGGGCAGCAGAGATAGCTGCCAGCTCAGCTTGAAGGGTGGAGGCCCCATCTGTGATGCGCAAGCCATGGAAACGATCCCCACACACAAAGGCTGTTCCGGCCTTTGAAGTCGTAACCGAGCCGTCAGTGTAGTATGTGGCCGAGTCGGGGACTGCAAGGGTGGCGATTCGTCTGAGCCCCTCTTGACGTATCAGTTGGGTGGGGGTTTGGGTCTTGGGTGGAGAGCGGGGCATGATGAGATTTAGCAGAGGGGGGCTCCAAGGAGGCTGAGCCTGGTAGGTGGCTCCATGTGCAGTAGAGACCTGCACGATGTAATCAGCCAGGTTGTACTCATGAATAGGATGCATGGCGCTGTGAACCCAGCTGTGTGACAGTAGGTCAGGGTGGAGATTAACTGCTGCTACGAATTGGGGCAGGAGTGGGAGGGAAGAGGCGTTGTGGGCTAACTTGGCTGCGAGACCAGCCACTCTAGCCCCTATGTGGAGGTGTAGTGACTCCAGGTTACACTCCAAGCAGAGGTTGCAAAGGCGTGTCCACTTGGGGGCTCCAGTCATAATCTGCATATCATGGTTTTGGATGACCTCCAGTTTGTCAAGCAGCGGAGAGTTAATAGTAGGGAGTGCTGGGGCTACATAGTCAACCAAGGCTCTGATGGTCTGTATATAAAAGAGGCGGAGGACTTTGTAAGTTGCTCCTCTCCCCTTTCCTGCCAAGGACCTCAGTGCATTAAGGCGGAGCTTCGTTTGTTCTCGGAGGTGGTTAACTTCTTGGTTAAATGAAAGTTTGGAGTTGAAGATGACTCCGAGGTACTTGTGCGTGGTGACGTATTCAATTATGGAATTGCCAAGGTGGAGCTGGTCTGTAGGAG
>NC_136993.1:47741252-47746252 GCF_032717465.1 Coenobita brevimanus | reverse complement strand
GGGTGAATTCAAAATAACACAGAATCACAAAAGTGACGCACCGTGGTATGATCCCTTGCTCCCAAGCGTCACGAAAGTGACGCCCCGCGGTTAAGGGGTTAAACATCAAAACACACACAGGCATATCAAAAGTCCTGGTAAACACCAAGAAAGCCATGCGGAAAAATCATTGAAAACCAGAAAACGCCCTACCTATTCACTACTGTATGTACAGTACTCCCTCTTATTTTGGTACTATTTCCAGGTCATTGTGGCATATTTCGGCATCAAAACATACATAGGAATATCCTTAATAATTTTCAACACCAAGGAAACCATGCAGAAAAAACATTGAAAACCAAAAAACACCCTACCTAAACACTACTGTATTTACAGTACTCCTCCTTATTTTGGTAGTTCTTTCAGGTCATTCTGGCATATTTTGGAATTAAAACGTACTGTGAGAAATTTTTGACTTTGTATAAATCGGTATCCTCTGTCGGGGCAACAAGATGTAAGAAATTTCTAGTATTTTCTAGTAAACAACTCGTAGGTCCTTACTCGTCCCTAAGATTGTCCTTAAGTTATTTCAAAGAAGTCTCATAGGGTTAGGTGAACCATGACTTACACCTTAACTCACCTAACTATTACTCTTTTATCTCCTAGCTAATCCCCCCTTGAAATGGCCAATTCGTAAAGGTTACTTAGTTAGGGTGTGTCGGACAACAAATGACGATGAGCCTGCTTTTTTATTGATTGCTTAGGCTGTCAAGCGCCCTTGAGATGCGTGTGTACAAACGTGCTAGCTCGATGATGTCTAGGAGCAGATAGATACAAATGGCTGGGTTCTTCTCCCTCATTGGATTTGAAGGTGCCAACTATTAACCCCTTAACCGCGGGACATCACTTTCGTGATGCTTGGGAGCAAGGGATCATACCACGGTGCGTCACTTTTGTGATTCTGTGTTATTTTGAATTCGCCCGGGCTTTCAAGTGGTGGCTTGTATCATCTATCAGTACTGCCAATGTCTAACACTAGTCAGCACTCCTAATCTCATCTGTTTTCCCATCCATTGTTGACAATTTAGTCATTTCTCCCCATTCTTGACTCCCCTCCCTACCTCCCCTCCATTACCCTCTCCTCTCGCCTGCCTAGCCGTGCTACGCTAAGTAAATCTTCCCTGGAATTTTCCACTGATTTCATCCATTGAAATAAGCCCTATGTCCTATTCTTATACCAAATAATATATACAAAAAAAATAAGGTAAGTGATAGTGCCATACACCTGGAATTGGCTAATTATCACCTGACAATACCTCGCATGCACTCATTTGCTAATTTTCGCTGTTTATTTCCCCTTGAATTATGCCGTATAATCTATTCTCGTAATAAAAATATATATAACAAAGGAAGGGAGAAGCCTAAGTGATATTCACATTCACCTGGAACTACCTAATTTATTATGTATTGTCTAGATTTCCTGCCAATCATTTCATAGCGTATATATTAGCAGCTGTCACCAGGCTTACATTGGCAGCATTGCACTCCCCCTAGGCAGGCCACCACATTGTATTCTACACCAAGTAAATCTTCCCTGGAATTTTCCACTGATTTCATCCATTGAAAAAAGCCCTATGCCCTATTCTTATACCAAATAATATAAAAAAAAAAAAATAAGGTAAGTGATAGTGCCATACACCTGGAATTGGCTAAGTATCACAACACCTCACGTGCACTCGTTCGCTAATTTTCCCTGTTTATTTCCCCTTGAAATATGCCGTATAATCTATTCTTGTAATAAAAATATATATATGAAAGGAAGGGAGAAGTTCTAAATGATATTTACATTCACCTGGAACTACCTAATTTATTATGTATTGTCTAGATTTCCTGCCAATCATTTCATAGTGTATATATTAGCAGCTGTCACCAGGCTTACATTGGCAGCATTTCACTCCCTCTAGGCAAGCCACCACACTGTATTCAGTTTACTGTCGTCTTTCAAGGTGAAAGCACGTCGGATTCGCTCCTGTCCAATTCCGCCGCTTTTTAGCTCCATGCAAAGGGTCCTGTGACCTCTATCCCCTACTAAACCTTGTGTGGAAAGGAGTAAAGGGCTAAGTGACTGCTGTGGAACGTGAAATGGCTAATTTGTCAATGAAAATGATAAGACAGTGACTACGATCTTTCTGGTGAGTAAAACAGTGCAAGTGAAAATGTAAATAATGTGTAAATACTGTGTAAACAGCAAGTGAAAGCAATGAATGTAAATGTAAGTGAACAGTGGAAAATAGTTTTATAAGTTACTGCAAGTGACAGTGCATAACACAGTGAAAATAAAATAGAAATGTAAGTAATGTAAATAAAATAGAGAATGTAAATAGAAATAGAAATGAGTAGTAATATAAGAATACGAGTATATATACTAGGAGTAATGAAAGTGAATGGTTGGCGAGTAGAGGTAGGGGAGAAGATGAGAGAGAGAAGAGAGAGGTATATGTGAGCAGGAGAAGGGAGGTTAAGAGACTGGTGAAGGAGAGTAAGAAGAAAGTGGATGAAGAGTTTGGGAGGAATCTGAGTGTGAAATGGAGGGAGAGTAAGAAATTGTTTTGGAAGGAGGTCAAGAAAGTAAGGCAGTGTGAAAGGGGAAGTAATAGGGGAGTGAAAGATAGGAATAATAGATTGTTGGTGGAGAAGAGAGAGAAATTGAGGAGATGGAAGGAGCACTTTGAGGTTTTGTTGAATATAGTGAATGAGAGCAGTGTGAGTATAAGTGGTTGGGGAATGGCTGGGAGAAGAAGAGATGAGAGGAGGGAGGGAGAGATCAGTAGGGCGGAAGTAGTGGAAACGATGAAGAAGATTAAGCTGGGAAAGGCCCCTGGAATTGATGGAGTGTGTGGTGAAATGCTTATGTATGGGGGTGAGATTGTTGTGGAGTGGATATGGAAGTTGTGTAGATTGGCTTGGGAAGAGGGAAGGGTTCCAGAGGACTGGAAATCAGGTATAATTGTTCCTCTGTACAAAGGACAAGGGGAGAGAGAAGTATGTGGTAGCCATAGGGGTATTTGCCTTCTTAGTGGGACTGGTAAAATATATGGTAGAATACTCATTGATAGGGTGAGGCATATGACAGAGGAGCTAGTTGGAGAAGAACAAGGGGGATTTAGGAAGGGAAAAGGGTGTGTAGATCAGATATTTGTTCTATGATGTTTAGTGGAGAAGTATCTAGAGAAGGGAAGGAAAGTGTATGCTGCCTTCATGGACTTGGAGAAAGCTTATGACAGAATAGATAGGCAAGGTATGTGGAAGGTATTAAGAATATATGGAGTGGAGGGGAAATTGTTGAGTGCTGTGAAGAGTATGTACGAGGGAGCTAGGGCTACGGTGCGAGTGGATGGTGAGCTGAGTGAGTTATTTGATCTCAATGTGGGACTGAAACAGGGGTGTGTGATGTCTCCATGGCTGTTTAATATATATATGGATGGGGTTGTAAAGGAGGTGCAAGGTTGGGCAGTGGAAGTGGGGCTGGCCCTAATGAATGAGGGTGAGATTTGGAAGCTTCCTGTGTTGCTGTTTGTTGATGATACAGTATTGTTGAGTGAAGATGAATGGGAGTTGTAAGGTTTGGTGAATGAATTTGGGACAGTGTGTAGGAGGAGGAAGCTGAAAGTTAATGTAAACAAAAGTAAAGTTATGGTGTTTGAGAGGAATGAAGTCACAGAGTGTGCAGTGAGGTTCGATGGTGAGGCTATGGAGAATGTGAGTGCATTCAAGTACTTGGGTAGTGTGATGAGTAAGGATGGAACTTTGGGGGATGAAGTATGTGAAAGGGTACAGCAGGGAAGAAAGGTTGTTGGTAAACTGAAAGCAATGATGAGAAATAGGGAGGTGAGTATGGAAGTTAGGAAGTCACTGCATGATGGTATTGTGATCCTTACCCTGACGTATGGAAGCGAGGCGTGGACCTTACAAGAGGGGAACAAGTCAAGAGTGAGAGCAGTGGAAATGAGTTACTTGAGAGGAGCATGTGGAGTGATGTGGAGGGACAGGTTGACTAATGAAGAAGTGAAGGAACGTTGTGGGGTAGATGTGGATTTGGTTGAGAAGATTAGGAGAAATACACTGAGGTGGTTTGGACATGTGAAGAGAATGGAGAATGAAAGACTGACTAAGAGGGTGTATGTAGGTGAGGTGGATGGAGGGAGAGGGAGGGGTAGACCGAGGATGAGGTGGAGGGATGGAGTTGAGAGGTATATGAGGGAGGGGGGGGTGAGTTGGGGGGAGGGTATTCAAATGGTGGGTGACAGAGTGACTTGGAGGCGTTCTGTCTGTGGCCACCCTTTGTGGGATTAGGGCGTCGGGCTATAGATAGATAGATAGATAGAATGAAAGTGAAAGTTTCACTCTAGCATGTATGAATACTATGAGTTATGAAAGTGAAGGTGAAAGTGACAGATTCACTCTCAATGCTAGTATACAGGATGAGAAAGTGAATGCTACGTATTTTACTGAAAGAGAAATTGAATGCCTACAGTGACAATAAACTACTATTACTGAAGGAAACTTATGGATAAAGACTGTAGATATATATAAGTGTTATATAGTAATAGAAATATAAAGTGTGAGTGTTTTTATGAATAATAAATGACAGAACACCAGCGGCGAATGATCGCAAGTGGGAAGGTCATACTGCTCGTAATTTTCATTGTTTTCACAGCGTTTTTTTTTTTTTTGGAGTATGGATTCCAAACTATTTGAGAATCATAGAATAGTGTTTCTAGTGATAATATCAGGCTGTGGTAATCATATTATGGGTTGTCGGGAAGTGTAAAGTGGAGACTTTGTTACTCAACTTTAGAGGTCTCCACAAGTCCTACGGTACTCGACGAAGGCTCAACAAACATCCCACGAGAAAGCTGATGGTATGTGCCATAAGCATATGTAATTCTAATATTCAACGACTAATAACTGATTTTTGGCAAATATTTTTAGAGAGTCTGTCGGAGCACGAATATGCCCGT
>NC_136993.1:47589720-47741152 GCF_032717465.1 Coenobita brevimanus | reverse complement strand
ACAAAGGAGTAAAGCTATTAGCTTCTGCTTAGCATGACGGTCGGGTTTGGCCAGGCCACTCATTTCCAGACTTAACTAAGAGTAAACGTCATTCGCTAATATCACTCACGCGTTTGTAATCAGTGTTAGAGTTTGATACAACACTTTTAAATACGTTGTATAAATTATTAACAATGTAATTTTGTAATTTCTTTTCAAATGTACTCAGCTAATGGCACAAAATAACAAGAATTAGAATTACAGTACATGGTGACATCGAAAATTAGACACGAAAGGAAAGATGCGAATTGATCATAAATGATGCTGACGATTAAGGTTGCCAGCTATTATTGTATTGGTGGAAAAAATACGATCTTTGTGCAAAACGTTGGGTAAATTCTCTTTTCTCAATCGGTAACACAATGTAGAGACACAATCGAGGTCTAGAGTAATTAAGCACAAGAATTTCTTTGCAATGGCATTTACATTATTCATTGTAGAAAAATATAATTTCTATTGTTTTATCTCTACTACCCCTTATTTCGTTTTTGCCTCTGAGCTTCTTCAAAATTCTTATCACTGCAGATTTTTTTTTAAATGCCTTAAATAAGGACTTTCTACAAAGGTGAGCATCACTACCTGGTGTTAAACAAGGTAAAAATCTCTTAGTAACCTCGTATACGTAGAGTTGGCTGATGTGCTTTCTTGACAAGCAGAAAGTCTCTCCACTCACCTGGTTTCATTTTAAAACATTGTTTTGTCCCGTTTTCTGTCACTGCCTCTGATTCCCTTTTCCTTTTGCATCTGTCGCCCCTCCCACCCACCCTAACAGACACTCATTACACTTCCCTCGACCACACTCAGATCTCCACTGATGGTCATATAAATGTTCACATGCTGTTGACGATAAATGCTCATGTGCTGTGGAAGATGAGTTGGAACAAGTGTACGGTTATAAGGTAAGACAGGTAGCTGCACATGAAAACCAGCATGGTGAAACAATGACATTTTGACGAACCTATGAGTGACGGGCAAAGGACAGTGAGAGCTTTAGTGATTGTTACCTGTGAATGGTCTGACAAGGGCGAGGTGTTGTGGTAGAGGAGGTGGCTTCAATGACACCAAAGTCATGGGGTCGGATGGGTAAGTCCTCAGGTAATCGAAAACAGTCAGCCGCTCTCGTATAGGGGACACAACGGTGCAGAAATCTACCTCGTGTCTCTGGAGTCGGCCCATCATGCCATCAAACACCCCATTTTTCAGTTTACCCCACAAGCGGTCTATTTCCTCACGAACAACATAGCTAAAAGATTATACTGATTTAACACCATTTACCCAAGAAATGTCTCAGTTATTAATTTTTTAAAGTACGACAGAAATGAAGGGGTAGAAGAAACCTGAATATTATTTCCTCAATTTTGAATAAAACTTCGTGTCCACTTTGTTCTCGCTGTCTCCAAACTACCTTCCTTAGCTTAGAAGAGACTTTTCGAAGTAAAGGGAGGAATTAGAGATGGACCAAAGCATACTTTCTCTACTGGTGTGAGGGAAATGGCATCACAACCTGTGGTAACAGCCTAAAAATTAAATAATTTTTAGACTGTTACCACAGGTTGTGATGCCATTTTCATCACTCCAGTAAGAAAGTAGTACTACTCCATATCTAATCCCTCCCTTGACTTCGAAAAGTCTCTTCTGAGCTAAGGAAAGTGATATGGAGATAGTGGGAACAGGGTGGAAATGAGTTTTTATTCAAAATGGAAAATGCTTCCGAGACAAAAATAGTCAATTTTACTAATTTGGGGTCACTGAGAACGAAAGTCATGCTTATAATGTCTGATCGGCTCTACTTTTTAAGATATTCTAATTACTCAGTATTTACGATCATTGACTTCAATAGCTAAGATACTTGAGTACTAATTGGACTTGGTTCTTATTTCAAACAAGAAATGATCCAAACACGGGCAAGGATTTGACTGAATGTATAAATAAAAGTTTTACTGAGTTTGGACAGCTTTGGCTGTTTTGTCAAAATAATGCGTGATGCCACCTGAAATTGTTATTGTGTCATGAACTGCATCATATCATTCTCAGACGTCACTAATGATACAATCATCATTCAGGTTACATCACAAAATATTTTGTCCTATACAAACCATGCAGATCAAATGGTGTCGTTCAAATTTTTATATATATATGCATGGAAAAAGAAACGAAATGCCAGAAGTCCGAAAAATGTTCCCTACAAGAAAAAAATAAAAGCAAGATAACAGAGAGCCATATTCAAGGTCCATTAATTTCGAGATACCTTGACTGAAAGTCATGTGATAGATAGTAGCAAATATAGACATAGAACGATAGTTCCAGAGTTGAACTGTTGCATACATGAACGACCAGGAGTAATGGTTAACTCCTCCATTAGAGCTTGGACAGAAAAAGGATGACAGTTTACTGCTAGACGGGTGTTATGCACACGTCGTAGTGTTGGAGGGATGCAACCAGACGGTTCAGAGGAGTAGTGACCATTGAATCAGTGACTGAAAAGAGATAAAGATGCAACGGTACAACAAGGAGATGCAAGTTAAAGGGAGCCAATAAGAGGAGGAGAGCTAAAATAACGAAAAGCCTTCGACCCAACCTTGTTGTGAACTACTGTATGTGCGGATCCTCCTCACGCATGAGAGTTTTACAATGAAGGGATAAAGTAGGCAATGATTTGGCTTACCATACCTAATCTCTTGGAAGCAGATTTTACAAGAAAGATAATATGATCTATCCAAGATAAATTCCAAATGAATGAAATCCAAAAATGATTAAAGACGATGAAAGATAGAGTTGGGCATTTTCAAATTTCGAGGATATTCCCGTAGCAGATTTTGACGAGTCGAAAGATACAAGAGCTGCGTTTCTGATGCATTAAAAATAACAAGATTAATTTTACCCCAATCAGATCCAAGCCAGACATTAAGGATACCATCTCTTCATCCCTTTTCTGTTGAAGTAACTGCAGAGATGTGACGCTGTGGGAAGCGTTTAGAAAGGTGAAGTGTGGAGTCATCAGCATATGAGTGGATAACGTTAGATATTCAGCTTAGAAGGTCATTGATAAATATAAAGAAGAGAGTTGGTGATAGGACTGAGCCCTGAGGAACACTGCTATTGATAGCTCTAGAAGAACAGTGGCCATCTAGAACAGCAGCTATAGAACAACAAGAAAGGAAGCAACAGACGAAGGCTCAGACAGAAGGACAGAAACCATAAGAGGGCAGTTTGGGTATTAATGATTTATATCAGACTCAATCGAAAGCCATTGAGATCTCAAGTCCAATGGCAAAGCTTTCGCCAAAGTCCCAAAAGGAAGATGACCAGGAATCTGAAAGGAAAGTGAGATGATCACCAGTGGAGTGTCCCTGGCAGAACCCATTCTGGCAATCGTGAAGAAGATTATGAATGGAAACGTGCCTTAAAATAATTTTGTAATGGACAGATGCAACAACTTTAGAGATACAAGATGTTACAGCGTTGGACGATAGTTAGAGGGTAGGAAACGGTCACCCTTCTTCGGGAAAGGCTGAATGAGAGGAAACGTCCAGCAAGAAGGAAAGGTACAAGTTGATAGACAGAGGCGAAAGAGTTTACCCAGGAAGGGTGTAGCACAGAAGCACAGCTCTTGAGGACATTCGGAGGGACACCTTCAAACCCATATGCCTTGTTAGCATTGCGGCCATTTAAGACAGAAAACACATCGCTTGAAGATATTTTAATATCAGCCATGAGAAAGTCAGAGGAAGGGAAGCGATGGAGGAACGGCACCAGAATCATCTAAAGTGTAATTGGAATGGAAAGTCTGAGCTAAGAGCTGTGTTTTATCAGTAGAAGAAACAGCTGCAGAGTCATCAGAGCGAAAAAGAGGAGAGAAGGATGATGAAGTAAAGTTGTTAGAAAGGATATTGATAAGATGCCGGAAAGAGTAGGAAGAATTTGAGATAGAGATTTCAGAACATTTAATAAGAATGAAATTATTTTTGGCAGAGCAAAGGACAGACTTGGCACGATTTTGGACAGAAGTATAAAAGAGATGAAATTCAAGGAAAGATTGGCTATGGTAACTTTTGAAGGCTCTCTCCTTGTTGTAGACAGCAGTAGAACAAATGCGATTAAACCATTTTTTTTTTCAATAGACACAGGATAAGAGAGGAATGTATGCTTCCATGCCCAAGAGAATAACCCTCATAATGTGCAAGTCATACTGAGATGGATCACGGCCATAGAAGCGGTAATCATTTCAGAGAAAATCAAATAAGTACTGCCTGAGGGCCTCCCAATCAGCAGCTCTACAGTGCCAAAGCTGCCGCTCCTTGGTAGGGTCCATAGGAGTTACTGGAGTGATAGGACAGGTTAAGATGACGAGGTCATGGTTGGAGGGACCTAACAGAGAAAATATTTACAGCATAACAAGTTGGATTAGTTGTAAGGAAAAGGTCAAGTATGTTGGACCTCTCTCCAAGGCAGTCAGGGATTCATGTAGGATATTGAGCAAGCTGCTTTAGGTCATTAAACATAGAGAAGATGTAGACTTGTTCAGCAGGTGGACCAGTGAAAGAAGAAGGTCAAAGGTAGTTGTGAAAATTGCAATGACATAAAATTCAAGATTTCAGAGAAAGGAGAAATTGTCAGGATATGTTCCATCTTTGAAGTAAGACAGTAAAAGAAAATTTTATAGTCAATAGAATCACGAGATAAGTAAACAGCACACACACATTAGTCAGAGAATGACAGAATAGCTGAGGTCAGTAGGGAGAGAAATCAGAAGATTCAAGTTCAGGAACATGAAAGATATGTTGTTGCGTACATATGAACAACAGCCACTTTTTGGCTTTGAAGTGAGTATAGAGAACGAGTTGAACAGGAGAGTGTTGCGATGGTTTGGTCATATGGAGGGAATGGATGAAGAGCAATTGGTGAAAAAGATAATGGGGTCGGATGTGAGAGATGTAAGGCTGAGAGGAAGACCACAAATAGGATGAATGGACAATGTGAAGAGAGCATTAAATGTGAGTGTTATGTTTGTAGAGAAAGGAAGAATGGCTCCGCGTGATAAGGATGACTCGAGAAAAATTGTGAATGGATAAATGGTGATGTGGCCCGAGAGGATATTGTCCCACATTTGGTCTGATCAGTTGATCAGGTCAGGTGCTGGTAAGGGGATGGGTCCATTATGATGTGGTGGAAACAAACCAGCTCTGCTGTTGGGCCCTGCAACGGATGTAGCTGATTGCACTGCGCAGTTGATCTTTGTGCAGTGGGGTGTGGTGAGAATCTGTCCCTTCTGCCCTTGGGACTAAGATATGAGTAAATGTGTGTGTGTGTGTGTGTGTGTGTGTGTGTGTGTGTGTGTGTGTGTGTGTGTGAGAGAAAATTGGGAGTGTATCGTCCTGTCTCTGCTAAAGGGGGTGCAAACAGCCTAGGTATATAGATAGAGATAGAGAAAGCAGGAGGATATAGAGAGGGGTTTGGTATCAGTCGCCTCAGACAGCTGGGTCTCAGTAAGGAAGAGGAGGTGAGGTTTAGAGGAAGAGAGGTGATGTTCAACAGATAAGAAATTAGAGGAAAGGCAGTGAATGTCAAAGAAAATGAAGAAGTGGGTCAGACAGTGATTCCAAGCAATTCTCTTGGCCGTCACTGGGAGAGGGAAGGATGGTGGGAGAATTTATGCCTCCCCCCCCTCCAGGGCAATAAAGGCTTGATGCTGAGATGCCATTTACTTAACATAAAAAAAAAGTGTGGTGTGTATTGTGCACGTAGTTTGGTGTCGACAGTTGGAGGAAATTCTATAAGAGATTATGCTGGTCTATTTTCTGTTACTGAAATAGTGAAAAAAAAAAAAAAAAAAAACAATAAAAGGAGATGGTCAGAAGATAGTTCCATGGGCTGATGAAATGGAAGATCTAGCTCTCCCTATCACTGGCCTTCCATCCATCTTCGGACTACTGCCTTGTTCGACTGGTGGTACAGTCGATGCCCTCTTTGTATATTACTGTTTAATTTGGCAAAGGGACATATTTCTGTTTAGCCAAAGTGAGCAGTGATGCCTCATACTTGATTTAACGAAGCTGGTAATTTCTGCTATATGTGTGGCGAAATGACATCTGAATCAAAAGTATAGTATTACTGCTGTGGTTAAGAAAAACTTCCACCTGTAATGTGGCTGTAAAACTGGAGATCAAGACAAGAGCCGGGCTCCAGCTACATGCTGCAACACTTGTGCAGCAAATCGTCGCCAGTGGTTTATTAAGAAAAGGAAATCTATGCCGTTTGCTGAACCAATGATTTGCCGAGAACCAACACAACATTAAAGCAACTGCTACTTCAGAATGGTGGCCCCTATTCGGGAACGGTCTGTCAGAGCAGATAAAGTGGACTGTAAAAGATCAAAAATTCTGGCAGCTATTCGCTTAGTATCCCACGGGGATTGGTGCCTGTTGCTGAAGCACCAGAATCCTTCCTATTTAAATCAGACGAGGAGGAAGGGAATCTCAAAACATCTACCTCTGCACCATCAACGTCACTTGACTCAGATTTTGACCCACCCTCTTCCACGAATCACACCTCATTACAGAAGTTGAGCTGAATGATCTTGTGAGGGATCTGGAAATGCACAAGAGCAAGACAGAGTTGTTGGGCTACAAACTACAGCAATGGAAATTCCTGTCAGATGGTGTTAGGATTTCCATGTTCCTAAACGTCAAAAGAATTTTGTCCAATATTTCTTCATGGAGGATGATCTTGTAGCCTGCAACAGCATCGATGGTCTGATGCGCAACAGTCAACATCGTCCATAATCCAGCTGAGTGGTGACTCATCGTTGTTTCATCAAAGACGAGTCCTAATGCTGTTTTGCTGCACAACGGTAATGTTTTGCCATCCATTCCTAGGTGGTCATGCAGTTCATGTAAAGAAGAGTTATGACAACATGAAAAACACTTTTGAGGTGCATAAACGACGACCGATATCAGTGGCAGCTTTGTGGTGACCTGAAGGTTATTGCCATTTTACTTGGTCTGCAGAATGGATATACAGAGTATTACTGTCATCTCTGTGAAGAAGATAGTCGTGCATGACGGTCTCGCTACACTAAGAGAGACTGGTTGCTCATTCGATAGTCAGTGGAGCCAGAGAGGAAAAACGTTCAGAATTCACCACTTGTGAAAGACAAATTCAAAGAAGCCTTTAAGTATGCCTGTGTGAAATTCCCAGGGTTAAGTCAAACAAAATTAAATAAATGTGTTTTTGTTGGTCTTCAGATTCCTTAACCTCTTCGAAATGATGCATTTGAGAGCGCAATGTGTGGCAAAGGATGCTTGACAAGTCTTCGAGCTAGTAACAACAACATTTCTTGGCAACAACAAGGCAGACAACTACAGGGAGTTGGTGGAAAACCTGCTTACGACATACAATAAGCTTGCCTGCAACAAGTCACTCAAGACTTATTTATTTGCACTCTCATTTAAATATATTTTCACAAAACTGCGGAGCAGTGTGCGACGAGCATGGCGAGCGATTTCACCAGGACAGAGCAGCAATGGAGAAACTGTATCAGGGCAAATGGGCCCCACCAACCCTTGCGGGCTATTGTCAGGGATGCTCCATTTCATGAACACTTGAAAGAAGCCCATATGCACAATTCAGAAGCTGAATAATGGCTGAACTATGTACTGACACAATAAGAGTATTATATACGTGGTATGTCATATATTCATGTAGCATCACAAACAGATGGGAATACATTGGTTTGAAATTTTTGAGTAACATTGTACTGTCGGCGTTATGTACATAAATGTAATATATAAAACTTATTTTCGAAACACTAGCAAATCAGCTGCTCTTTTTATCATATCTGATTTCAGTGCATTGAGAAATCCATAAGAAACAGCAAATTTTATCTCCAAAGCAGACAACTTTTAAAAACTTTTAGACCAGTCAAAATTGGTATCTGCAGATGCCGAAGGGGTTATTGTTTCTGCAATGGTGAAAACTAACAGGACTGAGCCAAATGTGTAAAATCAAATATACTGCAGCGGAGTTAGAAGTGTTTTCCGCATTGCTTGTGTGTTTCTCTTTGTCATTACATAATTATCTTTCATAATTCGAGACATACAATAATCGTGGACAAAGTTCAGTCCTCTCCAGTTACAGTCAAGATCCTGGTAATGTTTATTTTCGGGAATTCTTTCCAGTTAACAGTCAAGATCCTGGTATTGTTTATTTTCGGGAATTCTTTCCAGTTAACAGTCAAGATCCTGGTACTGTTTATTTTCGGGAATATATTACGAGTATATAACATATGGCAAAAGGGCTCCGTGTTTTTTTTTTTAAGACAATTCATCCGTATCACACTAGCTAAGAAGAAGAAATAAGTGGTAGTTCGCTTGGGTCAATTCCCTCTCTTCATACGCCACTCTAAGCACCGTAATATTAAAACCAGGTACTCAAAGGTGTAGGTCAACTCATAAATTATTTTCCGGCATTAAAACTAATCACACACTGGGATATCATTGGATTGCACTCCAGTTTGCATAGTAGCATTAAAGTCTAAGTAGAAACGTCAGACGTAATTCTTCTGTTACTGGTCACTGTTCCTCTGAACTTACTGCTTGCATCCCTCCACCTCCACGACGGGCGCGTAGCACACGTCTGGCAACAAACTCTCATCCCTTTTCTGTCCAACTCTCTAATGCAAGAGTTAACCGTTACTCCCAGTCCTTCAGTTTATGCGACAGGCCAGCTCTGGAATTTTCTTCTTCTATCTGTTTTTCCTACTTCATAAATTATGATCTCCAGTTTTTCAAACGCAGTTATGATCTCCAGTTTTTCAAACGCAGTGTGTCCAGGCATCTTGCAATGAATGGATCTTCAATTTGGCTCTCTGTTGTACTGTTTTTGTTGTTTTTTCTTTTTCTTGGAAGGAATGGTTTGCGTGCTCTTAGCCTTTGGTTCCTACTTTGTCGCATAAAAAAAAAAAAAATTCTTTTACAGATATGTTAAAAGGTGAATCTAGGGAGGAGTAAAGTTATGGTCCTCGGGAGACGTAAGTCAGTGAATGTACCATGAGGTTGGATGAGGAGGAAATGGAATATGTGAGTGCGTTTAAGTACTTGGGAAGTGTGATGAGTAAGGATGGAAGTTTGGAGGGTGAAGTGCTTGAAAGGGTACAACAAAGAAGAAAGGTTGCTTGTTCGTTGAAAACAGTGATAAGAAACAGGGAAGTCATGGAAGTGAAAAAGTTACTACATGACAGTATTGTGATACCAACTCTAACGTATTGAAGTGAAGCTTGGACCTTGTTGGAGGGACAGACGTCAAGAGTGAGAGCAGTGGAAATGAGTTATTTGGAAGGAGCATGTGGGGTCACAAGGAGAGACACAGTGACAAATGAGGATGTGAAGGAGTGTTGTGGTGTGAATGTGGATGTGATAAGAAGCATAAGGAAAAACACATTGAGGTGGCTTGGCCATGTGGAGAGGATGGAGAGACAGAGAGACGAGGAGAGTATGTGAGTGAGGCGGAGGCGGGGGGAGAGGGAGGAGGAGACCAAAGATGAGATGGAGGGATGGAGTGGAGAGGTATAAGAGAGAGGGGTGTGTGGGCTGGGAGCAGAGCAGTGAAATGGCGGGGGATTGGGCGACATGGAGGCGATTTGTTTTTGGCATCCCCTTGCGGGATAGAGGCGTCTGGCAAAAGGTGTAGGTAAATTAAAATGTTTGCCTGCTTTCCTGTTCCTAGGCAGAGTAAAGACGGGAAACATAATTCCCAAGACAGCATTTACCTAGCACCGGTTTTCTCCCTGATGCCTCGAAGACACAGCAGTAACGTAAACTTGCCTGGAAATATGAATATCCTCAAGCTCTTGATTGTTTGACACATGATCTGCTTGACTGGTACGTGATCAACAGGAAAGAATGAGAAGTCAGTGCATAACTTCTTTTAACACTGGGAACGAATATTCGTTTTTAACATTTCTATCTAGCTTCTATATGAGGAAGACTGAAACACATAATTCAGTAGAAAAGAAGGGGGTTTAACTGTGGAATAGCTACCTACATTAGTCAAGAGTAGAGGAATTTTAATAAGGAACTGTAGTAAAAAGCAATGGACAGGTAGTGCAGATGTTGATGTAACATCTGGATAATTAACGAAGAACTGTGCCTTCTCTATCTGAGCTCTTTTATCTTTTATGAAACTCCAGGGCAGAAAGGTGCCAATAGGAACAGACAGTGTATAAGTAAGTAAACAGTTTAAAGAAAAGAACTTCAGTACAATACAATCGCCATTTAACAATGCAGGTGCGGTAAGAGACAGAATAGTAACTACCACAGAGAAAGGACAGGTAGACAACCAGCACGGTCAACATTCTTGCCGAGTACACAAAAGAGTTAGTTACGTGAAATTCAACTTTTTTGAGAATTCCTTGATGAGTCTGGCATCCATGGAGTCCTTGAGGGTGGCAGTGCTGTATGGTTCATCAGTGTTCGGGGTGTAGTCCGCGTAGGGGAAGTAGCCAGCAGTAACTATCTTCATCCCGTGACCGTTCATATTAGGGAACTGATCTGTGGAAAAAAATATATATATATTACCCCACCAGGTATGGCAGTAGCAAATAGGATAATGATGATGATTCTGATGATGAGAAATGGCGTACTTTTTACATGAGTGGGAAATAGTGATGATGCACTACCTTTCCCGGAACTGTAGTTGTAAATGTTTATGATGATGATGATGATGGTGATGATGAGAGATGGCGTATCCTTTATATCAGTGGGAAATGGTGATGTACTATGTAGCCCAGAATTGTAGTTGTAATAGTTGTGATGATGATGATGGTGATAAGAGATGGCGTACCCTTTATATCAATGGGAAGTGGTGATGATGTACTACGTTGCCCAGAATTGTAGGTGTAATAGTTATGGTGATGATGATGATAAATGATACACTGTTGACCCTGTTTAGCAGTGGGAAATATAATGATAATGATGATAATGCTGGAAATGATGAGAGGTTACGAAGTTGGTAATCAGTGTCTTAAACCTGGTAATGATGATAAGTTATGAATTGTTAAATTTGTCCCATAATATGTATTTTGTGTTGAAGTTATCTCACTTTGAGATATAGTACACCATGATTTTAACCTCTTTTCATCATACTTTTAAAGCATGGGTAATATTTGGAGATAATCTAACTTGTCTCTCATTCATATACATGCGTTAATTTTAACACTCCTGTATAGTTTTTAATTCCTTCACTGTTTCACACACCTTCCCTCACTCATTCTGTTTCTTATTCTCATATTGTCTCGTATATGTGTGAAAACATAAACCTACATTCGAACAAAGGGATGTCATTCCGAAGAAATGTGCTTTTCCTCAGTGAAGTTAAATTTCTTCCGAACAGAACCTGAATGTCCGCTTGTCCAGTGTTGCAGTACATACAGCGGCGGTACACCATCAACTGTTGCAGCTCTCTTGGCTCACTCACACCTGAAAATGAAAAGATACTGGTATATTTTGAGTATAATATATAGTTAGTGGCTGCTACAGTTAAATAGTGTATTTTTCGCGCATGGAAATTGAAGGGATAATGAGAAAGAAAGGATAATCATGAACAAAACTTCGCCGACATAAGTGTCCGCATTGTATCCTGCCCTCCATACTTCTCATTTTCCCAAAAGACACACACTGTGCATCCTTCTCATGCTTTAGTTGTGTGCTTCAAAGAGTATTACATTCACATAGAAATAACTCATGGAATACATCTCGTACCACAGCTGGTATAAAATTGCCACTGGACATCTGCCCATGGGGGTGAATGTGGATGTACTCCCTATGACAACAGTACCGTGGCCAGACGGTACAGGGAGTAAGGGGATTTAATCTGTAGATAACCAGAGACAACAATGAATGTTGGCCTATGACCAACGGTGAGGTGGCTGATGTAACAACGAGAGGTATTTAAAGAAGGTTATGACAAAAGTAAGATAAGATGTGACAACTTCTTCACAACCAAGTATACATACTATTACATAATCCTAATAACAATAGAATTTTCTGGTCACCTCATAGTTTTTTCAGTAACTTTAGCACGTCATCACACGTTCTCCACTAAAATCTTCAGATAGAAACACTATAAATGACCTATGTAGAAAACTGAATATCCTTGCCAGCACATTTGCCAAAAATCCAACCTTAACCTGCTAAGTGCCGGAGCCATACCTGTACGGTCTGCAGTAACAACCGGCGTAAACACATGAATATTCAAATTTGCCAGGAGATGACTGGCATGGACACAGACGCACCTTCCCCACAAGTGTACCCATGCTATGAGTCACCCAGGCCGCTCCCATGAAGCGCGGGAGGCCCGCTCCTCAATCCTTCTTTGTTACTGCTTGTTTGAACATCATGTCACACCACGGCCATTCACAGCCTGAGATTGATGCCCTTTTGTTCATCCCTCATGATGGTGAATGTGATTCACTCATCGATGACGATGTGACTGATAAGATTACATTCAACCAGTCATTGAAACAAGCAGTGATGAAGAAATACAATCACCAAGAAAGGCTAGGTATATGGTGTATAGGCTAGCCACGTCCCAACCTTGTGTGCCACGAGACAAACCACCGCCATCAGCACCACACTGAACTCGCCCTTTGGATGAATCATCTAGTGATGAAAAGGGAGTGGAAAGCACCTCCAAGCTGCCTAGATGCGTGGGCTTACCTAGGAAAACAAAAATGAGTGAGGAAGGCTCCAAAGGTTGAAGTACAGGATGAGTACTACTTTATTCTACTCATCTGGCTCAGGTGGCGCTCCAGCCTGGTCACCACGCCGCACACCCTCACCCCAGCGAAGCACCTCCACCACCCTGCCACCACGTGCTGTCTCACCTCTGCCTCCCCGCTCTTCCTCCCCACAACCTCAAACGGTGGGGAAAGTAGGAAAGGGGAAAGGCAGGGGGAAGAAAAGCAAAGGTCATGGAAGCAGTTTGGCTGGAAGGCTTTCTCTCTAACCTACTCCCCAACTTCCTCCCTAGCTTCCTCCTCATCAACTTCCTCCCCAACTTCTTCCCCATCCTGACAATGGTGATGGTGCCCCAAGTGGTGATGAAGGAGGCATGGAAGGAGGCGACGACGTGAATTGGGAGTGGGATGATGGGAGTGATTTTTTCCCCCATCATTCATCCCTTCACTACCGGTAATAGGGCTGGCTGTACTGTCCCTGACCTTACTCCAGCCTCAAGGAGGATTGGTTTTTTCAAGAGTTTGTTATCACGAGAATTACCTGCAGTCTTGAAAATAGTTCTCTTGACCAATGCATATGCCTCCTTCTGCCGTGCGGGAGCAACACAAACACCCCACAGCAGCCTCTTCGATGCCAACGTGTCTTTGGATGAGATAAGCCTGTTCCTGGCCCTGGTTCTCCAGACGGGGCTAATCAAGAAGAACAGACTGCCGTCCTATTGGACTGTTGACCCCATGACAGGTTCCAGTATATACTGAGCTGCCTACATTTCTTTGGTGCTCTCGACCCTGTAAACCTTAACAACTTGGATGAGATGAGAAGGATTCGGTTGGTTTTCGATCACCTGAAGGAGAGGTTCTCTACCTCTTTCTACTGACACCGAGACCTGGTCATAGGAGAGAGTCTCGTGTTGTGGAGAGGAAATATTTCCTTCAGGCAGTACATCACCAGCAAGAGGCACCATTTTGGCTTCCAAATCTTCGTTATGTGTGACTGCAAGACTGGATATGTGCAGGACATAGTCCTGTACACCAGTTCATAAAAGGACTCTTGCACTTTCAGGGGCCGTGGTGGAGACGATGATGGAGAAGTATCTTCATCGTGGGCACATACTGTACCTGGATAACTGGTACAAAAGCCCCCTTCTCGCTTGGTTCCTGCACCTGCAGGAGATGGGAGTGTGCGGTACTGTCAAGAAGTACAGACGGCATATGGTGCATGTAGGCTGGAAGCTGGTGAAGAAGGACATGGTGTTTTATAAGGCCAGTAATATCCTTGCCATACCCTGGCACCACAACCGAGAAGTCAACCTTTTCTCTACAGTGCACCGCCCTCTGATGCACCTAACAGGTCAACTGACTATCAGAGTGAGAGTCAGGTGCCAGTGCGAAAGCCTGAAGCCATCCTAGAACACAACATCAATATGAGGCTAGTTGACCAGTCACACGCCACGATATCCAGTGTTGACTGTGCTAGGTCCATAATGAAATGGTACGAGAAGTTCTTCTTTCATCTTCTTGATATCACGGTCCTGAATCCCCACATCCTCCACGCCAATATAACGGGAACCAGCGAAACCTCTGCGACTCACCAGCCGTCACTTCCCCAGCATGGTCCCTGCCACAGAGATGCACAGGAATGTGCAGTGGCACTGTCATGTGTGTCGACAAAGCACTGTCAGGCCCCGTACACAGCAGTGGGTCTATGCATCGTTCCCTGCTTTGAGGAATACCACACCCAACTCCATTAATAACTGAACAGAAGAGGAGTGCGAAAAATGATGCAAGTGAAATGTATTTATTTGTAAATATGTAATGATAATTATCTCATATGTAAATGTAATATGACAAGAAACTAGTGTTTGTGATATTATAATAGTAACTGAAGTAAAATAAATTACATATGTGTGTGTGTGTGTGTGTGTGTGTGTGTGTGCACAAGAAAATGACACTGTGAGAATTTTGCCATGTGAGAAAAGAGAACGGTAGTGTGTTGAGAGTGCGAGGAAAAACACCAAACCTGTGTAGAATTATAAGTTATGTGGAAAACAAATATGTACGGTACAATATGTGTGGGCACAGACTTTCTACCTCAGAAACGTAGAATAGGAACTATTACAAACATTTTATGGGCAATCCATCTCACTCACTCGCTTGTCATAATGAGCCAACATACATAACTATGCCTGGGGACACTTCCTATATCATTTGTATACCCAACAAGAGTGTCTTTGGCTCGAATACCATAGTTACCGATGAGGAAAATGCAGATCTTCTGCCTCTTCTCACTCTGTGCCAGTAGTGGACGGTGAAATCTACAGGCGTTACTCCAAAGTTTTCAGCTGCCTGCTCAGGAAGAATCGACCTCAAAATCGACCTAAATGGCTTCTATGAGTACTTTTACATTCGTTCTCCATGTTTTCTAATCATTCCTAACCTATTTTGGAAAAAAAAAAAAGGTCAAAAACTGTCCGGCACCACGGCTCCATTAGGGTCCAAAGTCTGCCGGCACACGGTGGGTTAAAGCAAGTCAATCAGAATGTCCCTGTACTAGAACTTGACTCTCCCGAAATCGCTACACTTAAGATACAGACTAGATACGTAAAAGTAATCCATCCTGGACAATCTACCAACCAACAAAGCTACCAGGTCCAGATGGCATTCCAACAATCATTTTGAAAAAATAAAAAAAGTGTTCCCTAGAACTTGCTCCTGTTCTGCTGTAGTTAAATTATTCAGACTATTCAGTGGTACTTTTTCATTCCCCTAATTCTTGGAACGAAACCAATATCCGCCCACTTCCAAAGAAAAGAAGTTTATCTGACCCCTCTGATTACAGACCACTAGCTATCATATATTCTCTTGGTAAAGTATTTGAGATTGCAGTTAATAAATGCATTGTTACATATCCTGAATCCAACAACTTAATTAGTGGCAGATAGTATGCTTTTCACCATGAAAAGTCCATTGTTGGCATACTCAGTCTCTTGTGACATTCCATTCATTAGTCAGTTGACCATCACTGGAGAAACTCATTCAGTAGCCCTTGATATTTTAAAGCTTTTGACTGAGTGTGACAATTCCCTGCTACTTAAACTCCCTTGCTATGGCCTATCACCTTTGTTTCACTTATTTCATCACCTCTCTACTGCAGACAAACGAGTAAGAGTAAATGGTGTTTGTTTTCAGTTTCCACTCAGTTATTGCTGGCATGCCACAAGGATCAGTTCTGACTCAAACCCTATTCCTAAATCATATTAATGATCACGTATCAATCACCACTAATCCCATTCACAAAAATTTAATATCACGT
The DNA here is from genome assembly GCF_032717465.1 of Coenobita brevimanus. Classification (NCBI taxonomy): domain Eukaryota; kingdom Metazoa; phylum Arthropoda; class Malacostraca; order Decapoda; family Coenobitidae; genus Coenobita; species Coenobita brevimanus. Next base: position 47,725,067 of record NC_136993.1, on the reverse strand, counting down.
TCAACTCAGTACAGCAATCTCCATAAATCAAGACTTATCTAAAATCACTGAATAGGGACAAATAACATTGTCTCATTTAATGCTAGGAAAGCGAAATATATACAGTTCACTATTTAACAGATAATGCCTGATTCCCATATTATCTTCAGTGCTACTAATAATCATATCTCTAACACTGACGAAATTCTCAGTGTCTCACTTAACAATACCCACAGCTGGACCTCTGACAACCTTACACTCACTCCTGGAAATGATAGTGAGGGGTCAGATAACGTATCATGTTGAAAAAATCCAATTGGTCATTGGTCGTCTACTAACATAGTGTTGACGACTGATTTGGTATCCTAAGTGGCAAATAGAGGATGCAACTAGTTGGCAGTGAAGGTGTTGGCCACTGGGTCAAGGTAGGTGCAAAACCCGGGAGGAATGCTGTATTCTCGGTGGAACCATTGGTAATACCGTGGTAGTACCAGTGTGACTCGCAAACCAGTATGTTGATGAAATGTTAAAACTTGGAATTATTGAGCCATCAGTCTCCCCGTGGAATGCCCCATTATTCTTCGTGCCCAAACGAAAGGGAGAAATGCGTGCCGTAGAAGATTACCGCAAACTAAACAATCACACAATCCCGGACAGACTTCCCATGTCATTGCTAAGCGACATCCTACAGATTATTGGACCAGAAAATAATGTATTTTCCACGGCTGATTTGGACAATGGATACTATCAAATACGAGTACATCAGGAGTCACGTAAATATACTGCCTTTTCCACTAATACAGGACATTATCAGTACAGGAGAATGCCCATGGGACTGAAGACTGCCCTGGGCACATTCCAATGTCTTATGAATTGCGTACTGTCCGGAATTTTAGGACAAGGAATATTTATTTATCTTGATATTATCATCGCAATGAAAGATATCACAGAACATCTCCAGAAATTAGACCTACTCTTACTAAAGTTTGGTGATGCTGGTTTAAAAATGATGCTTTCTAAATGCAAATTTTGCTTTAAGGAAATAAAATTCTTAGGCCATAGATTAAGTGCTAAAGGTATTCACACCACCGATGACAAAATACAGGCAGTGAGAGACTTCCCTGAACCCACTACGGCCGATGAAGTTAGACAATTTATAGGTCTAGCAGGGTACTATAGGTCATTCATACAACAATTCTCTCATATAGCCTTTCCTCCATTATAACTACTCAAAAAAACATGCTATATTCCAATGGGGAGAAGAACAAAAGCAAGCATTTAACAAATTAAAAAATAAACTTACAAATGCACCATGTTTAGCATATCCGGATTTCACAAAACCCTTTGTTATTTGTACAGATGCATCAGTTAAAGGATTAGGGGCTGTATTGATGCAAGAAGATAAAAGAGGACAGAATCAACCAATTGTATTTACCAGCAGACAAATAAAAGGTGCAGAGAAAAATTATTGCACTACAGACTTAGAGGCACTTGCGGTGGTTATTGCATTACAAAAGATTCGAGATTTGGTATATGGTTACGAAATAATTTATTCACCGACCATAAACCGCTAGTGGGTATGTTTCAAGAAAAACTCCTCTCTGGGAGGAGAGCAAGATGGAAATATACAATCGAAAACTACAATGTCCATATTCATTATATACAAGACAAAATGAATCTAGTAGCCGATGCATTATCTAGGAACCCAAAGACAATTCATGTCACAGCATTAGATCTCAAAAGACACATCACAAACCACGAAGAAATCGCAAAAGCACAAAGACTTGATCCAACATGGTCTAACGTTATATACATGTTAGAAAGTGGAGATGACATACAATTACCCAAACTACATGTACCACTAGAACAATTCACAATAATTATATATGCTTTATACAGGATCAACCCAGGTAACCAAAATGCTGAAGAAATAATAAACAATTGGTAGTACCTAATGACATGATACCCCAAGTATTACGAACGATACACGACAGCCCACATTCAGGATATCCTGGAAAGGATAGGACATTAAAACAAGCCCAGTTGTTATATTACAGGCCATCATTGCAAAAAGATATAAACAATCATATACACAGATGCGAATCCTGTGCAAAACACAAAGGATACCCAATCACACCTGCACTGATGGGTAATTACCCTGTACCACATCAACCATGGGACGTTGTCGCAGTTGATTTACTCAAGATGCCATTATCATACAATAATAAACAATACCTATTCGTAGCAACGGATCATTTTTCCTGTTATGCAATTTTAGCCCCAATTAAAGATAAAACAGCAGACACAGTAGCAAAGGCAATAATAGATGATGTAATATGCCACTTTATTACCCCAAAGGTGCTAATAAGTGATAATGGAGGAGAATTTAATTCTGGTATCTTACAAGAAATATGTAAACAATTGGCTAAACTATCAAAAAGGTTAACGTTTTAGCCTATCACCCAGCATCCAATAGGTTAGTAGAGAGACAAAACAAAAAAGTATTAGATGTACTACGACACATTCTCAAAGAATACTATGCAAGCTGGGATGATTGGATTCCCAGAATAGGAGCCTCAATTGATGGATCTATAAATAAATCTATAGGTGACACACCACATTTCATTATATATGGGACAGATAAAAAACTACCATATGAGATTCTAGAAGCCCAGAATATACCCATATACCACTACGATGATTTAACTCTGTTTATGTGAATTCCAGGACATACGTAAAAAAGTTATAAAACAACGATGTCCAAGGAAGAAATGAGGGAGGCATTTAATAAAAAAGGCAAGAGACTCGCCTATCAGGTTAGGAGACATTGTCTATATCATACGAGAGACAATAAATTATCCCCAAAATTTGAGGGCCCATATAGATTAATTAACATAAAAGTAAACAAAGTTTTAATTAGGTCACTGTGAAGTGGCGAAGAGAAACAAGTTCATATTAAACATTTGAAACGAATTTCAAGGGAACTATCCAATAATTTTACAGTCTCGGATACCACCGAACAACCGAACATAACTCATGAAACCAATTAAGAAAACAACAATAATTACAAAAATAAATTAAGGTCATATAGCAAACAATGAAACATAGATGCAACCGTTCCAAAAAAAATCTGCAGCACATCATTTACATGATTGAAATACCGATTTAAACTCCTTCTATGAATGATATAACAAGCAAGTTATTGCTTTCTGTTAGTCAACCGTAACACACATCATCACTGACATCGACCACAACATGACCATATTAGAAAACGAATAGACTTCTTTTTGTTGGTAGGAAACGATGAAGGGACTTATGCTATGGATTTTCCTTTACATAGCAAGATGATATGCTCATTTAGACCTCCAGTAGAGTTCGTTACAGGACACTTATGCAAGGAACGTCGAATGCTGGTAATGGCAAGATCACAATTGACTTCCTTCCAGTTCATGAGCTACGTCAGATAATTAGACAAGGCATAAATAAACATAAATTGAAGCCTTTGTTCCGAAGTAGGGATCTCATGCAATATTATCCATATTTAGAAGCAACACTAACACCAACATCAGTAGTAGTTCAAGTACCATTCATAACTGACGACCTGTTCACAGTATACGAAATAAACCTCTTCCCTTCTAAGAATAATAACACTTTGGTTATCATCAACATCAACACTGACATCGAACTCATCATGGTCTTCAAGAGACGGAACACTGTCACTTTCGCCAGGGAATCAACGATTGGACGAAAGTGCCGTACATTCTTACATCCTCTTCACTTTTGTCCTGTGTAGATTTTCACATTTCAGCCTACTGAAACAGTCCCTTGTGAAATGGCTGCATAAGAAATCACGACATTCATAATCACTGCAACTTCACTTTTGCTCCAGATAAGCTTGTACACCATCGACGCATCGGACACTCACAGTTTTTTAAATTCACTCATAACACATCAGTTTACATAGTCTGTCCAGATATACCACCATCTCATACTTCAGGATCAGGATTATACATAGCACCAGACTACTGTGCGGTATTTACACCATCCATATCCACTTTATCCACCATCAATCACTATGCCACCCTCAATCATAACACACAATCATTTCCACCCACTACCTAATATGGACTTAAACATGAGCAGAAGTATTAAGATGACTTCACCTAAGTTTGAAACTATGCAACTGATCAATGAAACAATGAAGCCCTAGGAAGATTTGAGTCTGAGTATGTTTAACCCATATTATGTGTATAGCCCAGCACCTACTGTCTTTATAATCTTCTGTATTGTATTTGCAGTAGTGCTGTTTGCAATGCACAGAATGCATGCAAGAATTGCAAACTTGGAGTCAGTATTTAGTTGGGGTAACGTGCGAATTTCAGTAAACCCCTCTGAATGAACTGTACATATTTGGAAATTAGTATTAATTTTACAGAAAAATAATAATTGAATGACACATAATATAGAAGTATACCAGTATCATTACCTCTGTATGAAATATTAATAGCTCTTACCACAATCTTAACTTTGAACTATTTTTTTTTTTTTTTTTGCATATATGCATATTACTGTTATACATACACATCTTACAATATGTCATACAATAACCAATTTAACCATATTGCATTTGTTCAGTTATGCATAATTGTTTAAAATGTAATATTACTGGATCATTGCAATGTTACCATTAATATTATATCTAGGCAATATTATGATCAATGATGTGAATTAATAGATTAGCATATGTCAATGATGATTGCTGTCAGAGGACTGCCAGTTGGGGTGACCGAGCGATGTCAGGACTCCATATTATAATAATACAACTCATAGATAGATAGATAGATAGGTAGATAGGTTGAAGCACCAAGCCAGGGTGTGAGATAGGAAGTGTATCAGAGAGAAGCAACCAAAAAAGAAACAAGCTTGCAACTCTTAAGTGAAGGAATGCTAGAAGTACACCGAAAGCAGTACATACACACAGACATACAGAGTTCTAGAAACTTCCACGACAGTATAGCCCACGTGACACGACCCCTGCTAAAGGAGAATGTAGGAATCAGAGATCAGAAAGGGGCTAGCCATAGAAATGACAGGTAGTGGAGAGAGCAAATAAGAAGAGGAGTCCGATGAGACTTAGTAAATTGAGTCCCTGTGTAATACATACGCTGCTCAACTTTGACTTTCTTTGAAGATAATGAATCAAGATCAACTCCCTGTATTTGTCTTTAGCTCCTTCTGCTCTTCGACTAGGACAATAACTATAACCAAAACACAAGACTTACATCTTTTGTAGAAAACTTTGTAGCTTCTTTCAGTGTGTTTTGTAGATCAGTTATACATATCTTAGACTTGTGGACGAGCGGTTGTTATACGTTAGTAGTTTTGTAAGTAGATAATCTTCATTTCCTTTATCATGCAATGACAGGAGGGGTAAAGATTAGTATGGAACTATTTTTATTTGTCTTGGCAATATTAACAAAGTCTCTCACACACGAGTGAAGTATAGAGTCCTGCTGTTATCTCCACACTGTCTCATTCTATCTCTGCCACCCTCTCGCCCCTGTTGCTAGCCTCCTCCCTTCTCCTCCTCTTTCTCTTCGTATATAAGAACTTTCATCTCGTGGACTACACTGTCGTCCAAATGTTCTAGAAGCCTGTGTGTGTGTATGTGTGTATGTGTGTGTGTGTGTGTGTGTGTGTGTGTGTGTGTGTGTGTGTGTGTGTAGTCACAAGGCACTGTTTGTGGGCTATTGTGCTGGTGTGAGACATTCTGGAGAGGTGCTGATGTCACTTCCTCTGGCCCCTAGGTTTGACATTGGCCTAACCTCTAGATTATATTATGTTTGTTGCTAGTTATTATGTAGTAAGATATTTTACAGTCCTGACATCGCTCAGTCACGTCAGCTGGCGGTCCTTCGACAGCAATCATCATTGACATATGCTAATCTGTTAATACATAACATTGATTATAATATTGCATAGACATAATATTCATATTAATATTGTACTGGCCTAATAATATTCTAGAAACATAATACATTTTAAACAAATTGTATGCATAATTGAACAAATGCACTAGAGTTAAATTAATTATAAAATATTGTATAACATATTATAAAATGTGTATGCATAACAGACATACGCATATAATTGTGGAATGGTAATACTGCTAGGTCATTACATTGCATATGGAGTTATCCCCTTAGAAATAGCTAATATTTCACCTAACTTGTATGATGATTCTGGTAATACAGAATTGTAGCAACATTGTATGAACTGTTACATAATTGTATTTTTATTGTACATAATTGTATTATAATTGTTACATATCGTTTGCAGTTACATAACTGTAGCAAGTGTAACATAATTGTATTAACATTGTAGTAATATTGTACTAACATCGTAGTAATATAGAATTGTACTAACATTGTATGAATTGTTACTCACTAACTGTATTGTACATAATTGAATTGTAATTGTTACATATAGTTTTTAGTTACATAATTGTAGCAAGTGTAATGAAATTCTAGTAACACTGAAGTAATATTGTAGTAACATTGTAGTAATACATTCTGAGTAGACTGTAGCACCAGTCGAGCAGGGCAGTAATCCCAAGGTGGATGGAAAGCTGATGACAGGGAGAGCTGGAGCTCCCGTTTCATCAGCCCTTGGGTCTAGGTCCCGACCATCCCCCTTTGCTGAACTTTTTCAGTGTCTTAGTAACACAGAGAGTAGATCAGCATGCTCTCCAATACAAGTTTATCAACACCAAACTACATGCACAGTACACATCACACTTTCTTTTCAAAATTAAAAACAATAAAATGGAGTCGAATAACATAACCTCAGAATCCTCGGGGGAGGGGGGGATAAATGCCCCCACCTTTTGCCCCTCTCCCGGTGACGACTCAAGATGCCTGGAACCACTGTCTGACTCTCTTCTTCATTTCTGCAACATTCGTGGCCTTTCCTCTAACTTTTGCTCTGTTGAGCGAAACCTCTAACCCTCATCTTTTTCTAATTGAGACTCAACTGTCTGAGGCAACTGACAGCAGTCCCTTTTCCATATCCTCCTACTTTCACTATACTCATTTCAAAGCCAAAGGTGGCTGTTGTGTATATATACGCAACAACTTATCTTGCTCTCGTGTTCCTGAACTCGATTCCTCTGAATTCTCTACACTTTGGCTTCGGCTTTCATGTCATTCTCTGACTAAATTTATCTGCGCTGTTTACTTATCTCCTAATTCTACTGGCCATCAAAAATTCTTTGACTATCTTGCTTCTGCGATGGAACACATTCTAACCATTTCTCCTTTCTCTGAAATCTCCATTCTAGGAAATTTCAATGTTCACCACCACCTTTGGCTCTCCTCTCCTTTCACTGATCCACCTGGTGAACAAGCCTACACCTTTTCTATCCTTAATGACCTAGAGCAGCTTGTACAGCACCCTACCCGTAACCCTGACCGCCTTGGAGAGAGCTCCAACATACTTGACCTCTTCCTTAAAACTAATCCTTCTGCTTACACTGTTAATCTTTTCTCTGCGTTGGGCTCTTCCGATCACAACCTTATCACCTTAACCTGTCCTATCACTCCGGTACAGCCTGCGGACCCAAAGAAACGTCGTCTGTGGCACTTTGGAGCTGTGGATTGGGAGGCCCTCAGAAAGTAGAAAGTACTTCTTTGATTTTCCCTGGAAGGATTATTGCTTCTGTGGCCGGGAGCCATCTGGATGTGCCTTGCGCATTATGGAAGTTATTCTCTCGGGCATGGAAGCATACATTCCTTTCCCATATCCTTTGACTAATGCACGAAAGCCTTGGTTTAATCACGCTTGTTCTAATGCTGTCCGCAACAAGGAGAGGGCCTATAAAAGGTACCGGAGCCACCCCACCCCTGAATCACATCATATCTGCCTGGAATCGTGCTAAGTCTGTTCTTCGCTCTGCTAAAAATAATTTCATCCATACTAAATCCTCTCAACTCTCTAACTCGAATTCTTCCCTCTCCTTCTGGCACCTTGCCAAAAACCTTTCTAACAACTTTACCTTATCAACTTTCCCTCCTCTTTTCTACTCTGTCGGCTCTGTAGCTATTTCTTCTATTGATAAAGCAGATCTCTTCACTCAGACTCTCTCCTCAAATTCCACCTTAGACGATTCTAGTGCTGTTCCTCCATCACTTCCCCCCTCTAACTTTCTCATGGCTGACATTAAAATTTCTTTAGCTGATGTATTTTCTGCCATTACAGGCCTCAATACTAATAAGGCATATGGGCCTGTTGGAGTCCGTCCTGTTGTTCTCAAGAACTGTGCTTCAGTGCTTTCACCCTACCTAGGCAAACTCTTTTGCCTTTGTCTATCAAATTGTACCTTTCCTTCTTGCTGGAAGTTTGCTCCCATTCAGCTAGTCCCAAAGAAGGGTGACCATTCCCAGCCCTCTAACTATCGTCCAATTGCTTTAACATCCTGTCTCTCGAAAGTTTTCTAGTCTGTTCTTAACAGAAAAATATTAAAGCGTCTTTCCTATCACAACCTTCTTTCTGATCGTCAGTATGGGTTCCGTCAGGGACGCTCCACTGGCCATCTTCTCACCTACCTTTCAGACCCCTGGTCATTCTCCTTTCGGCACTTTGGCGATAGCTTTGCCTTTGCACTTGGCATCTCAAAGGCTTTCGATCGAGTCTGGCATAAATCTTTAATTTCCAAACTGCCCTCTTACTGTTTCTATCCTTCTGTCTCTGCCTTCATCTCTAGCTTCCTTTCTGGTCTTTCTATAGCCGCTTTTGTAGATGGGCATCGTTCTCCTAGATCTATTAACAGTGGTGTTCCTCAGGGCTCTGTCCTATCACCAACTCTCATCCTTTTATTCACCAAAGACCTTCTAAGCTGTACATCTAACCCTATCCACTCATACGCTGATAACTTCACCCTTCACCTTTCCATTTGATTCCTGCAACGTCCGTCTCAGCAATTACTTCAATAAACAAGGGATGAGGCTATAGCACACCTAATGTCTGACTTGGCTCGTATCTCTAACTGGGGTAAAAATAATCTTGTTGTTTTTAATGCATCAAAGACTCAGTTTTTGCACCTATCAACCCCCAAAAATCTTCCACAGGTATACCCACTAATGTTTCATAATATTCAGCTTAATCCTGCATCATCCTTGAAGATGGTTGGGGTTTCGTTTACTCAGGACTTATCTTGGAAAGATCATATTACATCTCTTGTAAAATCTACTTCCAAGAGACTGGGTGTGCTAAGCCGACTCCATTCCTACTTTACCCCTGCATAATTGTTGACTCTATACAGGGGTTTTATCCACCCCTGCATGGAGTTCAACTCTCATGTGTGGGGGGGCTCCCCACGTATAGCTCTTCTCAATGGGGTGGAGACAAAGATTTTTGCCTCATTAACTCTTCCTCTTACTGGCTCCCTTCAACCTCTGTTTCTTTGCCGCACTGTTACATCTTTATCTCTTTTCTATCGCTACTTCAATGGTCACTGCTCCTCTGAAATGTCTGAATGCATTCCTCCACCTCTACGACAGGCGCGTAGCACCCGTCTAGCAACAAACACTCATCCCTTTTCTGTCCAACTCTCTAATGCAAGAGTTAACCATTACTCCCAGTCCTTCATTTATCCAACAGGTCAACTCTGGAATTGTCTCCCTCTGTCTGTATTTCCTGCTTCCTATGATCTCCAGTCTTTCGAACTCAGTGTGTCCAGGCATCTCGAAATGATCGGATCTTGAATTTGGTTTCTCTCTTGTATTTTGTTTTTCTCTTTGAAGGAACAGTTTTATAGGCTCTAGCCTTTGGTTCCTTCTTCCTCACGAAAAAAAAAAAAATGTAACATTGTATGAACTGTTACATAATTGTATTGTTACATAACTGTATTGTACTTAATTGTAGTGTAATTGTTACATATGTTTTGTAGTTACATAACTGTAGCAAGTGTAACATATTTCTAGTAACACTGTAGTAATACTGTAGTAACATTGTAGTAATACATAAAAGCAACATTGGAAGAATTGTTACATAATTGTATATTTACATAATAATTGTATTGTACATAATTTTTTTTTTTTTATGCGAGGAAGAAGGAACCAAAGGCCATGAGCCCGCAGTAACAGTTCCCTCCAAGAGAAAAACAAAATACAATATAGAGCCAAATTCAAGATCCGATCATTTTGAGATGCCTGGACACACTGTGTTTGAAAGACTGGAGATCATAGGCAGCAGGAAATACAGACAGAGGGAGACAGTTCCAGAGCTGACCTGTTGCATAAATGAAAGACTGGGAGTAACGGTTAACTCTTGCATTAGAGAGTTGGACAGAAAAAGGATGAGAGTTTGCTGCCAGACGGGTGCTACGCACCCGTCGTAGAGGTGGAGGAATGCAAGCAGACAGTTCAGATGAGCAGTGACCATTAAAGTAGCGATAGAAAAGAGATAAAGATGCAACAGCGCGGCGAAGAGACAGAGGTTGAAGGGAGTCGGTAAGAGGAGGAGAGTTAATGAGACAAAAAGCCTTTGACTCCACCCTATTGAGAAGAGCTGTATGTGGGGAGCCTCCCCACACATGAGAGTTGTATTCCACACGGGGGCGGATAAAACCCCTGTATAGAGTCAACAATTGCGCAGGGGTAAAGAAAGAGCGGAGTCGGCTTAGCACACCCAATCTCTTGGAAGCTGATTTTACAAGAGATGTAATATGATCTTTCCAAGATAAGTCCCGAGTAAATGAAACCCCAAGCATGTTCAAGGATGATGCAGGATTAAGCTAAATATTATTAAACATTAGTGGGTATATCTGTGGAAGATTTTGTCGGGTTGATAGGTGTAAGAACTGAGTCTTAGATGCATTAAAGACAACCATATTATTTTTACCCCAGTCAGGGATACGAGCCAAGTCAGACATTAGGTGTGCCATAGCCTCATCCCTTGTTTGTTGAAGTAACTGTTCAGATGGGCGTTGCGGGAACCGAATGGAAAGGTGAAGGGTGGAGTCATCAGCGTATGAGTGGATAGGGTTAGATGTACAGCTTAGAAGATCATTGATGAATAAAAGGAAGAGAGTTGGTGATAGGACAGAGCCCTGAGGAACACCACTGTTGATAGATCTAGGAGAAGAACGATGGCCGTCTACAACAGCGGCTATAGAACGACCAGAAAGGAAGCTAGCGATGAAGGCACAGATAGAAGGATAGAAACCGTAGGAGGGCAGTTTGGAAATTAAAGATTTATGCCAGACTCGATCGAAAGCCTTTGAGATGTCAAGTGCAATGGCAAAGCTTTCGCCAAAGTCCCGAAAGGAGGATGACCAGGAGTCTGAAAGGTAGGTGAGAAGATCGCCAGTGGAGCGTCCCTGACGAAACCCATACTGACGATCGGAGAGAAAGTTGTGATAGGAAAGATGCCTTAAAATTTTTCTATTAAGAATTGACTCGAAAACTTTTGAAATACAGGACGTTAAAGCAATTGGACGATAGTTGGAGGGTTGGGAGTGGTCACCCTTCTTTGGGACTGGCTGAATGAGAGCAAACTTCCAGCAAGAAGGAAAGGTACAAGTTGACAGACAAAGACGAAAGAGTTTGCCTAGGCAGGGTGTAAGCACAGAAGCACAGTTCTTGAGAACAACAGGAGGGACCTCATCAGGCCCATATGCCTTGTTAGTACTGAGGCCAGTGATGGCAGAAAATACATCAACTGAAGAAATTTTAATGTCAGCCATGAGGAAGTCAGAGGGGGGAAGTGATGGAGGAACAGCACCGGAATCGTCTAAGGTAGAATTGGAGGAGAAAGTCTGTGCGAAGAGATCTGCTTTATCAGTAGAAGAAATAGCTACAGAACCATCAGAGTAGAAAAGAGGAGGAAAGGATGATGAGGTAAAGTTGTTAGAAAGATTTTTGGTAAGATGCCAGAAGGAGCGGGAAGAATTCGAGTTGGAGAGTTGAGAGCATTTAGTATGGATGAAATTATTTTTAGTAGAGCATCTGTAACAATTCTAGTAACACTGTAGTAATATTGTAGTAACATTGTGATAATACATAACTGTAACACTGTATGAATTGTTGCATAATTGTATAGTTACATAATAATTGTATTGTACATAATGGTATTGTAATTGTTACATATCGTTTGTAGTTAATTGTAACAACTATAACATAATGCAATCGTTTGTCGTTAAATAATTGTAGTAATTGCAGTAATATTGTAGTAACTGCTATCCTAACATCGTTAATCCGGTCATGCTGCGGTCGATAATAGATGATGTGCCTTGCCACTTGCTCGTGGAGAACAATAATTTGCTTTTTTTTTTCACTTATAGAAGGAGTTTAAGTTGTATTTTGGCATTTGTAGTAACACACCTATTTTCATTGTTATGTGATCTTACTGTAATTTTTTCTTTACCTGTTGATTTTCTATAGTTTGTTTTTCTTCGTTTGTCTACGCATTTTCATTGTTGTCCAAGGTTGCATGAATGCTGGTTAATTCCCCTGGGACCCTTTATTTAAGGCTTAGTTTATATTGTACAGATATTACTGAAAATGATATTATATTGCCTCATAATTTGTTATTTTATATAAAAAATATATATACACTATACACAACATTATACTGTATACATTCACTGGTTGTTCATTTGTATTTATCATAGGCAATATATGTGTCAGCACTGTGTGGAAATCTTTGTCTTCACGATTGTGTGGAGGATATTGTTCATTCTTGCTAACGCTATTTGTGTTGGCCATTTTTTTTTCCTGGTTTTCCTTGTAACTTAGTTTCTCTGTTTCCACTAGGTAGCTGAATGTATGAAACACATATTTTATGTAGGTATAAATGGTAACACTCGTTGCTAGTAAATAAATGCTATAATAAATGAATGAATATATACAGTGTAGAATATCAATTGCTGGTGCAAGTATTTAGTGACTGAATTATGCAGATAACTGAAGTAGGTATGTGTACGTAAGTTTTAACTGTACAGCACGTTTTATATGTTTGTGCAGAAGATGTTGTCTATCACTGTGTATTGTATAAATGAAGTAACTATGTAACTCACTAATTTTGACCGCGGTGTGAATGGTGTCGGTGATCGTCTAGGTGATGAGTTAATTGACATGGCGTGGGATGTCCTTAACTTCTCAGCAAAACGCTGGCAAGTCGATTTCTCACACTCTGGTAGCTGTGGTGAGTAAATGAGTAACGATGAGTAATGTTGAGTAACGATGAGTAAGGTGAGAGGTGAGTGAGGGATCAGGTTTTTGCTGCCGTCGTCACCCCTGGCTCAGCATTGTGGTGGTGGTGGAGGTGGTGGGTAGGTTGGAGAGAAGGGTGGGGTCAGGTGGGGGGATGAAGTTGTGGGTTGTGAGTTAACTCTCGCTCTTCGTTTGCTTGTTTGTTTTTCTTTCTCGATGTATTCTCAGTCCTTTTTTCTTGTGATTTACTCGTTGTGGGATGAAGAATGTTGCTACTTCTAGGTGCGTGTATTAGATTATAGAGACGACTCGTAGACTTATCACTTGTAGTTGATCGTAGATGGTTGTAGTTTGTTGCTTCGTCATAGAAATTGGAAGACTGCTTGTATCAATATTTTGTTAAACTACTGGAAAGGTGTCGTGTGACCTCTTAACACCTACATCAGCATGATGATCGGGGAGATAGAGAGGGGGTTGGAGAGAATACTGTCAGGAGCTGGTTGTGAGTTGTTGGTTTTAAGAGGTATTGTTTGTTTTCTATCTTGATAATGTAGACTCAACTGTACACTCGTAAACTCGTAGACTCGTGGACTTGCAGATTCGTAAACTCATAGACTCGTAGCCTAAACTCGTAAACTTGTAAACTCGTTCTTCTTGCTGTATACTCGTTTGTCGTTACTTGATCGTACAGTTGTAGTTTCCTGATGGTGTAGAATCAACTGTAGAACTGAAGCTGATGTTGGTTACAGTCTCGCCTGTTTTTTTTAGAAATTCACTGTAGAACTGAAGCTAATCTTGGTTAGAGTCTCGCCTGCTTTTGTAGAAATTCAGTGTAGGTTCGTAGATGAGGTTCGTACTTTTGCTGCCACCTTCTATTATATGTGACTCTTTGGTCTTGTAATATGTAAGTCCTGAGTTTTGGTGAAAGTTATTATGCTAGTCGAAAAGCAGGAGGAGTTAAAGATGAATACAGGGAGTTGATCTTGATTTATTATCTTCAAAGAAAGTCTAAGTTGAGCAGCGTAAGTATTACACAGGGATTTAATTTACTAAGTCTCGTCAAACCCCTCTTCTTATTTGCTCTCCCCACTACCTGTCTGTTCCATGGCTAGCCCCTTTCTGATCTCTGATTCCTACATTCTCGTTTAGCGGGGGTCATGTCTCATGGGCTATACTGTCGTGGAATCTTCTAGAACTCTGCATATCTGAGTGTATGTACTGCTTCTGGTGCACTTCTAGCTTTCCTTCACTTAAGAGTTGCAAGCTCGTTTCCTTTTTGGTTGATTCTCTCTGAAACACTTCCAATCTCACACTCTGGCTTGGTACTTTTATCTATCTATCTATCTATCTTTGAGTTGTATTTTTATAATATGGAGTCCTGACACCAGTGGTCAGGATCACCACTATGGCAATGGAGTGATCTGCTGGGTGTTATTGGGTCTTTGATTTGCTGGTGCAACTCTCTCTAAGAGATAATAGTGGCCTATGCCCAGAGTCGGACACATAAAAACAAAAAAAATAAATGAATAAATAGTGATGGTGGTGGTGAGTTCCCACCAAGATGATGTTGGCCCTAGGCATGAATGAAGAAATATGGGACACGCAGAAAACAGCAAGGATCAGTTATGCAAACAAATTGGAAAATTAAGTTAAAATATGCATTCTACAACAAGATTGTGAACACTTGGAGTGGTCTATCGGATGTAGTTGTCAATGCAGTTACTCTGACTAAGGTAGAAAATTGGATGGTGTGTGAAAAGATAAAGAAGAGAAACTATATTAAAGAACATATATAAAGAACAATTGCCTTGTTCACAAAGACCACACGACCATAAAAAGTACTGGAAGTGATCGAATGTTGTAATCGCAGGCACACTGAGTTTCTGCCAGGAATCGTTTAAGTTTCCTTTTTTATTCACTTCTCTGTGTATGACAGTGAAAATCAGAGTTCAGTGAAGTACATATTTTTTCGTATATCCTATTCTCGCTAATAATTTGATTTCGTGATGATATGCAGTCCTGCCCCACACCAAAATAACGGACGACCTGAATTGCACCACCCAATTCCAGCAGCTGTAGCAAAGAGATTCGTCTGATATTATGAGAGGCATTTTCATTCACGGCGATTCTCGTGATGTTAACGGGACCACTAATATACACGCTATATTACTGACACATGCAAGGGAACCGAATAGTGTTATAACCAAATTGGGACCGGCAAATTCTGTAATGCAACAACTGAATTTTATTTGAGACCTAACGAACCTAATCACCTTTCACGAAAGCCAACAAAACGAAATGTTACTGACAATTCCAATGGATTTTTTATTCCATGGACCAAAAATACATAAATATACCCAGAGGTACTGCCTTTCATTAAAGTTCATTGTGGCCGCAAAATTGGATCCGAAAACTATTAAAATGAGAAATTTGAACGTTGCTACTCTTCCTGCTTTAGTATTCTCAACAGCGTATATCTTTCTTTAGGTCCTCTTCCTTACCAGTAATTCTCTGCAGATTGTTCGATAGTAAAAGCTATGGCACTTGGGCCGTTATGAAAAGCATGGCGCGAGAGGGCATGGCGGTTTCAACAAAGAGGGCATCAACACCTTCTGCCAGTGAATGTATTTTGCACTTTACTCATGATATTTCCGGAGGATTTTTGGCCTACATTTTTACAGTGAATATAAATATAACCTTTAACCAGCCCCATCCCGACCACTTTTCCACCACTGACTCCCCCTAATCCCGACCATTGTTGGAAAGAATTTTTTTTGGCTCAAACCTCTGCTTTTGGTGAGAAACATCGAAAATTCATAGAGAAATCTCTCACCTGAGGTTTAAAATACTCGATACAGGTAGCAGTACCTCCTTACCTTACAGAGTTTTCTAACAGGCTGGCACCAAAGAAAACGAGTTGTATGGGAGGATAACTATTTCACACCACTCATAAACGGTATTTATTTATTTACTTCGTACGAATTTATATGTACTACGAGAGTATATTGGTTTTCAAGCAGTATTTTAGGCATTATAAGCATTGTTTCACTCACTAACTCATCATCATACCTGACCTTTTTTTGCCACATTACCTGATCATCATTTCTAACTGTTTCTTCCTCTAATGCTATGTAAAATTTGTCCTCTACATTGTCATTGATTGGGGAATCACTCTGGCCCTAAATTTCGTACCGTGGCATGACATGGCTTTACTGGCCAGGTCACTGATAACATGTGAATTGCTGAGACAATGGCGGGCAGGGGGGAGGAGGAGGTCATGCTCGGTAAGGCATTGTCCCTGCCTGGTATCTTGTAGAGGAAGGTGTCACGTGTATATGTACCAAAAATCACTTGCAAAAATCGAAAATTGCGCAAATTAGGGACCTTGCAATTGATTCGCGTTTATGTACGTCGACGGGATTGGCAGTGACAAAACGTGTGGATGTTAAAGAACGTCGACAGGATGCTGCGGGTTAATTACTGTTTACCATGAGAAGTTGTCTTTTGCTGAATATAATTGTCTGTTAATAGTGTAACTGGCGTAGTTACCCCAGTAGTGAATGGGTGAAATAGAAAAAAAAAGTGATAACATAAGGAGACAGGCAATCCATCAAGAAGATAAATTCTTTTACTTATCAGTTTTACGGGCTCTAAAGGGTAACCCTCGTCCCCAGCTGTGTTTACTTAGCAGTCACTGGACTGATAAACACCATACACACCAGACGTTTTTTCAGAAATTATACAGAAAATCCCTCTTGTCCTTGAACTGTGGGTGTAATTTATAGTGTGGGAGGAGATAAAAGAGAGTATTTGCCAATAGAAGCCTAAATAACGTTTGCTCTGCCTTCTTAATGGCACGTCAGTGGTCTTGTGTAATTTGTGTAACGTCGCCATTGGCTCCCTTTCATAGCAGGTGCCTCTGTACTTGGTGAGTGGCTGTAAATATTCCATAAGAAAGCCTAAGGTTAATTAGCTGAGAGAGGTGGAGTAAGTTTGCTTTATAAGCTCAAGAAAAATGTGAAGAGGCACTCTTTTTCTCATTTTGTACACACATCCCTGTACACTTTTTTGTGTCATTTGTACACACATCCCTGTACACCTTTTTTGTCTCATTTTGTACACACATCCCTGTAGACATTTTTGTCTCATTTCTTGTACACACATTTTTGTACACATTTTGTCTCATTTGCTCTCACGTTACATTTTTGTCACATTGTGTTGCACTTTTCCCCAACACTACTCAATACGTGACTTTGATTACAAAAAACACTGTTTGTGCATCATTTCTCAGTTTTGGTTCACTTCTCCATTATCTTAGTGTGTGATTTATATCTGGATTATTTCACTGAAGTCTCCACGTTTCCTTGAGCTTTGTGAGTACTTAGCCTCCACTGAGTGTGTTCTGGTTAGGTAAGAAATAACTTGTTTTATATTTGTACTCTGAGGCCTATATGAATCCTCCTCTTGTAAAACGAACCCTGGTTTCTTCTTTGGGTGCGTATGTTAAGTGTACAGTAAAGTTAAATTAGTTTTCTTGTAAGCTCTGCCTCATCCCTTTTGGTGATTAATTAAAGGCTAAGAGTGCACCATATTATACACCCCAATAACAATTTGCTACCTCCTGGCCAGGAGAGCTCTGTGACATAATATTGGCAACCTTGGCCGGATACACAGTGCTTACTCTTACCTACTTAACTATAATCAGTAAATATGGCCCTAATGAGTGATAGTGATGTGAAAGCATTTTTGGATTTTAAGCCTTCCCCAACAAGAGTGAAAACACTCATAAAACACGAGCTGATATTGCTTGCCCAGGCCTTACAGTTGAGATTTCCTGCCTCAGTCACTAAGTTACTTGATTTAGTATTGAACACCATGTTTGAGCATAGCGAGTCCTCCATAGCTAGTTCTTAGCCATTTGATATTGCACAAGGTGTTGACCCTGAGCCTTTGGCATCGGAGATACCTGGCCCTATTGATTTTTCTGCTCATGATACTGGTGACAAAGTGCAACTTGAGTTAGCCAAAATTATGCTGAGGGAACTAGAAGTGCAAGCCAAAATGAGAGAACAAGAATGGAATGCTAAAATGAAGGAAATAGAATTACAGGCTCAAATGAGACAAAAGGAAATAGATCACGAATTCAGACTGAAGCACTCAGATAGTTTACTTAGAGCTAGTAGTTCATCTGCCAAGGAATCTTTTGATGTTGCTAGGAACATTAAGCTAATACCTCCCTTTAATGAGCAAGATGTCACTAATATTTCCATATGTTTGAAAAGGTGGCAGGTCGTCTCTCGTGGCCAAAAGAAACTTGGATAGTACTCCTGCAGAGTGTTTTGAAAGGAAAGGCTCAAGAGGCTTATATTTCTTTATCTGTTAATCAAAGTACTAACTATGATTGTTTAAAAGATGCCATTCTCAATGCATATTAACTCGTGCCAGAGGCATATTGGCTTAAATTTAGATCCACCTTTAAACAGAAAGATCAGACTCATGTGGAATATGCTAGAGTACTCACAGACTTATTTGATCAACGGTTGCATTGTAAGAAAGTTGATGATTTCTGTAAACTTAAAGAATTAATGATCTTGGAGAACTTTTTCACTGGTAAGATAGATAGGGATGTGGCTACATACTTAGTGGTGAAAGATTTAGATATCCTAGCTGATGCTGCTGTTGTAGCAGATAACTATAGTATAATTCATAAGCATGAACGTACGCCTCAGTTATTTTTATTTTTATTTTTTTTATGTTACCGACTCTGGGCATAGGCTTCACAGCCTGCTTTCAAGGCCCAGCAGTCCTCCTACGTACTGCACACCCCTACATGTCACCACTTCGGCGCTAACACCCACCGTCTATACTGAATACATGCTAGGGCTGTCTCATACAGGACTGGTGTATTGGTATTAGTGGGGGTATTTTTACGACATCTCGGGGGGCCTTCTGGTAGATTAGTAAAGTCTGATTTTATGAAATTCAAATAATTAAAACTGTTCCCTGCCTCAGCGGGATTTGAACCCGGGTCCGTCAGGACTGCAGGCCAACTCTCTACCGATTGAGTCACCGCCTCCCACTTAAGACCGCAGTTGTTTCACGCAGGGTACCTCCAACAACTGCAGTTCGGGGGTGTTTTGGCTACTTTCACCAAGGGCAAATTGACTGTGTTCTGGCTAAAGAGGAAGAATTTACACACCTGACAAAGCAATCCGCACCCCCGTAGGCCTAATGGTTACCGCACAATCACGCGTGAAAGTTCAAAAAAAGTTTATGATAGTTACCCCTCGAAAACAATCAAAAACATGAAAATTTTGATAACTACCTATTTTTCTTATTGAAACAGGTCATTTAAAATTGTTTTGTCACACCAAACATGAAAACAGGTGTATGTAGGTGTGGAGGAGATTACTAGACTGTGGGCAGATAAAGTAGGCTGTGGAGAGTAGGCCTATAAGTACGGAGATTGGAAATAACCAGCTTTTAGCATGAAAAGAAAGCACTTCATTGTGTTCTGTAACATCTAACATGAAAACAGGTGTGTATGTCGGTGTGGGGAGATAACTAGTGTGGGGAGTAGGCCTACTTGGTGGTGCTTGGGGAGAAAATTTTTGGCAACAATCAAATTCTCTTGTGGAAACCCTCCATTTCAATGGGATTTGTCATACCAGCCATAAAAACAGGTGTGTATGTAGGTGTGGGAAGATAAAACAGGTGTGGGGAGTAGCCCTACAAGGCCTCATAATCACTCCAAAACTAACACAGATGCATTTAATATTTATAACCATCAAGGAGATCAAACTAAAGTTGAATAATGCTATAAATGCATGCATAAGAAAGGAAAATCATGAAGCAATCATTTGTTTCCGATTTCTCATTTTACTCTCCCAACTTCTCGTTACACATTTATCACACCATTACAATTATCGCTATCATTACACTTCACCGCACTTATCAGTACCGTTTCAGCAACAAATTCTCTTCTGGAAACTCTCCATTTCATTGGAATTTATCACACCAGCCATGAAAACAGGTGTGTCTGTATGTGTGGGGAGATGAAACAGGTGCGGGGAGCGGCCCTACAAGGCCTCATAGTCTTTCGAAAACTAACACAGACGGACACTACTCAGAGGTGCTAATCTGGGCAGGTAGGGAGAATAAAAAAAAAAAAAAAAAGACTTGTCGTATGTAGTACAATATACAGCATTCTCCAACTACGTATGTACAGAAACTGGTAGGTACGAAGTGAGAAATGAACAGAGTGAGGTGTAAAAATTTGGGAAGAAGTAGAAATAACATGAAACAGGTACATTCATCAGGCCTGACACTTGGGGACCTGTTGGGGGTTGGAAAAGTGGTGAGAGACAAGGAGGGAGAGATGGGGTGGGGTTTGGGTAGGGGGGACGAGGCTAGCAGGGAGGGAGGAGGGGCAAGAGAGGGTGGGAAGGGATGCAGGTTGATGTGGGAGGAGAGATGCAGTTGCATGGAGTGGTAGGACAGTGATGGGGGACAAGGAGGGCATGAGGGAGTGTAATAGATGGTGGCATGGAGGCGGTCGAGAGGGGGGTGCCACCCCACCACCCGGGTTGGTCCGATCCCCCCTCACGCAACATCAGGGGCGAGTTCTCATTGGCCTGAAGCCATGTACATCATAATTGGGGTAGAGCAAGTGCTCCGCTGTTTTTTACAGGCCGCATTCAATTGATGCGATTAGACATTTTGGCATAAAACTCAAATCGCATCAATTGATGTGATTAGGACTTAAGAGGTTAAGGGTAGGAGAGTGAACTAACTAGTTTTTGTGAACCCTTCTTCTAGTAAAGGCAAGTTAACCCGCCCCGTCCCATCGACGTATGGGTACGTTGCAACGATTTAAATTTGCCAGTCCCGGCGACGTACGGGTACGTCGTGCAATTGCAAGGTCCCTAATTTGCACAATTTCAATTTTCGTGCTTGATTTTTTGTACGTATACACGGGACACCTTCCTCTATTCCTCTACAAGATGCCAAGGAGGGACAATGCCTTACACTGCATAACCTCCCCCCTCCCCCCCTCATGCCATTGTCTCACCTGTTATCAGTGACCTGGCCAGTAAAGATATTCAGGGCCAGAGTGATTCCCCAATCGATGACAATGTGGAGGACAGTGTTTACATAGCATTAGAGGAAGAAACAGTCAGAAATGATGATCAGGTAATGTGAGAAAAAAGGTCATGAATGGTGATGAGTTAGTGAGTGAAACAATGCTTATAATGCCTATATTACTGTTTGAAAACCAATATACTCTTGTACTACATATAAATTTGTACCAAGTAAATAAATAAATAGTGTTTATGAGTGGATAAAATAGTTACCCTCCCATAGAACTCGTTTTCTTTGGTGCCAGCATGTTAGAAAACCCAGTCAGGTAAGGAGGACCTCCTACCTGGATTGAGTATTTTAAACCTCAGGTGAGCGATTTCTCTATGAATTTTCGATGTTTCTCACCAAAAGCAAAGGTTTTAGCCAAAAAAAAAAATTTCGAAAATACCTCGGGATTGGGGGATGTCGGAGGTGCGGAAAACCTCGGGACGTGACGGGTTAATGTCAAGCGACACTAGTGGGAACAGTGCAACCCCACAGCATGTTAGTTCTACGAAAGTAAGTGAGTACAGTGTTGCCAGAGGGTCAAGAAAAAGTGTCAAGTTTTGCCAGTATTGCCAGAAGACGGGGCACTTGGAGGATTGGTGCTGGAAAAAACGAGGGAAAAGTTCCTCTGTAAAACCTATTATTTTGTTAAACTATTGGGGATCTTATGACACCAACAGAGAGCATCCACCCACAGATATTGTTAGCGGTAGTCAGACACCTCAGCACGTGCATATTGTTCATAAGGCCAGAGTGGAACTGTCAGTGGAGGATAGACAGACTCCTGTAGAGCCATTGTTAGACACTAGTAAGACTTGGGCAGTGCAGCTGTCAGGTTCATGTGAGAGTGGTAATAAGACTCCATCAGAGTGTCCTCCCCCAAGCAGTAATCAAAGTAACTCCTCCCCAGGTCATTTATTTGCTAACTTTATTTCTGAGGGGTTAGTTTCAGTTGATGGAAAAGATGGTAAGGAAGTCACTATACTTAGAGACACAGAAGCTTCACAGTCATTAATGTTGAAGGGGATTGTTGATGTAGCGACCCTAATGAATGTGTCTTGTTGCAGGGTATAGCTGAGTTGGTATCTGTTCCCCTAGTAGAGGTGAAGCTCCAGTCAGAGTTAGTTACTAGTTCAGTGCATGTGGGTGTTGTTGACCAGCTTCCTGTACAATGTGTCACTTTCCTTCTGGGTAAGGACTTGGTGGGAGGATAGGTGAGTATTATTCCCTGCGTGTTAAAAACTACCCTGAGTGAGAATAGGACTAAAGAGTTGGAAGATACATGTCCTAAATTGTTGCCTGCATGTGCTATAACTACAGCTATGACGGCAAAAGCCAACCATGAGAATGTTGACAGTAGTGCCACTGGCAATGCCGATGATGATATTGGGCTTGGTGATACCTTTTTTGTCCAGTTAAATGACTCAAAAGTTGATGATTCTCCCCAGACTGATGCAAGTGCAAAGTTAGCTGATATGCCAACCTCTGATCCAGAGATTGCCACTTTAAATAACTGAGCAGTTGGGGAAGATGAATGTGAGTCTGAACTGACAGAGTTTTATTATTTAAGGCCCAATAACATGTCAATGAGAAGTTGGAGGGCTCCTAGTGTTGCTCATGATAACGAGTGGGAGACTGTACATCAGGTGGTGGTTCCTAGACCCTATAGGCAAAAAATTATGTCCATTGTTCATGACTCTTCCTAAGCAGGTCACTTGGGGGTGAGGAAGACTCTCTCCCGCATCTGGCTGCAATTTCACTGGCCTGGAATCCGTCAAGATGTCTTCCGGTTCTGTAGGTCATGTCACACCTGTCAGCTAGTCGGTGAGAGCAATAAGCCCATCCCTGCAGCTCCTTTGATTCCTCTACCTGTATTTGAGGCCCCATTCACTAGAGTCGTTGTGGACATTGTTGGCCCTTTGCCTAAAACCTCCTCAGGTCACCAGTACATCCTCACAATGTTTGACATGCCCACTAGATATCCTGAAGCCATTCCCTTGAGAAATCAATCAATCAATCATTTCCTGTGGCACCACACGGGATGCATAGGGCCTCGATGAACTCTCTCCACAAATATTTGTCTCTTGCCATTTCCTTCAGGTCCCACCAACACTTCTCTCCTGCTTCTTTTTTCATTGTCGTCAACCAGGTTTCCCTCGGCCTACCTCTTCTTCCTCTAGCAGTCCACTCTGGCACATCCTGTATTAAACTGCCTTCCTTTTTGTATATGTGCCCCAGCCACTTCCAGCGAGACAGTCTCACATATTCTTTAACTGGCTCCAGTCTCGTAATATCCCTTACTCTTTCATTTGTAACTCTGTCTTGCCACTTTACCCCAGGAATCCTTCTCAGTATTTTATTCTCAAATCCTAATACTTTCTGATCTGTTGCAATTGTACTGTACCACGACTCATGACCATAAATTAAAATTGGTCTAACCATGGACTTGAAATATTTCACTTTAGTATGTACCGAAAGCATATTATTATTCCAAACAGATTTCAACATTCCAACAGCTCGCCAAGCCTGTCTAATCCTCTCCTCAATTTCATTGTTTAATGATCCATTAGATGATACAATCGTTCCCAGATATTTAAAGTTTTCTACATTCTTCACCACATTATTCCCAATTACACAATCGATTTGGGTCTTCATGTTCATATTAATAATTTCAGTCTTTCCACAATTTATTACCAATCCCACTTTTCTCCTTCCTCCACCAGACAATCAAGCACCCTCTGCATCTCGTAAATCTATTTATCTATCTATATACCTAGGCTGCTTTCCCCATGGAAAGGGAGGTAGCCGAGACAGGACGACACACTCCCCATTTACTCATCCATTCAAACACAGTCATTCGCATCTTAGTCTCAAAAGGGAGAACGGACAGATCCTCACCACACCACACCACACATGGGTCAAATGCGCAGTGCAATCAGTGACATCCACAGCAGGGCCCGACAGCAGAGCTGGTTTACCCCTGCCACATCATAATAGATCCATCCCCTTACTCACACCTAACCTGACTAGCTAATCAGACTGATCTCGTAAATACTTTCAGAAATCAGCACTATATCATCAGCATAATCCAAATCCATCAGGTTCTTATTTTCTTTCCAGTTAATTCCTGCACCTGTTCTCCTTACAACCTTTCTCATAACATAATCCATAACCAAAACAAACAGCAAAGGCGAAAGAATTCCTTCTTGAATCACTCGTGACCTAACTTCAAATGGATCACTCAAAGAACCACCCACCGTTACCTTACAAAAAGTACCTTCATGCAGGCTTCGAATAATATTTGCAAACTTTTCTGTTATACCATAGAAACTCATAATTTTCAACACAGAAATATTTCAGCTAAATTGGTTGTAAAGGAGATGCTGACCTTCTTTACCCGTTTTGGTCTCCCTAGGGAAGTTCAGTCGGATCAAGGCAGTAATTTTAATTTGAAACTGTTCAGACAAACTCTTAAGGAGTTAGGAATCTAACAGATCACTTCCTCAGCATATCATCTTCAGACACAGGGTGCATTAGAGAGGTATCACCAAACTTTGAAGAGTATGCTCAGAAAACTATGTGTTGATGAAAAGGAATCAGACAAGTGTTTGTCTTTCCTACTTTTTTGCAACCAGAGAGGCACCGAAAAGGCTCTTTTGGGCTACTTCCCATTTCAGTTAATCTTTGGCCATGAAGTTTGATGTCTTCTTAAACTCCTCAAAGAACAATGGGTCAAAGATGATGACCAAATTAACTTGCTAGACTGTGTCAAAATTTAACACGTACAGCGTCGGCCGATTTGGCTTATATGTACACGCCCAGCGTCGGGACTATGGAAAAAAATTTTATTGGCTAGATGGCTCAGAAATGCTGAAAAAACATGAGTTTCATTCATGAAAACGTTCGTTTTCAACTCGAAGATTGTTTTTTTTTTTTCCATGTCGGGCATTGCCGAAAATTACGTTTTTCCCCCATAGAGTTTTACAGCCCTTAACGTAATTCGGTCGCGGCTAGTCAACAACGATTTTCGTAAGCCTTATCCATTTACTACACATGTCTAAGATACCAAAATACTTACAATAGACTAAACTATTCACAAAATATACATTTCTTGATATATTATATATTGTAGGCATAAAAATGTAACATAAAATGCAGATGAAAGGTATAGAAATTAGAGAAAAGTTACTGTAACAGAAAAGTAAGGTATTTGGAAAAAAGGAATACTAATAAAATGGTAAAAAAAAAAGAAAACATGAGTTTCACAGATCAAGTCACTCAAATCCACAAGGAAACACTTTTTTTTTTCGTATATAAGAATGCTTACTTTTCATCCCCATCCCGTAGACTTCAGAGATTTTACGTATATTTGGTGGGGGAAAATAAAAATGCAGTTATGACAATTCTAGGCTTACATTTTCGTATTCAATGCTTACATAAACAACCAAAAAGCTTGAAGTACAGTATACTATTCAAAAAATGTACTTATTGTGATAAATAATAATGATAAACATGACAACGTAAATACTCATCCTCACTATCACTATCCACTAATGATGCATCGCTAGCAGCATATACCACACTTTCACTCATCTTAGACGATACAGTATCGTCTAGAGCTTTGTCTTTTTCTTCTTGGGAGAGACCGGAACGACGAGCTTGAAACATCTTGACAGCGTAAAAGCTCAGTTCAGAGTGATGGACTAGGTAGGCCACAGAGGGGGTAAGGGAGGCCTGGAGGGGTCAGGTTGTACAGTGAGACAGTGGAATGAAACTATGGTGTTCATAGAAGGTCACGTTCACACTGTCACATGTAAAGACTTACTACAAGTGCACGAATATGAGGTGGTATATATACCACCGCGACGCTCCAGTCACTGGGAGCTCAGGTGGTATATATACCACCGCGATGCTGTACGGGTTAAAGAAAGACTGGCCTATAGTATGGAAGTAGCCAGGACACACTTGGAGTCCTCTTCGGAGAAGATGAAGAGGTGGTATGACCACTCTAAGAAAGCTAAGAACAGAGTGTTTCACCCAGACGACCAAGATCTTGTCTTGCTTCCCGTTCATGGTCAGCCTCTGCAGGCAAGTTTTGCAGGCCCTTATGTAGTAGAGAAGAGGGTAGGTGAAGTCAATTATGTCATTTTAACCCCAGACCGGAGGAAGGAATGAAGATTGTGCCATATAAATATGTTGAAGGAGTACCACAGGCGAGATATGGACCCCCCTAGTGCTGCATGACTGTCGAGTTGGCGGAGGACGAGGGCTGCCCATTGTCTTTGGACCAGATGACCAGTTGGAGAGAAAACCAGGATGCTTGGAGTACACTGACTGATAAGCTCTCCCACTTGACTGCAGAGCAGTGTGCAGAGCTTGTTGCCCTTCTCAGGAAGTTCCCTGATGTCTTTTGGGACACCCCAGGACGGACGGAAATGGCACAGCACGATGTGGACACTGGAGGTGCCAGCCCTGTAAAGCAGTCCTCCTACAGGGCTAGTCCTCAGAAGCAGACCATCATTCAAGAGGAACTGAACTGCATGTTGCAGCAGGGGTTAATCGAGTCCTGTCAAAGTGAGTGGTACTGTCAGGACTCCATATTATAAATACAAATCATAACAAAGTATGATGGATAGATAGATAGACAGAGCACCAAACAAGGTGTGGGAACGGGATATTAGCTTGCAACTCGTTAAGTGAAGGAATGTTGATCGTGCACCGGAAGCAGTACATACACACAGACATATGGTATTTTAGAAGCTTCCACGACAGTAGAGCACACGTGACACGACCCCTGCTACACAAGACTGTAGGTGACTGAGCTCAGAAGGAGATAGGCCATAGAACCGGCAGGTAGTAGGGAGAAGGAGGTTAGCAAAATGGGCGAGAGGGTGGAAGGGAGAGAGAGAGAGAGAGACAGTGAGACAGGGAGGTAGCTCACGGGACTCTATACTTCACTCCTGTGTGAGAGACTTTGTTAATATTTCCAAGACAAATAAAAATAGTCCCATACTCATCTTTATCTCTCCTGTCATTGCATGACAATGGGAATTAAGATTATCTACTTACAAAACTACTCACGTATAACAACCGCTCATCCACGAGTCTAATATATGTATAACTGATCTACAAAACACACTACAAGAAGATACAAAGTTCTTGTGAGATGTGGCAGCACCGAACGTACGAACCTCGTCTACGAATCTACAGTGAATGTCTACAAAAACAGGAGAGACTCTAACCAAGATTAGCTTCAGTTCTACAGTGAATTCCTAGAAAATACAAGCTACAAGTCTACAAGCCTATGAGCCTTCAAGCCTATGAGCCTACAAGCCTACGAGTCTACAAGCCTACGAGCCTACAAGCCTACGAGCCTACGAGTCTACGAGTCTACAAGCCTACGAGCCTACAAGCCTATGAGTCTATGAGTCTACGAGCCTTTGAGTCTACAAGCGTACGAGCTTACGAGTCTACGAGTGTACAGTTGAGTCTACATTATGAAGACTGAATACAAACAATACCTCATACAACCAACATCTCACAACTAGCTCCTGACAATTCTCTCCAACCCCCACTCCGTCTCCCTGATCATCACGCTGATGTAGAGGTGAAGAGGTCACATGATGCCTTGCCAGCAGTTTAACAAAATATTGATACAAACAATCTTCCAATTTCTACGACGAAGCAACGAACTACAACCATCTAAGATCAACTACAAGTAACAAGTCTACAAGACATCTCTATAAGTTTCTACATGCACCTACAAGAAGCGACAGTCTTCATCCTACAAGTAAACCACAAGAGAAAAGGACCGAGAATACATCGAGAAAGAAAAACAAAACAAACAAATGAAGAGCGAGACACGACTCACAACTCACAGCCACCTGACCTCACTTTTGTAGCCAACATTTATATATATGTAACTCTTAATTCTTGTAATGGGTGAGTCTTGAGTTTTGGTTAAAGTTATTTAGGTAATTGAAGAGCAGGAGGAGTTAAAGATGAATACACGGAGTTGATCTTGATTTATTATCTTCAGAGAAAGTCTAATTTGAGCAGCGTATGTATTATACAGAGAATTAATATACTAAATAAGTCTAGTTAGACCCCTCTTCTTATTCGTTCTCTCTACTACCTACACCCAACCTCCACCGCTGATGCAGAAATGTGAGAAGGTCAAGACGACGAAACAAATACCAAGCCCATATTCACAACTCATCTTACTCACTCATCTTCACTCAAGATACTCGTCGCTACTCATTTACTAACCACAGCTACCAGTGTGGGAAGTCGACGTCACCATACGTGTTTTCTGAGACAACGCCGTGCCTATCAACGTGTGTCTGACACCGCACAACACGTCAATCAACCCGTGAAGGACAACGCTATCACCACGTGCAACACCACTCACACCATTCCCACCATGGTAAAAACTAGTGAGTTACATAGTTACTTCATTTATACAAAACACAGTGATAGACAAAAAACTTCTGCACAAACATATAAAACGTGTTGTATGGTTGCAACTTAAATACATATACCTACTTCAGTTATCTTCATAATTCAATCATTAAATACTTGCAGCAACAATAAATATATATTCGACACTGTATAAATTCATTCATGTATTATAGCATTGGTGTACTACTAACGAGTGTTACCATTTATACCTACATAAAATACGTGCTTCATACATACAACTATACATTATTACATCCACAAAGTAATACAGAAAATGTATTATCACAGTTACTCAGTGAGCAATTAAAAGAACTGTATTAAATATTTATTAATTAAAGCTACCAAGTGGAAACAGACAAATTTAGTTATAAGGAAAACAGGAAAAAAAAATGGCCAACACAAATGACGTTAGTAAGAATGAACAACATCTTCCACACAATCATGAAGACAAAGATTTCCACACAGTGCTGACATATATTGCCCACGACAGGTACAAATGAACAACAAGTCAGTGTATATTGTTAATACTGTATATAGTGTTTATATATTTTTTATATAAAATAACAAAATATGGGGCTATATAATATCATTTTCATTAATATCATTGCAATATAAACTAAACCTTTAAAAAAGGTACCAAGGGAATTAGCCAGCAATTATGCAACCTCGAACAACACCGAAAAAGCGTAGACAAACGAAGAAAAACAAACTGTAGAAAATCAATACAAAAAAATATATATATACAGTAAGATCACTTAACAAACAAAAGAAAATAGGTGTGTTACTACAAATGCCAAAATACCACATAAACTCCTTTTATAAGTGAAACAAAAAGTAAATTAGCATCCTCCACGAGCCAGTGGCATGGCACATCATCACTATCATCGACGCAGCATGACCGGATTAGTGATGTCATGACTGCAATTATTACAATTATGTAACTACAAACAATAAGTAACAATTATGTAACAACAAACGATTGCATTATGTTACACTTGCTACAATTATGTAACTACAAACGATATGTAACAGTTATGTAACGACAAACGATTGCATTATTGTTACACTTGCTAGAATTATGTAACTACAAACGATAAGTAACAATTATGTAACGACAAACGATTACATTATGTTACAAATGCTACAATTATGTAACTACAAACGATATGTAACAATTCATACAATGTTACAGTTATGCATTACCACAATATTATGTAACAATTCATACAATGTTACAATTATGCATTACCACAATATTATGTAACAATTTATACAATGTTACAATTATACATTACCACAATATTATGTAACAATTCATACAATGTTACAGTTATGCATTACCACAATATTATGTAACAATTCAGACAATGTTACAATTATGCATTACCACAATATTATGTAACAATTCATACAATGTTACAGTTATGCATTATCACAATATTATGTAACAATTCATACAATGTTACAGTTATGCATTATCACAATGTTACCACAATTTTATGTAACAGTTCATACAATGTTACAGTTATGCATTACTACAATGTTACTACAGTATTATGTAATAATTCATACAATGTTACTACAATTCTGTATTACCAGAATCATCACACAAGTTAGGTGAAATATTAGGCATTAGTAAAGGGATAACTCCATATGTAATGTAATGATCTAGCAGTATTACCATTGCACAATTATATGCGTATGTCTGTTATACATATACATTTTACAATATGTTATACAATCAGTTTAACTAATAGTGCATTTATTCAATTGTATACAACTTGTTTAGAATGTAATACTACTGGATCATTGCAATATTATATCTATACAATATTATAATCAATATTATGTATTAAGAGTGGAGAAGAATATTATATATTAATAGATTAGCTTATGTCAAAGATGATTGCTGTCGGAGGACCGCCAGCTGTGTGACCGAGCGATGTCAGGCCATCATATTATAAATACAAATCATAACAGAAAGCATGATGGATAGATAGATAGATAGATTGAGTACCATACAAGGTGTGGGAATGGGATATTAGCTTGCAACTCTTTAAGTGAAGGAATGTTGATCATGCACTGGAAGCAGTACATACACACAGACATACAGTATTCTAGAAGCTTCCACGACAGTAGAGCACACGTGACACGACCCCTGCTACACGAGAATGTAGGTGTTTGAGCTCAGAAGGAGACAGGCCATAGAACCGGCAGGTAGTAGGGAGAAGGAGGCTAGCAACATAGTCGAGAGAGAGAGAGAGAGAGGTAGCTCGCGGGGCTCTATACTTCACTCGTGTGTGAGAGACTTTGTTAATATTTCCAAGACAAATAAAAATAGTTCCATACTCATCTTTGCTTCTCCTGTCATTGCATGACAATGGGAATTAAGATTATCTATTTACAAAACTACTCACGTATAACATCCACTTGTCCACGAGTCTAATATATGTATAACTGATCTACAAAACACACTACAAGAAGCTACAAAGTTCCTGTAAGAGTGCTTCCCGGTCACAGTGGTTCCAAAACCCGATGTGTCATATCGCTTTTGTATTGATTATCGTAAAGTCAACTCCGTTACCAAGACTGATACCCACTTCCTAGAGTAGATGATTGTGTGGACGTGATAGGCAGTGCTAAGTTTATCACAAATTTAGATTTTGTTGGAAGGACACAAGTCAAGAGTGAGAGCAGTGGAAATGAGTTATTTAAGAGGAGCCTGTGGAGTCACATGGAGAGACAGGTTGACGAATGAAGATATAAAGGAGCGTTGTGGTGTTGATGTGGATGTGATAGCAAGCGTTATGAGGAACACACTGAGGTGTTTTGGCCATGTGGAGAGGATGGAGGGTGAAAGACTGACGAAGAGAGTGCATGTGAGTGAGGTGGAGGGGGAAAGAGGGAGGGGGAGGCCGAAGATGAGATGGAGGGATGGGGTGGAAAGGTATATGAGAGAGGGGGGTGTGAGTTGGGAGCAGGGGAGTGAAATGGCGGGGGACAGGGCGACTTGGAGGCGATTTGTTTGTGGCCACCCCAAACGGGATTGAGGCGTCTGGCAATAGATAGATAGATTTGATGCAGGGTTATTGGCAAGTCCCACTCAGAGAAAGGGCCCAAGAAAATTCCAGTTTTGTGGTTTGTGGCAATACTTATAAATGTAAGGTCATGCCCTATGGTATGGAGAATGCTCCTGCAATCTTCCAAAGGCTGATGAATGATCTCACCAAGGACTTGGATGATTATGTTACTTACAGTATATTGATGATGTTATTTTTAGCAACACCTTGGAACAACACTTGAGCCAACTAGATGCCTTACTGCAGAGACTGTTCTCTGCTAATTTAGTGCTTAATTTAACTAAATGTGAAACTGTGAGGGCTCGAGTCCAGTACCTAGGGTATGTGGTCTGTTTAGGCCAAGCGAGTCCACCTGGTGTTAAAGTTCAGGCCATTGTCAAATCCTCCCAACCCAAAAATAAGAGAGACATGCAGCGATTCTTGGGTATGGTAGGGTACTACATACGTTTTGTCCTGAACTTCGCTGATCTTGTAGCTCCCTTCACTGAGTTGTTAAGAAAAGGAGTCAAGTATGAGTGGAAGCCAGAATGTGAGGAAACCTATTGTAAAGTCAAAGCCATCCTGTCAAGTCACCCAGTGCTTCAAGCTCCCAGTTTTGATAAACCCTTTAAATTAGCTGTTGATGCCAGTGGCCTAGGGCCTGGCGCAGTTTTGCTTCAGGATAATTGAGATGCCTGTGTGCTATTTAAGGAAAAAATTCAATGAGACCCAGAGAAATTATTCAACTATTGAGAAAGAACTCCTTGCACTCATACTTTCCCTTCAACACTTCTCTGTGTATGTTGGTCCAGGGTCAGGTGATGTTGTAGTGTACACTGATCACCACCCTCTGAAATTTTTGTCCCGATATAATGACAATAATCTTAGATTCACCGACTGGGCCCTATTTTTGCAAGAACACTCCCTTGATGTAAGACATGTAAAAGGTGTCAGTAATGTTTTAGCAGATTACCTGTCCAGAATTTAGATTGTATAGTATCCAGAAATTTCCCCTTGGGAAATTTCTTCTCTCAGGAAGGGAGGTGTCACTGGCGTAGTTACCCCAATACCAAATAGGTGAAATAGAGAATAAGTGACAACGTAAGGAGACAGGTGAGCCATCAAGAAGATAAATTCTTTTCTTTCTCAGTTTTGCGGGCTGTAAGGAGTAACCCTCGTCCCCAGCTACGTTTTCTTAGCTGTCACTGGACTGATAACACACCAGATGTTTTTCTCAGAAATTATGCAGAAAATCCCTCTTGTCCTTGAACTGTGGGTGTAATTTATAATGTGAGAGGAGCTAAAAGAGAGTATTTGTCAATAGAAGTCTAAATAACGTTTGCTATGCTTTCTTAACGGCACGTCAGTGGTCTTGTGTAATTTGTGTACCTTCGCCATTGGCTCCCCTTCATAGCAGGTGCCTCTGTACTTGGTAAGTGGCTGTACTGTAGATATTCCATAAGACAGCCAATGGTTAATTCACTGAGAGAGGCGGAGTAAGTCTGCTTTATAAGCCCAAGGAAAATGTGAAAAGACACATTTTTTTGTCTCATTTTGTACACACATCCCTCTACACATTTTTGTTTCATTTCATACACACATCCCTGTACACATTTTGTTGTCTCATTTTGTACACACATCCCTCTACACATTTTTGTTTCATTTCATACACACATCCCTGTACACATTTTGTTGTCTCATTTTGTACACACATCCCTGTACACATTTCTGTCTAATTTTTTGTACACACATTTTTGTACACACATTGCCTCATTTACTGTCATGTTACACTTTTGTCACATTGTGTTGCATTTTTCCCCAACACTACTCAATACTTGACTTTGATTACAAAACACACTGTTTGTGCACCATTTCCCAGTTTAGGTTCACTCCTTCATTTACACTAGTGTGTGATTTATATCTGGATTATTTCACTGAAGTCTCCACGTTTTCTCGAGCTTTGTGAGTACTTAGCCTCCACTGTGTTCTGGTTATGTAAGAAATAAGTTGTTTTATATTTGTATTCTGAGGCCTAAATGAATCTTCCTTTTGTAAAACGAACCCTGGTTTCTTCTTTGGTTGTGTATGTTATTGTGTACAGTAAAGGTAGTTTTCTTGTAAGCTTTACCTTATTCACTTTGGTGATTAATTAAGGGCTAAGAGTACACCCACATAACAATAGCAAGAATATCCAGCAAAAATACCTTATCGTCTTCTGGTGGTTTGTGATACGTGCAATATAAATTGCAGTGGTGCTTCAGGTCCTTAAAAACCTACAACCATAAGGCCCTGTACCTAACTTTTTCTGACGATGTTGAGCCCACGGAATTTAAAGTTGGATATCAGCGGTGCAATGGCGAAGTACACAGCGTGAAGACTGTTGCGCAGGAGAGGGTGTAAAAGAACCAACTCCATGCCTTTCCTGCCACCTACCACCACAACATGCGTGTCTGCTTTCTTCCACATTCCAGCTTCTTCAAATAGACTGAATGGCGGAAACGGTGATATTAGATCTGGCATCTATTAAGGGAATAAGAATGAACATGAAAGAGCAAAAATTGGGATTAATGTGTTATGCAAAAGAAGGATTATATTATCCGAAAATATATGAATGACAGAGGTCACTTTGTGATGAAGCTCTTTAACTGACACAAAGCAGTTGGTGATGAATTGTATACAGATATTAAGGATCAACAGGAATAGATTCCTGAAATCGATGCCAGTGTTTCTGGAGAGATAGATACCACAGAATCGACTCTAAAACTTGAGAACCGATTCTCCTTTAGTAATTCGGCCAGTAGCTTGAGAGCAGGAGTTTTCAAATACTGCCACTGACTCAAGTCACGTGTTGCTGGATACGGAGAGTAAGTAAAGTCGAGGCCAGTGGTGAGAAATGGCCACTCATTCCAGTGTGGGCAAGTCCAGCCAATCGGAGTTGGCCTCAGCAGAAGTGCCCCTGCCTTGTGCATCAGGCGTGATATAATAATCGATTCCAAAAAGCATAAACATTATGACTCCCGTTAGTTTATCTTTCAGCTGTAAAAGGGACATAGTTAACTTAGAATTATACAGTGAAGGTATAATTATAGAAGAAAAATACAATTATACATAAATATCATATTTCTGTAAACAATTTTAAAAATACAAGTTTATTATATCTATGCATTAAATAATTATTTGTGTTTTCAGTCTCCCACAGTGCTATCAGAAATCGCATTCATCGAGTTACTCTGCCTCCTATAACCGACAGTATTTGCTTACTTTGAGGAATCGATTGTGGAATCTACTCCAGCGAATACATTGGTACTGGGTATCGGAACTTTCGATTCTGAATTTATCGTTTCTTGTCCAGCGCTTAACAAATATATTTCGTCTCATAATACAGTGAATAACTGTATGACCTATTTCACTATGCATGCTATTGATTGTTCGTTCCCTTTCGTACTTTATCTTCATGTGTTTCTGGGATCTATTTTACCTCACGAAGAGGTGGGAAAGATCAGCATGGTGCAGAGATTGCAGAAAATTCTTTATGGAAAATATACGTCAAACTGTAAAGTGGACTGAAAAAAAGCTTTGCAACTTAATTTCCGTATTTAATTTGAACTACGCTCATAATACGAATTAATATCTGTTCCAGGGCATTTGTATGTGACTGCTATCATAATCTGTTGTTAGTCTTTTGACATAGCTTAGTAATAAAGACGGCGAGATAGTAGTTTTAGACAAGGTTAAAGCATAGAGCTGAGTGACAGAAGTAAAGCCAATGTTAGGAAATCCGGTAAGTAAAAACGAGGTGGTTTGTGGACTGGTAGAGGATGATATGAGAATCATATATCACAGGTTTCTACAACATATTTCCCAGGCTTTCAGGTTAAAGAGAATAACTTATATAATTCCTTCCATTCTGTTCATACATAATACCTGAATGCCTCGTTGGTGTTGTTTGTGTTGGTGTCAAGGACGAAGATGACAGATCTGCAGGTGGTCCATCTGTCCCCCCACACCCAGGCTGGAAGAGCTTCTTGATCTGGGGTTCCATCAAATACCATAACCACAGAACTTACTTGCCTGGATCAAACATAATATTTCATAACTATATGTCATTAGTAATGGTAACTTAATTATTCAAGTCCTACAGTAGCTGTTTTACACTAGTTAACTTCAGGGAAATTTATTCATCAGACAGATCCAAGCCACAGTCAGGGGAAGAGGCGTGTCCACAAAACATCGAAACTGGTTTTAATTTCATGTACAAAGAAGTTCTGAGTCATGTTATGCAGCTTTAACTTGCTCTTACACATCTGTGACTATAATTTTCGTACACTCTTTCCGCGGATGTGTGTGTGCTGCCATTTAAGTTACTGTCTTTCCAGTGTTGCATTTGCTATGAAAGAAGTAACGAGTGTGCACGATATTTGCCAGATATTAGGGAAAACAATTTTTGAAACATACAAAATGCTGAAAAATAGCTTTTGTTCGTATCGCCATTTCTAAGAAGGGAGAACATTGAATAAAGTGAGGAACGTCCAGTGGTACCCTTAACAAGCAGAAATTGCAAGACATTTGAAAGGGTGCGTGATTTGGGTCAATCGGACATAAGTATGAAGGTAGAGCATTATGAGATGAAGCCGAAATTTCATTTCGGACACATCAAACAATTTTAACTGATGATTTCGACACGAGACATTAAAGCTTGTGCCACGACTGCTGACGCCTGAGCACAAAGGGTACCGGCTGATCACATCCACTGAAATGCTTTGTTGTGCAGAATCTGATGCAGACTTTCTCAGATCAATAATACCTGGTGATGACTCGTGGATCTCTGTCTCTAGGCCTTCAGTTTGGAAGTCCCCATCATCAAAAAGACACAAGAAAACTCTTCAAGTTCAGAGCAGATCTAAAATTTTGCTACTGTCATTGATCGAGATGGCAATGTTAACCATTAGCACACTCTACAGGATCAGACTGAATAAGGAGTATTAATCATCATCGTCATCATCATCCAGGCCTCCTGTTCCACCCTAGGGCAGGGTGAAGAGTAGCAATGTCCAGACAGCCCAAATTTGCCCAATCCAATGGGCTATGCTTCCATTTACTCATTATTCAAGTTCCCAGAATCCTGGCTCTATCGGATACGCCAACAACATTCACCACATTTTGTAGCTTCATATAAATGTATCCAACAGAGTCAGTTCAGATGCTGCCGCGTTGGTATGGTATGGTATGGTAAAGATTCCCCCTTCGTTCTTGTAGAAGGTGCTGGGCCGTAGTTAGCCTGCAGTCAGTGAGGTCAGGCGTTAATATGTAAGTGGCAGAGGCAGTCTTAGCAGTCCCTCGGCTGTTTTGTTGATATAAGTTAAAGTAGAGAGATACACACAAACACACACACACACACACTTATACATATATACATGTACACATATCCATATGTACATACACATATATACATACAAACACACATACATGTATAAATATATAACAACACGGGCACACCATAGGCATACACGCTAGGGGAGAGGGGGAGCAGAAAGCACAACTTGAGTTAGAACAGGGAGGGAAGTCGTGGCTGCTACATAGGCTGCAGCATATCGGAGGGTAACTGTCGGTCTGGCAGCTGCATGGGTTCAGGGTATATCAGGATTGGGAAGGGGGTATCTTTTCCTGATCCGGGAGGTGGCTGGACATCTGAGGAGGTAGTGCAGGAGGGGGAAGGGGGTGGTTATCTTGCAGTGCTGGCACTCAGAATTAGGGTCTGCATCCTCATCCGCAACCTCAGAAAAACACTTATAACCAAGACCAAGGTGGCGCAGGCGATTAAGTGTTTTTGTGTCATATCTGGTGTTAACCGGCAGGGACTTATATTGTGTAGCCACAGCATACCATCTGGCAGAGAGGGAGCCCAGTTGTACATGATGACGGTGATCTGCTTTAGTTAAAGCAGCTGTCTTATGTCTGATGGAGCGTTTGACCTGGCTTAAGGTGGTTGGTATTTCAAGGTCAATATTGGGTCTATCAAGGGCGGTCTTCGCTGTATGGTCAGCCTTTTCTTTCCTGACAATGCCGGCATGGATTGTAATCCAATTGATGGTGATCAATCCCCCTGCATTGCGGATTGCGATGGCAGTGTTGAAAATGTCATATATAAGTTTAGTGTTGTCATTGTGAGTGTGTCGGTGAAGCGTGTGGATGGCTGAAGCTGAGTCTGTGTGTATGATGGTGGGGGATGTAGGGGCGTGCTCTAGGACGTCAGAGATGGCAGCAGAGATAGCTGCCAGCTCAGCTTGAAGGGTGGAGGCCCAATCTGTGATGCGCAAGCCATGGAAACGATCCCCACACACAAAGGCTTCTCCGGCCTTTGAAGACGTAACTGAGCTGTCGGTGTAGTATGTGGCCGAGTCAGGGACTGCAAGGGTGGCGATTCGTCTGAGCCCCTCTTGACGTATCAGTTGGGTGGGGATTTGGGTCTTGGGTGGAGAGTGGGGGATGATGAGATTTAGCAGAGGGGGGCTCCAAGGAGGCTGAGCCTGGTAGGTGGCTCCATGTGCAGTAGAGACCTGCACGATGTAATCAGCCAGGTTGTATTCATCAATAGGATGGATGGCGCTGTGAACCCAGCAGTGTGACAGTAGGTCAGGGTGGAGATTAACTGCTGCTACGAGTTGGGGCAGGAGTGGGAGGGGAGAGGCGTTGTGGGCTAACTTGGCTGCGAGACCAGCCACTCTACCCTCTATGTGGAGGTGTAGTGGCTCCAGGTTACACTCCAGGCGGAGGTTGCAAAGGCGTGTCCACTTGGGGGCTGCAGTCATAATCTGCATATCATGGTTTTGGATGACCTCCAGTTTGTCAAGCAGCGGAGAATTAATAGTAGGGAGTGCTGGGGCTACATAGTCAACCAAGGCTCTGATGGTCTGTATATAAAAGAGGCGGAGGACTTTGTAAGTTGCTCCTCTCCCCTTTCCTGCCAAGGACCTCAGTGTATTAAGGCGGAGCTTCGTTTGTTCTCGGAGGTGGTTAACTTCTTGGTTAAATGAAAGTCTGGATTTGAAGATGACTACGAGGTACTTGTGCGTGGTGACGTATTCAATTATGGAATTGCCAAGGTGGAGCTGGTCTGTAGGAGGGTTGATGAGGAAAGGGAGGGCCTTGGTCTTATGGGGGTTGATCTTAAGCTCCAGCTCTGTACATTTTCGGTGGAGTCTCGTCAGGGACCTCTGGGCTTTAGCATGGTAGGGGCTCCCATGGACGACCAAAGTTATATCATCTGCATAACAGAGGAGGTGAGCTCTGGGGCTTAGGGCCACTTGCAGAAGGCAGTCTATTAAAATATTGAAGAGCGTGGGGCTGAGAATGCTGCCCTGTGTGATGCCATTCGTGTGCTGGTATTCTGAGGATGTGTGCCCCTGGAAGCGTACTGCTGCTCTCCGAGCCTGGAGAAAACTTTCCAGCCAGCTTAGGAGGCGACCCTTAACCCCCCTGCTTTCCAGGGCTGCCAGGATGACCTCTGGGCATGCCAGCTCGAAGGCCTTCTCCAGGTCAATAAAGACTGCTAGGCCTCTGCCGCCATGCAGCTCAGAGAGGAACGAACTCAGACACTCAGCTGTCCCCTTACCTCTGGTGTAGGCAAAGATGTGGCTATGAAGGGGTGGCAGGAGCCATTCGAGCCGCTGGAACACCATCCTCTCGGCAGTCTTGCATAGGCAGCTGAGAAGGGAGATGGGCCTGAAGGCTGTGGGGTCAGGTGGTTTGGGGATGGGGTGAATGGTGGCAGTCTTCCACTGCACAGGGAGTTTGCCCAGGGACCATGAATGGTTAAGTATATCTAAGAAGGCAGATATCGCTGTGGCGCCAGCGTGCATAAGCATGGAATACATGATACCATCTGGGCCTGGGGCAGTGTCAGTGCTGGTTTTGAGTGCGTTATCAAGTTCGTGCATGGTAAACAACTAATCACAGTCCGCGGGGGTGGTCTTGCAGGTGTGTATCAGATCTGATCTGGCCTGGTGTAGGGCTTCCTGCTGATATCTAGTGTCTTCAGAAAGCTGGGTGGGTGAGGTCTGCAGAGCAAATGCAGCTGCCAACCTTTCAGCCTCTCCCTGTGGATCGGGGTGAGAGGGGGGACGAGGTGGGAGGGGGCTAGAGACGCTCCTCAGCTTCTTCCAGATGCTCCCCAGCTTCGAATGAGCTCCTAGGGACCGACACCATTCCAACCACTTTGCTAAAAAGGGAGGCGAAATCCCTGATCATGCACATCTCACAACATTCATCCAGTCAGCTCAATCTCTTGTCAGTTCTTTAGCCTCACCAACTTCCAAAAATGTCTTCCTCACACACTCATTCACCACATCTCTCCACCTTCTCCTCGCCTCCTTCCTTCTTCAAATTCGCTCAGATATACTATACCTTTTTCGCCACTCTATTGTTATCCATTCTCTTCACATGACCATACCACCTTAGTACACTCTCTTCGATTCTGATGTCCACAGACTTCCTCACTCCACATCTTTCACGAATCACATTATTTCGTATCCTATCCACCCTCTGTACTCCACCTACATCCTCAGCAGTCCCATCTCCACTGCTCTTAGTCTTGACTTTTCATTTTCATGCCACACCATTGTCTCACATCCATATGATAAAGTTGGCAGTATCACTCCTTCATGCAAGCCTCGTGCAACTGCAACACTCAAGCCTCTGTTGCTTATCAAGGCTTTCATTGCACCAGGACTTTTCTTCCTAGTGTCACTCTACTTTCCACTTCTTTTGCACATTTTCCCCTCTTTTCTTTCACTGTACCCAGGTATATGAACTCTCTCACCAATTCCAGTGTCTCTCCAATCACTGTAACATCGCACTTGGAGTCACCTTTTTCAATAACCATCACTTTACTCTTTTCTAAATTTACTATCAAGGCACGACACTCACGGACCTCAGCAAAACTCTGCACTAGTCTACCAAGTTCTTGTCTGGTACTTGCAGGCAGTACTGCATCATCAGCATACAACAAATTTGAGATATTCCATCCATCACTATTCATTACCAGTGCCATCCCACTCTCCATTACTCGTGTTTTTACTTCTCTCATCACCCTCCATATCTATATATTGAACAATCATGGGGACATCACACAGCCTTGTTGCACACCCACACCAATCGTGAACTATTCACTTAGATGCCCATTAACCCTTACACATGCTTCACTACCATCATAAAAACTCTTGAGGAGTATTACTTACCTCTCTCTCTCTCTCTCTCTCATCTCATCTTATCAGCCATTTGTGTCTCCACTGCAGGACCGGCCTATCCTCACGGAAGTGGGGATGATACAGCCAATATATCTCTACCAAGTGGCTTAGGCTGTCTGGTAGAGATTGTATGTAGGGTAAGAAGTGCTTGTAAGTGTAATTGTAGTGTTGTAGTGGCTTTGGATGTGCGTGTAGTCTGTGAACCAAGTGTAATTGGCCTGCACAAGCCGACTGGGTGCAAGCATACTTTACAGCAAGCGACACTGGTTCAACCGCAGCACCCATTGTGTCGGACAAAGCAGAACGTGGGCAGAAGAACGTTCGCAAAGTTTATTACCCTGGCGGGGCGCAAACCCTCGTTCTTCAGTGTACCAAAATGCACACTTTACCACTGTAACACAGAGACTCCATATTATATATATATATATATATATATATATATATATATATATTGTTACGGTAGCACCAGCCCGGGGCTATTACAAAAAAAGACCACAAGGCAGCCTTAGATGATCGGCCTCCACTGCGTTGCAAAAGTAACGCAGACCCCGGCACTCACACTCCGCAAACTAAAGAAAAACTGCGCAACGGAAGAATATTAAATACGCAACACTCTGTACTTTGACTAACAAACGGAACAACCTACCTATAGATCTAGCCTACTATCGTCACTACCGGAAGTAATACCGCCCGAGACAGTCTACAGGAACACCTCCCACTTACTTCCGGTGGTGACGACTTTCTACTTAACCCGTGTCCAAGGGGGAACGCAGTTAATGGCTCACGATAGTTCTCACTAGCCTTGTGCAAGTAGGTGGGATTGAACAGTGTAGGGGGTAGGGGTGTGTGTGTATGTACGTGTGTTGGGGATCGTTAATTAAGGCAGCGAGAGGACTACGGTGAGCCAGACTGGCCCTCCAAAGACAACAAGGTCACAAAAACAAATAAAATAACTACTTCCCTCAGTCAGCAACAAAAGAATAAAAATAAACTTAAATGAAAACGCCAGCTCAGCAGAAAAATGACTGGGGAGAGAGAGAGAGTGTACAAACACCCGATACTGAAGCTGGTTGGGAAGACACTGCACTGATCAAGGCTCGTGTGCAGTCAAGCGCGAACGCATGAATCAGATTAATTAACAAGGAACTTAAATTCGTGCCCCTCTCTCTCTCTCTCTCTCTCTACAATGAATTGGTACTTCTAATGCAAGCAAAACATTATTAAATATACTGGTAGCTCACACAAGACAATCAAAATAATCAAATGCATACTCAGCATGGTATGAAATAAAATTGCCCTCAGTGGCGGGAACGAAAGAAACAAAAGAACTTGTAACACTAGCTAATTTAAACTCCGCGAATGACACGGATACTGCATAATCCCCTAGCCCAGCTGTAACGGCTGCACCCGTGGGAACGGACAGGCGGACAGCGTAACACGCCCATCCCCAAGGGAAAATTTTGAGCCCTGGATCAAAATTTTCGAATCAAGACCCTGACCCCTCCCTGGATAAACAATCAGCAATTATGTTATCAATCCCTTTAATATGCCTAACTTCTAAATTGTACTCTTGCAAAAGCAAACTCCAGCGGGTCAAACGCTGGTTCTTAAATTTGAACTTGTTCAAAAACTGCAGGGGATGATGGTCTGAATAAATCTTGATCACAGGGCCAAAAGGGGGCAGGTAGACAGCAAAGTGCTGCAGGGCCAGGATAATCGCTAATAACTCCTGCTCTATGACGGAATAGTTCTTCTGGGCTCTATTAAACTTCTTTGAGAAGTATGATATGGGATATTCAACCTGGCCCTCATCCGGCTGCATCAACACTGCTCCTACTCCTACTCGGCTAGCATCA
Organism: Coenobita brevimanus; assembly: GCF_032717465.1. Taxonomy (NCBI): domain Eukaryota; kingdom Metazoa; phylum Arthropoda; class Malacostraca; order Decapoda; family Coenobitidae; genus Coenobita; species Coenobita brevimanus. The sequence continues at coordinate 47,682,129 of NC_136993.1, read as the reverse complement.
ACTGCCAGCACAAAAGATTTGTCAAAATCTGCTGCACGCAATATAGGGTGGTGGCACAGCAGAGACTTAACAGTAGTAAAAGCTTGCTCACACTCGGCTCTCCACTGCCACTTCTTATCCTTGCGCAATAAGTCAGTAAGAGGGGCAAGCACTGTGGAGTAATTCCCAGTAAATCTTCTATAATAGCCGATCATGCCCAAAAATCGCTGGAGTGCACGGCGACACTGGGGTGCTGCAAAGTTGGAAATGGCATCCACCTTAGCCCGAGGTGGAGCCACTTGCCCATGTCCTACAACAAATCCAAGGTACTGGACCTTAGCACGTACGAACTCGCACTTGTCCAAGTTGACTACTAAGCCAGCTTCCTCCAACCGCTTAATGAGCATTTCCACATGATCAAGGTGCTTCTCCCACTTGGTGTCATACACAATGACATCATTGATGTAAACGACACAATTAGGTATGCCATCCACCACTTTATCCATAAGCCTCTGGAAAGTGGCTGGAGCATTCTTCAGTCCATAAAGCATCACCTGGCACTGATATACTGCACCACTGACAACAAAGCTAGCCACTTGTTTAGCCCGTTCCATCAGCGGGACCTGCCAGTATCCTTTTACTAAGTCAAGTTTGGTGATATAAGTGGCATTTCCCACCTTGTCCACGGAGTCATCGACCCGAGGCAAAGGATAAGCATCGGTCTTAGACAGTGAGTTAACCTTCCGGAAGTCCACACACAACCTAACCTTCCCATCTGGCTTCGGCTGTAAGGTAACTGGTGAACTCCACTCACTGAAACTCCTCTTGATCAATCCATGGTCCAACATATACTTGATCTCATTATCGAGAGCTTTCTGTCTGATAGGGTTGATGCGGTAGGGAGCTAATTTTACAGGCTTACTATCCCCAACGTCAATGTCATGAGTAGCCCAAGTTGTCAATCCCGGTGAATCTCCAAAAACTTTCGGATGTTTCCATAATCTGTTGCACAGCTCTTCTCGCTTTACTGGATCAAGGTGTCGCAATTTCTCCACCAGAGCTGCGTAACCATTGCCCTCCCATAGGTCAGCTGGTAACATCTCACCACGACTAAGCACTTCCTCCTGCTCCTCCAACTCACTACCAACCGCCAAAACTACAGGAGCGCTCTTATCCCTGGTTCCCTCAACGTCCACTCCAAAGTCGCCTTCCAGGGACTGTGGCTGTAACCCTGGTCCACTACTCACATCACCAGCACCAACAGCTCCCTCCACAGCACGTTCCTTTGATGCCACGTCCTCCTTTCCCCGTCCTTCACATCCCAGGTGATAGACATCAGCAGTCATCCCACAATGAGAATCAACTGGGCGGTAGTATGGCTTCAACATATTAATGTGGCACAACTGAGTACTCTTCCGCCTATCTGAGGTAACAATTAGATAGTCAAGTTCCCCAACTCTCTTCTTCACAATATAAGGACCACTGAATCTAGCCGCCAGAGGTTTTCCTTGCATGGGCAGCAGTGCCAAAACTTCATCTCCTTGCTTAAACTCACGACTTCTGACCTTCTTATCTTAATGAGCCTTCATTTTCGCTTGAGCCCCGATTAAATGGTCACGGGCAAGCTCTAAAGCGCAATGCAGTCTCTCCCGAGTGCGGCAGACATAGTCAAGCATGGATTCCTGGTTGCCAGATTTGTTGTTACTCCAGGCCTCTCGCACCACATCCAAGGGACCACGAACTCTGTGCCCAAACACTAACTCATTGGGTGAAAACCTTAATGACTCAGTTGGTACCTCTCTCACTGCAAACATAACAAAGGGTACCGCTAGGTCCCAATCCTTTCCACTATCATAGCAGAAGGTGCGCAGCATTGTCTTTAAGGTCTGATGATGCCTCTCCAGGGCACCTTGTGACTGTTGATGGTAGGCACTGGACAAAATGTGTTTGATGCCCAACTGTCATTGTCTGCTTAAACAAATTAGATGTAAAATTTACTCCACGGTCTGACTGCAACTCCTTGGGCAGGCCAAAATGAGTAAAGAACAGGATAAGTTGCTTGACTACTGACTTCGCCTGCATGCTTCTGATTGGTATAGCCTCTGGGTATCGCGTTGTAACATCCATTATGGTTAACAGATACTAGTTTCCAGCAGAAGTAGAAGGTAAAGGGCCCACGATGTCAATGATTACCCGGGTAAACGGAGGTTCAACTGCAGGAATGGGAGTCAAAGGGGCCACAGGAAGAACTTGATTAGGCTTGCCCACTCTCTGACACGTGTGACAGCTCTTGATGTACGCAGCAACTTGTCCCGGCATACTTGGCCACCAAAAGTTATATCTTAAGCGCTGCACTGTCTTTCTGTTTCCCAAGTGACCCGCTAAAGGTCCCTCATGTGCTAACTGTATTAACGGCACCCTATACTGCACAGGCACCACCACCTGCACTAACTCACCCACTCCTCCATCCACCGTGGCGCCAGTGGGCGTCCATCGGCGATGTAAAACATTGTCTTTAATCAGGAACTCCTCCTTACCACACTCCATACTTCTTTCTTCCCCTACTCGAGCAAACAAGGGCTTTAATGTTACATCCTCCTGTTGCTTCACCCTCAATTCTGCTGGCCCAACACCCGCCAGCTCTACTGAGGACTGAGATAAGGGACTGGTCGGGACACTGGATTGCAAAGGGTGATCAATCTCAGCGTCACCTCTAGTACACTCGACAGGGGGAGGAATGTCAGACTCCACACTGACATCATCACCTCTACCCTCAACAGTGACACTCTGTTCCTCAGGCGCGTTTGACGGTGGTCCTGCATCCCCGCAGTCGACCCCAGCATCCTGAAATTCTTCTAATTCAGTCGGTGGGCTGGGTTCAGTCTCCACACAGACACACTCAACACCACCTCTAGTGTCCTGAGTGGGAAGTGGGGCGGCGCCCATGCACGTATTCCCACTCTCCTCACCCACTACAGCAACACTCTGCTCACTAGGTTCCTCCATTGGTGGCCCTGCCTCATCACAGTCGACCCCAGGAACCTGTGACTTCGCCAGTTCTTCCTCCCAGGCTGCAACCTGTGCCATAGATCCTGTAATTGCACAGACTGGGAACATGGCTTCCACTTCTGCATCAACTTCAATACCAATTTCTGGGGCATCAAAACACTTCTCTGCCACAACAACTGGTGGCCACAACAACTGGTGGGGGAAAAGATGGAAATACTTTCTCCCCAGCCAGGTCGTTCCACAGCAGAAAATCAACCCCCTCTACTGGCATTACATCAGCAACAGCTACTTGAGCTGCAGCCTGAACAATGGGGCAATCGAGTTCCACATGAACATAATCATAGTATTCATCTGAGTTCATGCCTCTACACAGCACATACTTCCCTGAGTTTACAGGCCCTCCAGTCACGTTTCTGCACACAGACTGTTGTGCACCGATATCACGAACCACAGTAACTGGATAACTGATCCCATGAATTTTCACTGTGCCGTGACACATGAAAGGTTTACACCAGTCTAGGGACGATTTCTGAGGCAGTTCATCCGGAGGTGGCGTAGCATGTTGGGTAACTTTTTCAGACTGAGCTGGCAGCAAGCACAGCCGGCTGCACTCCAGCTTTCCACAGACTTCTCCCTCACCGTTACCACTCTCCCAACTCCTCTCGTTCACCTGACTCGAACCTACAATTAGTGCCACTGGTTTGGCATTTTGGGAGACCTTCCACTTAGGGCAGTTAGGCTTGATGTGCCCACTCTGTTTGCAAAAGTAACAAAGTAGCTTCGAACTGGATACGGGGCTCTTTCTCCCAGAATTCTTTTTCTCCTCTGTACTTCCCTTGGACTGATTCACGGGAGATTTATCCCAGGCAGGGCCACTCACAGTCCTCTCCCTGGAATACTGAAAATTAGCATACTTGACCCCCATACTCCGCAAGGCAAACACCCGGTCATCAGCCCACGTCGCTGCTTCCTTCAAGGTCTTAAATCTCTTCTCCCTAATTTTAACACCAATTTCTTTGTCAGCCATGTTGGTAAAATGTTCCATCAAAAGCAGTTCACGCACCTCGTTATACGAAGTGGCGCTCTCACTCAGCAACCACTCGTCTAACCTCTGCTCCAGATACCTGGCGTAGGCCATATAGGTGTCAGCAGGTCTTTTCCGAGCACCACGGAACAACAACCGATAAGCCTCTGGTCTAAGTTCATATGCCTTCAGGATGGCTGCTTTAAATTCATCATAATCATCTACATCCTCAGGGCTCAACCTATTATACACTTCCAAAGCTTTTCCCTTCAGCACATTAGATACCAAGCCCACCCAGCGCTGCCTTGGCCACTCAAACTCCCTAGCCTTCTTTTCAAACCTGACAAACCATTCTGTCACCTTCAACTCATCAAACGCTGGCACTAATTTTAGACTCCTTGAGAACCAACTCTCCCTATCCTCTGCACGGCCTGAGGTATGGGTATCTGAAGTAGGTCTATTAGCAGTCACCTCCAAGCGAGTCTTCTCCAGCTCAAATCGCATTTTTTCACGCTGCAACTCCATCTCTTCTCTTGCACGCTGCATCTCCATCTTTTTCAACTCCAACTGCAACTGGGCCTCCGGTGACAAGACTCCAGGGTATACGGGAGTGGAATGAACAACTCCAGGGAAAGCACTAGACATACCTGGGGGAACTGCTCTAAACTGGCTCGGCGGCATCATAGATGGTAATAGTGGGGTAGCGAAACGAGGCAGCTCAGCACCATAGTCAAACTCAGGGGTCACACGGGGAGTACCTTTGCTATGTGCCTCTCGTTGTTCCATATTTTCCATATCCACAGGTGACTCAGCACGTACGCGATCTGGTGTAGACACGCGTGACTCCATGGCGACAAATCAATGGCAGTACTGAATAATGAAATACTAATGCTGACTGAGAAACTACACACACATCAACTTCACCTCAAAGCACAGAGAACGCCAAGGTAACGATATCCTAGCAAGAAGAAGGCACTGTTAGGATATCCTGGCGAGGTCGCCACTGTTACGGTAGTGCCAGCCCGGGGCTATTACAAAAAAAGACCACAAGGCAGCCTTAGATGATCGGCCTCCACTGCGTTGCAAAAGTAACGCAGACCCCGGCACTCACACTCCGCAAACTAAAGAAAAACTGCACAACGGAAGAATATAAAATACGCAACACTCTGTACTTTGACTAACAAACGGAACAACCTACCTATAGATCTAGCCTACTATCGTCACTACCGGAAGTAATACCGCCCGAGACAGTCTACAGGAACACCTCCCACTTACTTCCGGTGGTGACGACTTTCTACTTAACCCGTGTCCAAGGGGGAATGCAGTTAATGGCTCACGATAGTTCTCACTAGCCTTGTGCAAGTAGGTGGGATTGAACAGTGTAGGGGGTAGGGGTGTGTGTATATGTACGTGTGTTGGGGATCGTTAATTAAGGCAGCGAGAGGACTACGGTGAGCCAGACTGGCCCTCCAAAGACAACAAGGTCACAAAAACAAATAAAATAACTACTTCCCTCAGTCAGCAACAAAAGAATAAAAATAAACTTAAATGAAAACGCCAGCTCGGCAGAAAAATGACTGGGGAGAGAGAGAGAGTGTACAAACACCCGATACTGAAGCTGGTTGGGAAGACACTGCACTGATCAAGGCTTGTGTGCAGTCAAGCGCGAACGCATGAATCAGATTAATTAAGAAGGAACTTAAATTCGTGCCCCTCTCTCTCTCTCTCTCTCTCTCTACAATGAATTGGTACTTCTAATGCAAGCAAAACATTATTAAATATACTGGTAGCTCACACAAGACAATCAAAATAATCAAATGCATAATCAGCATGGTATGAAATAAAATTGCCCTCAGTGGCGGGAACGAAAGAAACAAAAGAACTTGTAACACTAGCTAATTTAAACTCCGCGAATGACACGGATACTGCATAATCCCCTAGCCCAGCTGTAACGGCTGCACCCGTGGGAACGGACAGGCGGACAGCGTAACAATATATATATATATATATATATATATATATATATATATATATACACACACACACACACATACAGTAATCCCTCAATTATCTGGACTAAATAGAGCCAAAGGCATGTCTGGGTAGTGGCAAAATCCGGATAATGAACAGTTTCCCTACCACACCCAGACCCTACCTACACCCACCTCCAACATATACCCAACTCATATGTACAGTGCCTATGCTTAATTTAGCAGTGTTTTCCGGTCATTCAGGCATATTAAGCCATCAAAACACACACAGGCATATCAAAAGTCCTGGTAAACACCAAGAAAGCCATGCAGAAAAATCACTGAAAACCAGAAAACACCTACCTATTCACTACTGTATGTACAGTACTCCCTCTTATATTGGTACTGTTTCCAGGTCTTGTGGCCTATTTCGGCATCAAAACATACATAGAATATCCTTAATAATTTTCAACACCAAGGAAACTATGCAGAAAATCAATTGAAAACCAAAAAAACACCCTACCTAAACACTACTGTATTTACAGTACCCCTCCTTATTTTGGTAGTTCTTTCAGGTCATTCTGGCATATTTTGGCATTAAAACATACTGTGAGAAATTTTTTACTTTGTATAAATCGGTATCCTCTGTCTGGGCAACAAGATGTACGAAATTTCTAGTATTTTTTAGTAAACAACTCATAGGTCCTTACTCGTCCCTAAGATTGTCCTTAAGTAATTTCAGAGAAGTCTCATAGGGTTAGGTGAACCATGACTTACACCTTAACTTACCTAACTATTACTCTTCTATCTCCTAGCTAGACCTCCCTTGAATTGGCCAATTCGTAAAGGTTACTTAGTTAGGGAGTGTCGGACAACAAATGATGATAAGCCTGCTTATTTATCGATTGCTTGGGCTGTCAAGCGCCCTTGAGATGCGTGTGTACAAACGTTCTAGCTCGATGATGTCTAGGAGCAGAGAGATACAAATGGCTGGGTTCTTCTACCTCACTGGATTTGAAGGTGCCGACTATTAACCCCTTAACTGCGGGACATCACTTTCGTGATGCTTGGGAGCAAGGGACATACCACGGTGCGTCACTTGTGATTATGTGTTATTTTGAATTCGCCCGGGCTTCCAAGTAGTGGCTTGTATCATCTATCAGTACTGCCAATGTCTAACACTAGTCAGCACTACTAATCACATCTCTACTCCCATCCATTCTTGACAATTTAGTCATTTCTCCCAGTTCTTGACTCCCCTCCCTACCTCCCCTCCATTACCCTCTCCTCTCGCCTGCCCAGCCATGCTACGCCAAGTAAATCTTCCCTGGAATTTTTGACTGATTTCATCCATCGAAATAAGCCCTATGCCCTATTCTTATACCAAATAATATATACGAAAATGAAACAAGGTAAGTGATAGTGCCATACACCTGGAATTGGCTAATTATCACCTGATAACACCTCACGTGCACTCGTTCGCTAATTTTCACTGTTTACTTCCCCTTGATATATGCCGTATAATCTATTCTCGTAATAAAAATATATATAAGAAAGGAAGGGAGAAGTTCTAAGTGATATTTACATTCACCTGGAACTACCTAATTTATTATGTATTGTCTAGATTTCCTGCCAATCATTTCATAGCATACATATTAGCAGCTGTCACCAGGCTTACATTGGCAGCATTGCGCTCCCCCTGGGCAGGCCACCACACTGTATTCAGTTTACCGTCGTCATTCAAGGTGAAAGCACGTCGGATTCGCTCCTGTCCAATTCCACCGCTTTTTAGCCCCATGCAAAGGGCCCTGTGACCTCTACCCCCTACTAAACCTTGTGTGGAAAGGGGTAAAGGGCTAAGTGACTGCTGTGGAACGTGAAATGGCTAATTTGTCAATGAAAATGATAAGATAGTGACTACGATCTTTCTGGTGAATAAAACAGTGCAAGTGGAAATGTAAACAATGTGTAAATAATGTGTAAACAGCAAGTGAAAGCAATGAATGTAAATGTAAGTGAACAGTGGAAAATAGTTTTATAAGTTACTGCAAGTGACAGTGAATAACACAGTGTAAATAAAATAGAAATGTAAGTAATGTAAATAAAATAAAGAATGTAAATAGAAATAGAAATGAGTTGTAATATAAGAATACGAGTCTATATACTAGGAGTAATGAAAGTGAAAGTTTCACTCTAGCATGTATGAATACTATGAGTTATGAAAGTGAAGGTGAAAGTGACAGATTCACTCTCAACGCTGGTATACAGGATAAGAAAGTGAATGCTACGTATTTTACTGAAAGAGAAATTGAATGCTTATAGTGACAATAAACTACTATTACTGAAGGAAACTTATGGATAAAGGCTGTAGATATCTATAAGTGTTATATAGTAATAGAAATATAAAGTGTGAGTGTTTTTATGAATAATAAATGACAGAACACCAGCGGCGAATGATCGCAAGTGGGAAGGTCATACGCGCTTGTAATTTTCATTGTTTTCACAGTGTTTTTTTTTTTGGGGGGGGAGTATGGGTTCCAAACTATTTGAGAATCATAGAATAGTGTTTCTAGTGATAATATCAGGCTGTGGTAATCATATTATGGGTTGTCAGGAAGTGTAAAGTGGAGACTTCGTTACTCAACTTCAGAGGTCTCCACAAGTCCTACGGTACTCGACAAAGGCTCAACAAACATCCCTGGAGAAAGCTGAAGGTATGTGCCATATGCATATATAATTTTGATATTCTTGGACTAATAACTGATTTTTGGCAAATATTTTTAGAGAGTCTGTCGGAGCGCGAATATGCCCGTGGGACACGCAAGTCAAAGCAAAACAAGCCCGTGGTTTAGGGGTTAATTAATTTCAATGCTACATGTAGTTAGCTTACATCATGATATATACAGGACGAATCTAACTAATTATTCTTAGTTTAATTAAACTGAAGCCAAACCAAATATTCCCTTCACCTATGTAAATATGTTAAACCTACATCTGCTTTTATGTGAGGCATCTCATCCTCTAGTCACGTCATCTAACATACAGATGCAGTTTAGGTCAAGGGAACTTTCCAAATAATTACAGGTACTTACATTTTAATTGCCCATGAGGGTTAAATGCAGCACCATTTAATTTATCAATAATACGAATTATTAAAGAGAGCATAATTTCTGGGTTGTAAAAACCACTTGAATAGTTGTTAACGATCTCAGGTTTTCCTCTGCTTTCTAACTAAGGACGACTATTTTAAAAACTAGAGAGCGCAACTCTGGGGGAAAATATTTCCCACAGTTTTGGAGCCAGGCCAAAAATGATACGCTGTATCATATAACATGACCCTTAGCCAGGAGTTCCCTCCTTAGTTATCGAGAACCCTGTGCTGCGGCCCTTCTAGGTTGCGCATCCTGACCCGTTTGATCTCCACCATCCCCTGTATCTGGGATAGCCACTAACTCAAGGGGTAACAGTTTATCAATAGGTTTTATGCTGGTATGTCCCCTACATTTTATTTATACGAGTCTCGGCACCCCCTCTGAATCTGGGTGAATGGAGATCACCTTAGCTAATGGCCACTGGGATCTTGGTTGTTCTGTTTTCACTAAGACCACATCTCCTATGTTTATAACAGACTTATGCTGGCAGCCTGAGCACCATAACATCTTTCTTGTAGGTTCATAAGATATTCTTTGCTCCAATGTCTATTCCAAGTATCCAATACCCTTTTCAGGCGTTGATATCCCTCCCGCAGATGTTGTCCTAAATCATAATTTTTAATGATAGGATTATCTACTTCTTCTTGAATATCCACACAAGGCACCGGATGGAGCTTTCTGCCATATAACATATGAGCCGGTGTCAAGGCCTCAATCGAAACGCTAGTGTCATCTAAATAAGTTAGGGATATATTATTAATCCTATTTTCAATTTCAGTTGTCACTGTTCTTAAATCCTCTCTTGTGATTTTAGTTCTGTGTAATGTTTTCCTTAGGCAGTTCTTGGCAATACTAATCATTCGTTTGGTAAGTCCATTTTGCCATGGTGCTCTTGGAGCTATGAACTGCCAGGTACAATTTCGTATTCCCAGTGCCAACTTAACCTTTGGTTCATTGATTATGTTCAACAATAAAGGTGCTGCTCCAATGAAATTAGTTCCGTTGTCACTTATTAATTTGTAAGGACAAGCCCTTCTAGTGGCAATTCTTCAAAAGACATTCAGGAATATCTCTGGGTTCAGATCTTCCACCATTTTGGTCCAAAGACTGCAGCACACCTGCATGGAGAGTCAATTCGTGGGCATCCTTTACAATTAACTTTACAAAGTATCCACTCATGGGTAATAATATGGGATGTCTAGTATGGAAAGGCAAATCACCCTTTATTATTCGGCCCCAGGATCTAATCAGACCCTTTCTAAGAACAAGCCTAAATCTTTTATCAGCTTATTCTTGTTCCCAGTGCCTTGGCCTAAAACGTCATGTATCTCTCCATAATAGTTCTTTTGTATCCTTTTCAGCCAATATTCCATGGGATCTAACTTCTGACACCCCACTTTCTTATTTAAAAATTCAACAACTAATTTACTGGTGTTAATAATTTGTCTTATTGATGAGAATCGGCTAATATCAATTACTTCTGCTCAGATACTACAGGATCCGGGTTTACTACACCAACCCTAGCAATACAATACTGTTTCTGCTCAGGCCAATCTTTAGTGAGTAACCATTTAGGACCTTTAAACCACAAGTTATCTTTGATCAGTCTCTTTACAGTCAAACCTCTCGAGAGCAGATCAGCTGGGCTTTGTTTAGAGGATACATGCATGAATTTAAAATTGGAAGACAGCTCTTTAATAGTATTCACTCTATTTTGGACGAAAGGAATTTTAGTGTCTTCATTTCCCATCCAGTAAAGACAAATCTCACTGTCAGTCCATATATAAATATCCTCAAACTGGGTATCAAGAGTAGTGGTTATATACCTGGCCAATTTAGTTCCTACTTCTATGGAGGCCAATTCCATTTGAGGTAGGCTTCTTCCTTTAACTGGTGCAACTCTGGCTTTGGACATAATAATCTTACTATCCTCTTCTGTTGCGCAATAAGCTACTGCTCCATAGGCCCTTTGAGAAGCATCACAAAATATGTGGAAGTGCAACTTCTACCTACTGCTTATTTCCCTGAGAATACATATGGTTGATGTAGTTTCAAACTCTTTTCTAATCTGTTCCGATGGTTCCGCATATGTCTCACCTAATTCCGTGTCCCAGTCTAACCTTTCTCGTCAAGCCTCCTGCACTAAACATTTGCTCCTAATAACAATAGGACTGACCAAATCTAATGAGTCAAATAACCTGGAGACCAGACTTAACAAGGACCTCTTGGTGAGAGTGACATCAGAGAACTTAAATGGTTTCAAACTTATTACATCAGCTGTTGTATCCCAGTTAAGACCTAACACATTTTGAATTTTGGGAATGTCAGAATTTGGATAGTCCTCTTGTATTTTTTTCTTCAAAAGCGGTGAGTTTGTATGCCAGCTCTGTAACGGCAACTTTGCCCTCCCACATTCGGAATTGGCTACTTCATAAGCCTTCAATGCTTCCGACTCTGTATCAGCAACACCTTGCAAATTATCCACGTAAAAAGCCTGCCCTATTTCTGGGCATCTGGGATTTTCAAAATAGTACTTTAAAGTGTTGCAAAGTAGGTAAGGACTAGCACAAGAGCCAAAGAGCATCGGTCAGAAACAGTAAGTTTTCCTCATTTTGAGAATCATAACCCCAGAGGAATTTTGTAAATTTCCTGTCCCCCTCTCTCAGTCCTATTATACTAATGTCTTCTGTATAAGCATAAGGTTTCTCTCTAAATCTTAGTAACACAATTCCTAGCTTCTCTGTTAGTGTTGGTCCAGAGTATATGCAATCGTCCAAGCTAGCTGATCCCTTGGACGCTTTACTACTACAATTTAACGCAGTCCTTGTGGGAGTAGTTACTGAATCCTTGCTTACAGCATGATGTAGTAAGTAATGTCCTTCTTTGTTGTTAACAGGGAATTCTACCTCTTCTATAACTTTATTCTTCAATTAATCTTTTATAATATTATCATATATGGTTCGATGTTCTGGTTTATCTCTCAACTTTTTTAGAAGAGTATTTAACTGAGCCTTAGCTGCTTGGTAATTTGTTGGTAACTCCGAATGGTTTAGTTTCCATGGTAATCCTACCCAATATTGCCAATCCTTAAACTCAATAGCGTGATTATACAAATCCAAAGTTATTTGATCATCAGGGGTTGGTTCCTCAGAGTGTATTCCTACACTGCCTAGGTCCTACAATTTGTGTACAGGTTCAATATTTTCATCCAACTAGTCATCTGAGTAGGTTCAAATTCTACACCTATTTTAGCTACCATCAATGACTGTGTGAGGGCAACATAGAGTGAGTCTACTAGTTTGGCCTCTCCTTTAACTTGCATTGGAAAAGGCAAGTGACCCATAATAAGGTTACCTCCTGGAGTCTTGAACAACTGCACCTTATTCTTCTTGAAAGTCCTATGTAGGAATCTTCCACAATAATCAGAACCAATTATCATTTTTGTGAGACCCACAGTATCTGATTCCACATTCCGTTTTGCCAACTTTATCCCTGAGCTTTGTAGATGATCAGAGGTTTCCTTCAGTCCTTATATATATATATATATATATATATATATATATATATATATATATATATATATATATATATATAGTCTCTATATTATCCAGTACAGCTGCTGTTGTATGGCATTTATATCTGCCTAATTGTATTACAGGCCTATCTTAATCCAAAGACTGACCATTCTTAGATGTTAAGATTGCCTCTATATTATCCAGTACTGCTGCTGTTATATGGCATTTATATCTGCCTAATTGTATTACAGGCCTATCTTAATCAAAAGACTGACCTTTCCTAGTTGTTAAGAATCCTGTAATGCCTAGATTTACCTTGCCAATAATCTATCTATCTATATACCTAGGCTGCTTCCCCCAAGGAAAGGGAGGTAGCCGAGTCAGGATGACTACCCCCCATTTACTCATCCATTGAAACATATTCATTCTCGTCTTAGCCTCAAAGGGGAGGAGGGACAGATCCTCACCGCACCACACCGCACAAAGGTCAACTGCACAGTGCAATCAGTGACATCAACAGCAGGGCCCGGCAGCAGAGCTGGTTTACCCCTGCCACATGATAATAGACCCATCCCTTTACCCGCACCTGACCTGACTAGCTGATCAGACCAAATGCGGCAGAATATCCCCTCAGGGCTGCGTCATCATTTATTCATTCACAATTTCTCTCCATTTATTTCTGTCATCCACAGCCACTCTTCCTTGCTCAACAGACATCCCTCTCTCATCCAGCGCTCTCTTCGCACTGTCCATCCATCCTATTTGTGGTCTCCCTCTTAGCCTTATACCTCTCACATCAGATCTAGTTATCTTTTCCACCAATCGCTTATTATCCATTCTTTTCATATGCCCAAACCATCGCAACACCCTCTGCTCAACTCTACCAGCCATCTCCCAAACAACTGCAGTTCTCCTTCGCACTTCATCATTTTGCACTCGATCCATACGTGTCGCTCCACACATACTCCTCAGACACCTCATCTCCATTACATTCAAACTTTTCCTCTCTGCTACACCCATATTCCATGTTTCAGCCCCATATAACGTAGTCGGTACCACAACACCCTCATACAGCCTTCTCTTTACATCCATTCTAAGCGAATGACATCTTAACACTTTTTTCATTCCTCCCAGCACCTTACCTATTTTGTTCATTCTAAACTTCACGTTTGCATCAATTCTTCCATCCACAGCACATGTGACCCTAAATATTTAAAACACTCTACCTCCTCAAGCAACTCACCATTCAGAACTATAATGATCCTCCTACCATCTACCAACCTCGTACACTTAATCACTTTACTCTTCTTATTTACATTCAATTTCCTCCTATCACACACCCTTCCAAACTCCCCTACCAAATGTCTCAATCCCTCTTCTGAATCAGCCACCAGTGCAGTATCATCTGCAAACAGCAGCTACTTCAGATTCCACTCTCCACCATCAACATTCACCAGACTCAGACCTCCACCTAAAACTCATGCATTCACCTCCCTTACAACACCTTCTATGTAAATATTAAACAGCCAAGGCGACATCACAGATCCCTGACGCAGCCCCACTCTCACGGGAAACCAATAACTCACAGCATTCTCCACTCTTACACAAACTCTACTATTTACATAAAAACTTTTCACCGCTTTTAGTAACCTACCATCAAGTCCATACAATCTTATAACAGTCCACAAAGCCTCCCTATCAATTCTATCATACACTTTCTCTAAATTCATGAATACCCAAAACACATCCTTGCCTTTCGCTAAATACTTTTCACACACTTGTCTCAAGCAGACACCTGATCCACGCATCCCTTCCCTCTCCTAAAGCCACACTGCTCATCACCAATCACTCCCTCTGTACCCTCTCTAACTTTCATAATTAACACTCTACCATACACCTTACCTACAACATTCAATAGACTTACACCCCTAAATCTAATACATTCATACTTATCACCCTTGCCTTTATACAACGGGACCACAGAAGCACTTGCCCAGTCAATTGGCACCATACCTTTCACAAAGCACACATTCAACTGTCTTACTAACCAGTCAACAATAGTCACTCCACCACCCTTCAGGCATTCCACAGCACACCCATCCATACCTGCAGCTTTCCTTGTTTTCATCTCCTTTACTGCATTCTCCACTTCCTCCTTCGTGATCAAAGAATCATTCAACTCTCCCAACACATTTATTCCTTGCACCCTTCCATCCGCCACAATCTCAGCCACCTTTCCTCCTCTACATTTAACAATCTTTCAAAATACACTGCCCATCTCTTCCTTACTGCATCCATCTCAATTAACATCCTTCCATCTTCTGCTTTTACTCGCTCTTCCTTCCCAGACTTTCGTACCCTTTTAACCTCCTTCGAGAACATTTTCTTATTCTGTTGAAAATTCTCAGTCAGCCGCCTACCTCAGCTGTCATCTGCTGCCACTTTAGCATCACGCACAGCCCTTCTCGACCTATTCTTCTTTACGTTATACCTTTCATATGACACCTCATCCTTCCTCTGCAGCCACACTTCATATGCACGTCTTTTCTCAGCCACAGCCATACTTACTTCCTCGCACCACCATTCACCTCCTTTTCTTACACCACCACCCACACGTCTCACACCACACACCTCTTCTGCATGCCCCACCACAACACTCCTAAACAACTGCCATTCCTCCTCCACACTGCCATTTTCCTGATCTTTCACTGCGTTCCACTCATCGTTCAATTTCTCCTGATACTCTGTCATTTTCTCTCTTTTATCCAACTCACTCACTTTCAAAACCTCCCTGCCACACCTAACCCTCCTAGCTTTCACCCATCTCTTACCTACTCTTAACTTTCCCTCCAACAGGTAGTGGTCAGACATACCTCCACCCTCCCCTCTCAGAACTCTCATATCCAACAATCTTCCTATTACATTTCTAGACACAACCATATAGTCCGTCAATGCCAATAATAGGTAACTTTAATTTCTCCATAACGTCTTCAGAAATAAAGGTTTTCTGAGCACCCGTATCAAAAAGGGGACATGCTAATAGGTTTCTATTCTCAATCAATACCTTCACATCTGCTATTGGAACTGCAGCTGGCATTACTACTGCAGTATTCCCCTTTGCAATTGTTATATTGACTCCTGCAGGTTTAGGAACCTCATTTTTCATCCTTGGACACAGGGCACTATGATGATCCTTTTTGCATTTAAAATAAATTTTAAATTTAATCTTACACTCCGCGGAAGTATGTTCGGAATTCATACAGATTATACAACACCCCAGTTCCTGAAGCTTTCCTACTCTAGAAGCATAATCAGGATACTGTTGGCAAGATGCACCGGAATGTTGCTCACCAGAAAATGCACAAACTTTCCAGTCCTTACCATGGAAGGTTTTAGTTCCTTAACTTCATTAGCTTGTCTATTCCTTGTTTTTTAATACTTTATCCTTAGCCTTTAAGGATATAAGGAAAGTACCTATCTCTTCTTTAGGTACATACTTAGTCTTCTCTGAATTAGGTTTCCCAACCAGTTGATTATTGGGTTTTTTCTTTATTTCAGTCATCTGTTTAATCTTAGTAGGTTTTACCGTCCCTTGCAAGTGTTTACAGAGTTTCGTCAAGCCTTTGTCAATCTCTTCACAGAAGAAATTATCCTTTTGGTACCTACCATACAAGGCATCCTTGGTTTTTTGTAGAAGCTTTAAGGACACAGTTCTTGAAAGCACCCAATCTTATGCCTTAATATCTTCATAAGTACCTAAGGCCGTTAAGTTACAACTCATTGCAATTCTAAAATTTTGCAAGGAATCAAAATCGTGTCTAGGTAGAGGTATTTCAGTTAGAGCCTTCAGTAACTGAGTAATAACTTGCTCCCTGTCTTCGTACTTTTGTCTAAGGACAGTCAAGGCCACCTCATAATTATTTTCTTCTACTGTTAGTTCTTTTATCAGCTGATATGGTGTTCCTTTGACCTGTTCTAACAGATATGTGAGTTTGCAGACCTTAGGGAGATCTGTTCTATCATGTACTAAATATTTGAACTGATCCCAAAAGGATTTCCAGTTTTGCTTCCCATCAAACTCCGGAAGCGTTATTTGTGGTAACACAGCTCTCCCTCGCTGTTCCACAATTTGCATTTCCACGGCAGTCGCAGCTAATTTTGTCTCTAGTGTCTTTACTACAGTTAAGTATTCTTCTAATTTACGTACCTTCAAACAGATTTACTTCAGCTTAGTAATTATCTGATTATTATAAATTTTGAAGAGAGTAGGGATTAAGTCCACTATATCAAACCTATCCTCTTGGGTTATTAAATCCCCCCCACTAAATTTCCAAATACACATTTTCTGGCTCAGCTAATTATTCATTTAAATTTTGAGGAGTTTAGGAATTAGGTTCATAATATCCAATCTATCCTCCTAGGTTATTAAACCTTTAGGGTTATATTTAATCGCCACACTCAATTTCCAAAACATCCATTTTCCCTGAACTCGGTATGAACGAATTTCCACGTCATCCACTGCAACCGAACGTGGTAGTAGGTTATACCCAAAAAAATCAACTTTAAACACATTCAGTGCTTCGGCACACATCTCTCCTCACTTGCTGGGGGCACCAAAATGGTAGAAATTTTTGACTTTGTATAAATTGGCGGACGGTTAGTGCCCCTCCCCGGAAAACAACTAACTAAAAAAACAGACAAGAAGCCTCGGACAAGGACTGACCAAACGATGACGACCCAGGACCAGACAAAGGACTTGCTAATGGGTACATGGAATGTAAGAGGAGCGAATGATGAGGTGAAAGAGAGAGAGATTGTTCAGGTGCTTGAGGGTGCGAAAGTGGATGTATGTAGAATAACTGAAACAAAATGGAGAGGAGAAAGTGTGAGAGAATGGGAGTATGGTTGGGGTATATGTGCAGGAGTAGGTGAGAATGAGAGGGCAAAGGAAGGAGTATGTATAGTTGTGAGTAAAAGATGGAAGAAGAGCATAAGACAGTATGGATCAGTTGGGTCAAGGATTGTGTGGGTAAAGTTGAAAGTTGGAATAAAAATGTGGGCGATTGTGTGTGTGTATGCGCCAACGCAAGATCGTGCTAGAAGAGTGAGAGCAGAGTTCTGTACAAATGTAGAAGTGTGCATGGAAAAGTTTGGAAGGAATGAGAGAGCGTTTTTGATCGGTGGTATGAATAGTAAAGTTGGGAATGTGAAGGTGGATGGAATAGTTGGTGAGTGGGGTGTGCCTGCTGAGATAGATGAGAATGGGAGTGCGTTAGTGGACATTTGTGCTGGGAGGGGGTTGGTAATAGCCAATACCCTCTTCAGGCATAAAATGATCCACAGGTATACATGGCGAGTGATGAGAAGGGTGGATGGTGAACTGAATGAAAGGAAGGCAATGATTGATTATGTGTGTGTGGATGAAAGGATGCGAAGATGTGTAATGGATGCAAGAGCTTATAGATGTTGGGGGAGTGGACTTTCTGACCATTACTTGGTGGTGACCAGAATTAGGATTAAAGTAAGATGGAGGAATAGAAGAAGGGAAAGACGAGAGGAAGGAGTAGTTGCAAGGAGAGTGGAACGGTTACAAGAGGATGAGAAAAAGGCAGAGTATAAGAGAGAAGTGGAGGAACGATTGGGCAAATATGAATTGGAGCAGATGGGAGATGTGGAAGGTGTGTGTAAGATATTTAAAGAAGAAATATGTGCAGCATGTGATGTGGTGTGTGGAAGGAAGAGAAGACAGAGGGGGGTGCAAGGAGCAGCGTGGTGGACTGAAGAGGTGAGACAGGCTGTGGCACAAAAGAAGAAAGCATACAATGAATGGATGAGAAATAGGGGCGTGGAAGAAGTTGAGAGGCGGAAGAGAGAGTTATATGTAGAAAGAAAGAGAGAGGTGAAAAGATTAGTAAGAGAGAGTAAGAAGAGAGTGGATGAGGAATTTGGAAGGAATTTAAGTGTAAAGTGGAAGGACTGTAAGAAAATGCTCTGGAATGAGGTGAAAAGAGAAAGACAGGGTGGAAGTGAAGTTAGCAGGGGAGTGAAATTTAAAAATGGTAGATTAGTAGTGGAGAAGGGAGAAAAAGTGAGCAGAAGGAGAGAACACTTTAAGGAATTGTTGAACATAGAGGATGGAAGTAAAGCGAGTATATGTGGCTGGGGAACGGCTGGGAGAAGGAAGAAGGTGAGAAGAGAGGAAGAAATCAGTAGGATAGAAGTTGTGGAAGCAATGAAGAAATTAAATCAGGGAAAGCCCCAGGAATTGTTGGAGTGTGTGGTGAAATGCTGAAGCATGGGTGAAAGATAGTAGTACAATGGATGTGGAAGATGTGCAGATTGGCCTGGGAGGAAGGTAGAGTCCCAGAGGATTGGAAGTCAGGTATAATTATTCCATTGTACAAAGGAAAAGGGGAAAAAGAAGTGTGTGGTAATCATAGGCGGATTTGTCTTCTTACTATAATAGGAAAAGTGTATGGTAGGATACTTATTGACAGAGTTAGAGAAAGAACAGAGAAATTAGTTGGAGAAGAACAGGGAGGCTTTAGGAAGGGAAGAGGTTGTGTAGATCAGATATTCATTCTTAGATCTTTAGTGATAAAGTTTCTAGAGAAGGGGAAGAAGTTGTATGTGGCTTTCATGGATTTGGAGAAAGCATATGACAGGGTGGATAGACAAGGATTGTGGAAAGTGTTAAGAATATATGGAGTAGATGGGAAGTTGTTGAATGCTGTGAAGAGTATGTACGATGGTGCGAAGGCTGCAGTGCGTGTGGATGGTGAACTAAGTAAATTTTTCTCTTTGAAAGTTGGGTTGAAACAGGGATGTGTCATGTCTCCATGGTTGTTCAATCTGTACATGGATGGGGTAATAAAAGAGGTACAAGGTAGGGTAGTTTATGTTGGAGTGGCCCTGGTGAGAGAGGATAGTGTTTAGAAACTCCCTGTACTGTTGTTTGCAGATGATACTGTGTTGTTGAGTGTAGACGAAGGGGAGCTGCAAGGCTTGGTCGATGAGTTTGGGAGAGTGTGTAAGAAACGGAATCTAAAGGTGAATGTAGGGAAGAGTAAAGTGATGATCTTTGAGAGAGGTGAAGTCAGTGAATGTACAGCGAGGTTGGATGGTGAGGAATTGGAAAATGTGAGTACGTTTTAAGTACTTGGGTAGTGTGATGAGTAAGGATGGAGGTTTGGAGGATGAAGTGCTTGAAAGGGTACAGCAGGGAAGAAAGGTTGCTGGTTCTTTGAAAGCAGTGATAAGAAAAAGGGAAGTGAGCATGGAAGTGAAAAAGCTACTACATGACAGTATTGTGATGCCAACTCTAACGTATGGAAGTGAAGCTTGGACGTTGTTGGAAGGACACAAGTCAAGAGTGAGAGCAGTGGAAATGAGTTATTTAAGAGGAGCCTGTGGAGTCACATGGAGAGACAGGCTGACGAATGAGGATATAAAGAAGCGTTGTGGTGTGGATGTGGACTTGATAGGAAGCGTTATGAGGAACACACTCAGGTGGTTTGGCCATGTGGAGAGGATGGAGGGTGAAAGACTGACGAAGAGAGTGTATGTGAGTGAAGTGGAGGGGGGAAGAGGGAGGGGGAGGCCGAGGATGAGATGGAGGGATGGGGTGGAGAGGTATATGAGAGAGGGGGGTGTAAGTTGGGAGCAGGGTAGTGAAATGGGGGGGGACAGGGCGACTTGGAGGCGATTTGTTTGTGGCCACCCCAAACGGGATTGAGGCGTCTGGCAATAGTTAGGTAGATAGATAAATTGGTATCCTCTGTCGGGGTAACAAGACGTACGAAATTTCTAGTATTGTCTAGTAAACAACTAGTAGGTCCTTACTGATTCCTAAGATTGTCCTTAAGTAATTTCAAACAAGTCTCATAGGGTTAGGTGAACCATAACTTACACATTAGTTCACCTAACTACTACCTTTCTATCTCCTAGCTAATACCCCCTTGAATTGGCCAATTCGTAAAGGTTACTTAGCTAGGGAGTGTCGGACAAGAAATGACGACGAGCCTGCTTTTCTGTCAGTTGCCTGGGCTGTCAAGTATCTTTGAGGTGCGTATGTACAAACGTGCTAGCTAGACGATGTTTAGAAGCAAAGAGATACAAATTGGTTGGCTTCTTCTTCATCGGATTTGAAGGTGCCAACTATTAGTTAATTACAATGCTAAATACAGTTAGCTTACATCATGATATATACAGGGCGAATCTAACTAATTATTCTTAGTTCAATTAAACTAAATCCAAACCAAATATTCTCCTCACCTATGTAAATATGTTAAACCTACATCTGCTTTTATATGAGGCTTCTCATCCTCTAGTCACGTCATCTAACGCGGAAACAGTTTAGATTAAAGGAACTTTCCAGATAATTACATGTAATTACAATATAGTTGTCCACAAGGATTAAGTGCAGTAGCATTTAATTTATCAATAATAAGAATAATTAAAGAGAACGTAATTTCTGGGTTGTAAAAACCACTTGAATAGTTGTTAATGATCTCAGGTTTTCCTGTGCTTTCTAACCAGGGACGATTATTTTAAAAAGTAGAGAGCGCAACTGATCTGGGGGAAAATATTTCCCACACGTACATAGAAATATCCTAAGTAATTTGCAACACCAAAAACATCATAAAAAAATAATAATAACATGCTGAAAACCAAAGAACACCCTACCTGAACACTACTGTATGTACAGTACCTCTCCTGTTTTTGGCACTGTTTAGGGGTCATTCTGCCATACTGTGACCTCAAATTACATATAGAATTATCCTAAATAAATTTTAGCACCAAGGAACCTACGATACAAACCTAAAGCTACCTGCCAAAAACATTCCATTGGTGTACTTACCATCCAGTGCACTGCCGCCAGGCTTCGTAACCCATCACCTCCTGCAGGTTGTCCCGTGTGGTCTAGTAGCAAAAACAAGCTCCTAACAGAGGTCAGAGAATTCGTCTTTGTCATCCTCAACCTGCTGGAGCTGGGCAATGACTGGTTATATGTGGTGCGCCGATGGTGGTCTACCCACCTCAGGAGACTCGGAAGACAACCGCAAACTTACGTCTAACGGAGACTCAACGGCTGTCGACGTGCTCAGTTGCGGGCCCAAAGGTGAAGGTATGAAATGAACTGGTGGTAGTGGTGATGGTGAGAATGGGCTGGCACTCATGGGGGTTGCAGGCTTGAAGAATGAGTCGATCCTGGTCTGACAGTAGGACTGACGATTCTGCTGGAGGATAACAGCATCCCTGACTGCCTGCAGCTTCATCATCAGGCAGAGCAGCACCAACTCCCTGTCACAGTGTGGGGCACAGCATACTCCAGCATCCCCTCCAGGTAATCACGGAGGACACTGAGATGAGGGACAGAAGGAGTTGCAGTTGGCTGCGAGTCAGAGTCCTCATCCCCATTCTCCTCGGTCCCATTGTGCTACTCCTTGGCAGCAGAGGCAGTAGCAGTGATCTCATGAGACATGGTCTGGTAACCAGAATCATCGCCCTCATCGTCCAACCAATCCTGCAGGTCATCAACGTCCACCTGTTCTCCTGCATGTCTAAGGTGGCTGTGGAAATCATCCATATCAAACCATGTCGTGCTCAGTTTCAATTCCCTGCAGGAGACAAGACCAACCGCTTTCAAGGGTTTTGACGGAGACTTCCTTCCATGCGTTCTCCCCAGTTGAACACGGCAGACTTCAGATCATAACACCGAAGATTCTGCAAGGTCCGCTCCACACATGTGTCCTCTACCATGTCCTTGTCCTCCAGCACCACCATCACCTTGTTCAGGAACCTCTGGCAGTACAGTCTCTCGGCAGCTGTGACAACACCCTGGTCCATTTGTTGAATCAGAGCGGTCGTATTAGGTGGCAGAAACATGTACCTAATCCGCCTGTCAAAAGCAACCAAATCCTTCTCAGATGGATGCGCAGGAGCATTATCCAGGACAAGGAGTACTTTCACCTGGTCGCAAGTGATTCCAAGAGCCTCCGTTTGATAATGAATAACCTCCTTGATGAAATGTCTGCGGAACCAATCTCTGAAGATCTTAGCTGCAAACCAGGGCTTCACAGAATGGTACCACACAACGGGCAGGCTATCCATCAACCCACAAAGACAATGTGGATGTTTTGCATGCTCAACAACAGTTTGAGGCGGTGTGTCCAGTTAGCATTGGCATAGCACAAAACAGAGACATGTTGTTTGGACAACTTCTGACCAGGCACAGACTTCTCCGTTTCCTCAGCTTGTGTGTGGGTGGGCAAGTAGCAATAGAATAGACCAGTTTCTTCAGTGTTATAGACTTGACTAAAGGAAGGCCCTTGTCCTTGTTCAGGCTCTGTAATTTCTGATGAAACGTGTCTACTTCTTCCACTGCCACATCCAAGGCTTCACCGTGTGCCTTATGCCCAGTAAGTCAATGGTGTAGCTTGAACCGAAAGAGCCATGTCTTGGACACCTTG
This sequence comes from Coenobita brevimanus, assembly GCF_032717465.1. Classification (NCBI taxonomy): domain Eukaryota; kingdom Metazoa; phylum Arthropoda; class Malacostraca; order Decapoda; family Coenobitidae; genus Coenobita; species Coenobita brevimanus. The sequence continues at coordinate 47,659,008 of NC_136993.1, read as the reverse complement.
AACTCCTGCACATTGTGCAGGCATGCAAACTTCTCAGCAGCAGCCTTCACCTCACACTAGCACACGCACTAGCACCCTGGCACCACGTTGCTGACAAAACCACATCAAAGTCGACAAGTTGGTAATGGCATGGCAGGCCTGAGCCATTACATTCATGTCGCTGTGATGTGTGCTTTTGCCAAAGTCCTGTCTGTACTGCGAAAGCTTGTCTCATGACTTCTTGATATCAAACAATGTTGAACAAGCTAGATCATCTTTGCGAAGAGTGTGTCCTGTGGTCCAGCCTGCGTCAACCTTGCCCAATATCTCACGCGTCTTCTCCAGGTTCAGAACATTTCCTCTTCTGCTTGTGGTGGTGGAGCCATCACCACACACACAAGAATACAGTAGAGCAGGGACACAACCTGAAGAAGGTAGGGAACCACCACAAAAGCAACGGCAGTCACAGCCATCATTGAAAGCAGAAACACTCACGAGGGGTAGAAAGGTGGGAAGTGAGGTGGGGGCTTCTGTTTGCTGGCAAGCATTACGTTACAGCAATGCCATATCGCACCTACGGTTGCTTTCAAGGACAGAGGATGCCACTTACGGCAAAGTGACATCTGTCTATAGTATTCACTTTCGTTTGCCCAGGCCTTTGGTACCTGTCAGCCAGGAACAATGCTCGCCTCCTCCATTCAAAAATAACCATAAAATTTTCTCGAAGATATGCTCAGTGTCTTTCCCAGGTAAAGTTACATAGTATATCTTTACCTAACCTTACCAAACCTAACCTTTCCTAATAGGGCTGCATGGCTAAGGTGGCTGACTGTGGTATGGAATGAATACCCGTACCAAATGGAAGTGTATTGTACAGTACAGTGCAGTACTGTACTGTACATACTGTACACACATACAGTACAGTATGTACAGTACTGTGAACAGTACAGTACTGTAGTACTATGATATGCCTTGGTACAGAAATTACTGTACTGATACTCTTATTGTAATCATAGAATGCGAAGGAATCTTTTTATGTGTGGGGTGTGTGAGTCTCTTGGTGGCACAGTGATTTTCGACCTTTGATAGAGAGGCGGACGGGTGCTGTCATCGAACATGTACTCGTGGATTATGGTCTGTGTTACACACATGGTGGCCACCTGTACCCTTCAGCCAGGAACCATGCTTGCTGTGTCCATTCAAAAATAACCATAGGATTTTCTAAAAAAATATGCTCAATATGTTTCATCATCATCATCATCATCCGGACCTCCTTTCCCACCCAAGGGTAGGGTGAGGAGTAGCAATGTCCAGACAGCACAAACTTGCATAGTCCAAATAGGCCACATTTCCATTCACTCATCATTCAAGTCCCTGGAATCCTGGCTCTACCAGATATGCCAAAAAACATTCACCACATTCTGCAGCTTCACATAAACGTATCCGGTTGAGTTAATCTGGACGCTGCCATGCTCACTAGGGGTGCCAAAATCCCTGATCATGCATTTCTCCTCACAACATTCATCCAGCCAGCTCGATCTCGTCAGTTCCCTAGCCTCACCGACTTGCAAACCTCTTTTCCTAAAACACCCATCCACCATATCTTTCTACATTCTTCTTGGCGTACCTTGCCTCCTCCCTCCTTCAAATTTGCTCAGGTATACCTTTTTCACCACTCTATTGTTATCCATTCTTTCCACATGACCATACCCTCTCAGAACACTCTTCGATTCTGGTGTCCACCGACTTCCTCACTCCTCGCCTTTCACGAATCACACTATTTCGTATCGTATCCACCCTCTGTATTCCACATACATTTCTCAACAGTCCCATCTCCACTGCTCTTACTCTTGACTTTTCATTTTCATGCCACACCATAGTCTCACACCCATATGTTGGCACTAACACTCCCTTATGTAAGCCTCGTGCAGCTTCAATACTCAAGCCTCTGTTTCTTATCAAAGCCTTCATTGCACCAACTACTTTTCTTCCTTGTATCACTCTACATTCAAGTTCTTTTGCACATTTTCCTCTCTTTTCTATCACTGTACCCAAGTATTTGAACTCTCTCACCAATTCCAGTCTCTGTCCATTCACTGTGACATCACACTGGGAGTCACCTTCTCTCTCAATAATCATCACTTTACTCTTCTTTACATTTACTTTCAAGGCACGCCGCTCACAGACATCAGCAAAACACTTCACTAGCCTACCAAGTTCCTGTCCAGTACTTGGAAGCAGTACTGCATCATCAGCATACAACAAATTTGAGATATTCCATCCATTACCATTCATTACCAACGCCATCCCTCTCTCCATTACTCGTGTTTTCACTTCTCTCATCACATCATCCATATATATATATTGAACAACCATGGAGACATCACACAACCTTGTTGCACGCCCACACCGATCGTGAACCATTCACTTAGATGCCCATTAACCTTTACACATGCTTTCCTATCATCATAAAAACTCTTGACAGCTCCTAGCTGCTTACCATCTACACCATACATGCACAAAACTTTCCACAATCACTCTCTGTCTATTTTGTCGTATGCTTTTTCCGGATCCATGAATGCCATAAACATCTTATGGTCCTTCTCACAATCCTTCTCTGCTAACTGTCTCACTGCAAATATTTGATTCACACATCCTCTGCCACTAACTTTCCACAATCCCTCTCTGTCTACTTTGTCGTATGTTTTTTCCGGATCCATGAATGCCATAAACATCTTATCGTCCTTCTCACAAGCATTCTTTGCTATCTGTCTCATTGCAAATACTTAATCCACACATCCTCTGCCACTCGCATGCAAAATTACATAGGTTAAATGTATTTTACCTTACCAAACCTAACCTGCTACAATACAGCTGCTTGGCAAAGGTAGGTGACCATTGCATTGAGGCGAATGCCCATACCGAATGGAAGTGTACTGTGCAGTATGTACTGTACATACACACATACAGTACTGTACTGTGTACTGTACAGTATTGTAGTACCATCTTATGAATTGATACAGAAGTTACTGTACTGATACTCTTATTATCATCGTAGTGTGTGAAGGAAACTCTTTGTGTGTGTGGTGCGTGTGTGTTTCCCGGTCGCCGCACGCTTTTCGACCTTCAGTAGAACAGCAGAAGGGCACTGTCACCGAATATATACTCATGGCTTGTGGTCTCTGTTACATACAGGGTGGCAGTGAGGAAAGAGCTAACCTGGATATAGGGTAAGTATGCATACGAACTTTTTGACACCACTTACGGGTTACAGTCATATTACTCAGGTGCAGGACGTTCACTGGGAGGGAATGGACGAGTGCATGACTGACCATTCAGTACAGGGGCGGATGGACATTTTAGCTCTGGTTGTAAGTTACGGATTTCATGCCACTCTCAGCTCGAGCCCAGGGGTCATGATACCGAATGTTTGGATATGCCAACTGGCCGGACGAAGTTCTCGGGCACTTTTATGTCTGGATAATAGCAAGGAAATTCAGAGCCAAGGCCGAGCATCCGAATAATGAACACGTCCGGATGATTAACGTCCAGATAGTTGGGGGATCACTTTATATATATATATATATATATATATATATATATATATATATATATATATATATATATATGTATATATATATATATATATATATACATGGATAGATGGATCCCACTGCTACCTGGCGCGTCCCCGGGTGGCAGATAGGGGAAGTCCTTGTAGATATACGAGGTACTGTCTTAGATGGCGCGGACCATGGGACCCCCTATAGATATATATAAGGCTCCACCGAATATAATGAATAAGGTGGCACAAAAATTACATCTCACCAGAAACTATGTGGCAGGGAGGTGAGATTATTTGCCACAATCCTCCCAACTAATCATGAGTTCTATTGCAAATGATTTGACGGGCGTTGCTGTTGGATCATCGTCAACTAAAGGTCCAACTGCTCTGCCTCCTGTGCTTACGGGCAGTGTTCCATCGAAAGTCAGTAGGCAATGTGTTGGAAAATTTGACTCTTGGATATTAAACAAACTGAAATCCATGAAGATCTATGCATACAATGTAAGAAGCCTCGGAGATTACAAACTTGGTAACCTAATGGCTGACCTGGAAAACATTAGTTGGGATATTGTGGGATTGAGAGAGATCCACAGAAAAGAAGAGAAACTAATTCAGCTGAAAGACAGCGACCACCTGTTTTACTAAAGAGGAAGGGAAATGAAAGAATTAGTGGCGTGGATTTCTAATTCACAGAAATCTTGCAGACAACATTGTTAAATTCAGCAGTGTATCTGACAGAGCAGCATTTGTTATCATTAGACTGTGCAAAAAATATACCCTGAAAATAATACAAGTATATGCACCAACTTCTCAAAGCTCAGATGAAGAAATAGAAATATTCTATGATGACATCTCCCAGATTATGGAAGAAGAAAAGACAACATATGCTATACTCATGGGAGACTTCAATGCAAAATATGGGAAGTCGAAGAATGCAGAAGCATGTATGGGAAAATCTGGAGTGGGAGAAAGGAATGAAAGAGGAGAAATGCTAGTAGATTTTGCTGAAATGTTTAACATGAGAGTAATGAACACATTCTTCCACAAAAGAACAGGGAGAAAGTGGACCTGGCGAAGCCCAACTGGAGAAACAAAGAATGAAATCGACTTCATTATAGCAGATAAGAATAACACGATCACAAATGTCTCAGTTATCAACAAAGTAAATATAGGTAGTGATCATAGAATGGTGGGATGCACAGCCAGATTCAATTTCAGAAGTGAAAGAAAGAAGATGATTAAAGATAAAAAGATATGCACAATAAAAGTAAACGAAAACAAAGCAGCCTTTCAGTTGGAAATAAGGAACAGATTTCAGGCTCTATGTAATGCTGAATGTGACATTGATGAGCTGAATGACAGACTAACAAAAGTGCTAAGAGAATCAGTGGAGGTAGTAAGAAAACCTAATACAACCAAACCCAAGAAATATTCAGAAAAGACACTCGAGCTTATGAAAAAAACGAAAGGAAATGAAAGTAAAAACAAAGAAAGATGAAATAGAACGAGCGGAATTAAATAAGCTTATCAACAAAAGACAAAGAAAAGATAAAAGAAAGAGAACCATGGATCAGATCAAAGAAACCATCAAAAATGGAAATAGTCTGAAACAGGTCCGAAGTAAAATGGCACTAGGAAAGCAACGAATGACATCACTGAAAGAAAAAAAAAACGGTGAAATCATTAAATGCCGAGATAAGATGGTGAAGAGAGTCGAAGAATTTTACAAAGAACTGTATGCATCAAAGACAGTAGTACCAATAGCTAACTTTTCAGTTGACAAAAGTGAAATACCTGAGGTAACACGAGACGAAGTAAATATTTGTCTTAAAAATATGAAAAGAGGGAAGGCTCCGGGAGAAGATGGAATAGGAACAGATTTACTGTTGGATGCAGGAGTAGAAGTACAAAACAGGCTTGCTCACTTATTTACCCACTGTATCAAACAGAAGAAAATTCCCAAAACATGGTGTAATGCAACAGATCTTTTACTCTACAAAAAAGGCGACTCTAAAGATCTTAGTAACTATCGACCCATTAGCTTATTATCAGTCATTTACAAACTCTTCACTAAAGTCCTTACGAACAGAATAACAACAATTTTGGAGGAAAACCAACCTCGTGAACAGGCAGGATTCCGAAGCGGGTATTCAACCACCGATCATCTACATACAATGAATCAGCTAAATGAGAAAACTACAGAATATAATAAACCACTGTGCTTATGTTTTGTTGATTACGAAAAGGCTTTTGATTCAGTAAAGCAAATAGCGATTATAAATTCACTGCGAGAACATGGAGTGAATGAGAACATTGTAAAACTGCTCGAAAACATATATAAAGAGGGAACCTCTACATGTAAATTACATAAGGAATCGTGAAAAATTAAGATTGAGAAGGGTGTGCGTCAGGGAGATACAATTTCACCAAAATTATTTACAGCATGCCTAGAAAGTATTTTCAGAAAGCTAGAATGGGAAAATAAAGGAGTGAATACAGATGGAGAAAAGCTAAACCATTTAAGACTTGCAGATGACATTGTTCTAATCTCAGAAACAGCGGAGGCATTGCAAGAAATCTTAAATGACCTGAACAGAGAAAAGTCTGAAAGTAGGATTGATGATGAACCGGAGTAAAACTAAAGTAATGCTTAATCCACAAACACCAAACAGCGTCGTCAGAATATTCGATGAAATTCTTGAAGAAGTTGAGGAGTACAAGTACTTGGGACAAATACTAAAATTAACAAAAGATCATGGTAGCGAAATAAAAAGACGCATTACAACTGGATGGAAAGCTTTCGGTAAACATAGAGACATTATGAAAAGTAGCTTGCCAGTTTGTATGAAACGAAAAGTATATAACGAGTGTATAATTTCAGCTATGACGTATGGTTGTGAGACCTGGAAACTGACAAAATCGATGGAAAATAAAGTAATCCGTTCTCAGAGAGCAATGGAAAGGTCAATGTTGGGAATATCATTAAGAGATAGGAAGAGATCAACTTGGGTGGGAAAGCAGACTAAAGTCAAAGATATTATAGAAGTTATAAAAGAACAGAAATGGAGGTGGGCAGGCCATATAGCAACAATAAGATTTAACCGATGGAGCAAGAGGCTGACAGACTGGACACCAAGAGATTGTAAGCGTAGCAGAAAAAGGCCAGACAGGAGATGGAGAGATGAGATAGAGAAAATTCAGGGAAAGCGTGGCAAAGATTGGCTCAGTCAAGGATTTTGTGGAAAAGTTTGGGGGAGGCCTTTGTTCAGCAGTGAACTAGTTAGGGCTGATGATTATATATATATATAAATATATATATATATATATATATATATATATATATATATATATATATATATATATATATATATATTTTGCCAGACGCCTTTATCCCGTAAGGGATGGCCACAAAGAAATCGCCTCCATGTTGCCCTGTCCCCTGCCATTTCATTGCCTCCCCCCAGCTCACACCCCCTGTCTCATTTACCTCTCCTCTCCATCCCTCCATCTAATCCTTGGCCTCCCCCTCCCTCTCCCTTCTTCACCTCAATAATATACACTCTCCTCAGTCGCTCACTCTCCATCCTCTCCACATGGTCAAACCACCTCAGTGTGGTTCCCCTGATCCTTCTTATCATATCCACATCCACACCACTACGTTCCTTCACTTCCTCATTTGTCAGTCTGTCTCTCCATGTGACTCCACATACTCCTCTCAAATAACTCATTTCCACTGCTCTCACTCTTTATTTCTATCCCTCCAAGAAGGTCCACTTCTGTACGTTAGGGTTAGTCTCACAAAACTGTCATGTAGTAACTTTTTCACTTTCATACTCACTTCCTTGTTACTTATCACTGCTTTCAAGGAACCAGCAAATTTTCTTCCTTGTTGTACCCTTTCAAGCACTTCGCCCTCTAAACTTCCATCCTTACTCATCACACTACCAAAGCCCTTAAAGGCATACGTTGTTGGACCTGTCTTGTATGACATACGTTGAGTGTAACCAACTCCTTTTTTGAAAAATCAAAACACATGGTTGTAATCAATTTTTATTGGGTTTCTGGCCATGAAAAGAAAGAACAACTCTTCTACTTTCCTGTGATATACTTACTTTAGTAATTATTGAAAAATAAAAATGTTTTATGGGTGACTAAAGGAACCTAACCAAAATTGCCTTTTTTTTTGACGTTACTGAATAAAAAATTAATTACTCGGCCCGTATGAGGATTTAAGGTCTGAGATTATATATGCTGCTTCTTAGGTCCCGTGGCCGTATCCTGTAAGTGGCTCACACTTCTGGCTCATGAGGGTCACTGTGGGAAGACACCCTGAAAAGGGCTAAAAAAAGAAAAAAAAAAGGGAAATTTTCACTATACAAATTTTTTATGACGTTATGGTTCCCTGTATATACACCCTAATGACTTTGTAAATTTCATTTGACACTAAACTATGATTTTAAGACCCAAATGATGAGGACTGATACTTTATATGACGATAATATGACGATAATATAAGACACAATGTTTAGTTTTCTTTTACTGACCTACATCCCCTCACAATCGGTACACAGGGTTTAGCTGTGGCTGAGACACACTGAGAGGTCACACTTGATGCACTGGTGTTCACAAGAGTCTCTAGTTCTATGTCTGACAGCAGTGTCTTTCCTTTTCCTTTTCCTTTGTCCTTTGCCTTCGATATATTCTTTATATTCACTTTAGTCTTCACTTTAGTCTTTTGTTCCACTTTTATCTTAGTCTTTATATAATATTACTTATAATCAGCAAAAAAAATAAAAAAAAATAGGAAAAACCCAATAAAATAATATAGTACATAAAGTATAATATAAAGTGTAATATATGTAGTATATATATAGTATTTCTATAATATATAATGTAAATAATATATATAATATATAATAACATAAGATACATAACAAAAAAACAGTCATACACATATATTTCCAAAAAAATAATGGCACACTCCTATAGTAGTTTTACTTGTAGAGCATACGCTAAGTCCTAAAATCGTGTGTCGTGCACAGCATACGATAGGTCTGATGGACTAAAAACGCAAATAAATCCCACAATGGGAAAACAAGAGGGAGCACACTTACTTCACACAATAGGCCTAGGCAAACACTTCACATACCTGGACGGCCTGGCCAGCATCTTCAAAGGAAGACAAGGTACCACATGTTTTACAAAAACAAAATCCCAAAGTGGTGAAGATATGCCTTTAAGGATGCACTAACATTTTCCTATTCCTCCCCATCCAGCTTCACTGTACATTAACTGATTTCATTTCTTTCGAAGACCATAAATTTACTCTTCTCTACGTTCACCTTTAGATTCCATTTCTCACACACTTTCCCAGACTCATCCACCAAGGCTTGTAACTCTCCTTCGTCTTCACTTAGCAACACAGCATCATCTGCAAGCAACAGAACAGGGAGTTTCAAACACTTCCCTCTCTCCCTAGGGCCGCTCCAACATCCACTGCCCTACTTTGTATCTCTTTTATAACCCCATCCATATTCAGATTGAACAACCATGGAGAGATGACACATCTCTGTTTCAATCGAACCTCAAATAGAAAAATTCACTCAGTTCACTATCAACACGCACTGCAGCCTTAGCACCCTCATACATAATCTTCACGGCATTCAACATTTTCCCATCCACTCCATATATTCTTAATACTTTCTACAATCCTTGTCTAGCCACCGTATCATATGCTTTCTCCAAATTCATGAAGACTTCATACAACTTCCTTCCCTTCTCTAGAAACTTTTCCAATAAAGATCTAAGAATGAATATCCGATCTACACAACCTCTTCTCTTCCTAAAACCTCCCTGTTCTTCTTGTATTTCCTCTGTTATTTCCCTAACTCTGTCAATACGTATCCTACCATGTACTTTTCCTATTACACTACGAAGACAAATGCAGCTATGATTATCACATACTTCTTTTCCCCCTTTTCCTTTGTACAGAGGAATAATTATACCTGACTTCCAATCCTCCAGGACTGTATCTTCCTCAGAGGCCAAACTGCACAACTTCCACATCCTTTCTACTACTATCTCTCCTACATGCTTTAGCATTTCACCACACATCCCATTAATTCCTGTGGCTTTCTCCATTATAACTTTCTTCATTGCATCCACATTTTCCATCCTACTGATTTCCTCCTCTATTCTCACAACCCTCCTTTTCCCAGCCATTTCCCAGCCACTTACACTCGCATTACTTTCATTCTCTGTGTTCAACAATTTCTTAAAGTGTTCTCTTCAGCTGCTCACTTTATCCACTAGTAATCTACCATTTTTATTTTTCTCTCCCCAACTACCTTCTTTGACACCCTGTCTAGCTGTCTTTCCCTCTTTCCAGAACATTTTCTTACATACCGTCCACTTTACACTTAAATTCCTTCCAAATTCCTCATCCACTCTCTTCTTTCTCTCTGTCTTTTCATCTCTCTCTTCGTTTCTACATATAACTCTCTCTTTCATCTCTCAACTTCTTCCACGCCTCTGTTTCTCATCCACTTACTATATGCTTTCTTCCTTTGTGCCACAGCCTCCCTCACCTCTTCAGTCCACCATGCTGTTCCCTGCACCCCCTTTCGTCTTTTCACCCCACACACCACCTTACATGCTGCACAGATTTCTTCTGTGAATATCTTGCACACACCTTCCACGTCCCCCATCTGCTGCAATCCATATTAACCCAATCGCTCCTCCACGTCCCTCTTATATTCTGCTTTTTTTTCCCCGATCCTCTTGTAACCCTTCAACCCTCTTTATATGAACTACTTCCTCCTGTCCTTCCCTTCTTCTATTTCTCCATTTCATTTGGACCTTGAGTCTGACCACCTCAAAGTGTGCTCAGAAAGTCCACTACCCAGACCTAAATATACTCTAGCATCCATTACACACCTTCTCATCCTGACATTCACGCACACATGTAATCAGTCATTGCTTTCCATTCCTTCAGTTCACTACTCACCCTTCTCATCACTCGTCACGTATACCTATTGGTCATTTTGTGCCTGAAGAGGGTATTGGCTACCACCAATCCCCTCCCGACACAAATGTCCATTAAAGCACAGCCATTCTCTTACACCTCTGCAGGCACACCCCACTCAACCAACTACTTCATCCATCTTCACATTCCCAAGTTTTCCATTCATATCTCCAATCAAAAACACTCTCTCATTCCATTCAAACTTTTCCATGCATGCTTCCACATTTGTCCAGAACTCTTCTCTCACTCTGATTGCACGATCTTGCATTGGCGGATACATGCACACAATTGCCCCCATTTGCAGTCCAACTTTTAATCTTACCCACACAGTCCTTGGGCCAACTGATCAATACTCTTTTATATTCTCCTTCCATCTGTTAATCACAATAATACACACTCCTTCTTTTGCCCTCTCATTCTCACCTACTCCCGCGCATATACCCCATCCATTCTGTCATTCTCTCACACTCTCACCTCTTCATTTAGTTTCGCACCCTCAATCACCTGGATAATCTTTCTTTCTTCTCATCATTTGCACCCCTAACATTCCAAGTAGTTATCCGTACCATGTCCTTTGTTCGGTCCTTAGTCGTCACTTTTTGGTCAGTCCTGGTCGGAGGCTTCTTGCTCGTATTTTTAGTTAGTTGTTTTCTGGGAACGGGCACTAACCCTCCGCCAATCCACTTGTTGTCACGTAGGGGACGGGTGATGTTTGGTTATAAGGTTACCACCCAGCGTTGTGAATGCTTTCCTGGTTTACAGGAAATCATTTGGCTTTCCACTCATTGTAGAGCTACCCTAAAAACAGAGTACCACTACACTAAGTGGGTGGATGATGGGCGCCCCCACCTACCAGATCTCTCTCTCTCTCTCTCTCTCTCTCTCTCTCTCTCTCTCTCTCTCTCTCTCTCTCTCTCTCTCTCTCTCTCTCTCTCTCTCTCTCTCTCTCTCTCTCTCTCTCTCTCTCTCTCTCTCTCTCTCTCTGTCTGTCTGTCTCTCTCTCTCTCTCTCTCTCTCTCTCTCTCTCTCTCTATATATATATATATATATATATATATATCTCTCTCTCTCTCTCTCTCTCTCTCTCTCTCTCTCTCTCTCTCTATATATATATATATATATATATATTTACAGTCTCTCTCTCTCTCTCTCTCTCTCTCTCTCTCTCTCTATATATATATATATATATATATCCATGAATCAATCATCCAATCCTACATTGCCCCATGAGGAGCGTAGGAGCCCGGGGCTAGGCAAGTTGGTCCTGGCATTTACGATAAGAGTGACCAGCCTCACTCATCCCTGAGTGGCATTACGTGAGCAATAAATCCCAACCACCCCTTGGATATAAACCTTCACCTGCTGCATTAGAGTGGAGACCGTTATTACCCACTAATCCACCTGGAGCCAAAATTTGGTTATATGGTTACCACCCAGCATAGTAAATGGTTTCCTGGTGTACAGGAAACCATTTGGCTTGTCACTCAGTGTAGCCACCCACAGGCAGAAGGAAGAGGAAAGAATAAAGGAAAGAAAGACACAAGAGGGAGTGTAAAGTCACCCGCAGGCAGAAGAAAGAGGAAAGATTGAAGGAAAGACAGAAGAGGATGGATGGAAAGAAGGGTGGAGGAGAGGAAAGGGCAGACACCTGAAAGCAGCACAACATCAAGCAAGTGGATGGGGGGTGCCCCACCTACAACACACACACACACACACCCACACACCCACACCCACACCCGCATCCCACACATATTATATATATATATATATATATATATATATATATATATATATATATATATATATATATATATATATATATATATATATATATATATATATTGTTACGGAACAGAGAAAGATAATGTACACTTTAAGTGAGAATACTAAAAATCACTACTGTCCCGTAAAGTTGCAGGTTCAAAACAATAGAGTTAGGTAAAATTACAAGTTAAAGTTTAATGCTCAAACTAACAACTAAACATTAAGGACTCATAAGGATAATGTAATGGCAAAAAACAGGTTAAATATATGGTTAACTGCAATAGCCTCTATTAACACGAAATTAGCATGAGTAAATTTATCTAAGTCAGCCCTGATAAAATGAGAATACCAGATAATACTCAGTGAATGCAAGATATATTATTACAGATACAAAGTATTATTAATAATGACTGACAAAAACACATGAATCACAAAAGCCTTACTAGGCCTAAGAATTAACATCTTATGCTACATAGTACAAGAGAAAATGTAATAACACTTATACTCAAATTACACAGCTGCTAGATGGTTGGAGACTTTTCTGAGCACTCACAATAATAACAACTGTACAGGGGAGGACAGAGATGTGAGCAAAATGAGGAGTAGATCTAAGTGGCCATAATACAGATACTGAGCTCATTATATAGGGGCCGGCAGAGCAAGATACAACTTGCAAGAAGGACGCACAAATGAAGCCATGGGGACAAAGAGTTGACAATCCTGCTCTGAACAACAGAAAGAACGACTTACTCTACTAAAAGGGAGGAGGGGGGGAGTGAGGCAGAAAACGCTCGTGATCAAACATGCAGCATATATATATATATATATATATATATATATATATATATATATATATATATATTTGTATATATATATATATATATATATATATATATATATATATATATATATATATATATATATATATATATATATATACTGTGGATGTGCATTCATTTTTTTCTTTATGGGGTACTCCTCGACACAAAATCTGTATAAAAGAGAACGTGTTTCTGGGTCTTATTTTTGACAGACAGCTGACTTAGATTCATCATGTCCATTCTGTTTTTCCAACTTGTATTATGGCCATGAACCTTGTGATGGTATTGGGTCATTCTCGTACCGCACGGGGAGTTGGCTGTCCCATCCTCTTCCTCAAGCTGTGCATACATCTGTTATTCTTTCTTAACGTTATTATGGGTTTGAGTTATAATATATCTGCTAAAGATACTTGTCTCTGAATGTTACATTCAGAGCATCATAATGATCTTCGTCTGACGACTGGGACATTCATGTTATTCCCAATTCTGGGCTTGTTGGCAGATTTGTGATACCCTCCCTTTGGACATTTGGCACAAGATGTTGGTGATTATTTGTTATCTTCTTCATTCCCTCCTGGAATATGTGTCTTGTGTCATGCTGTACCAGGATCCTGGTTTTATCTCTATGCCACTCGCCTAGATATTCCAGTGCTCTTTGGTTACGGTGCCCTGTCTGTTATACCAGCCTCTGTGAGTTCACTAACAGTTTGTCTGCATCCAGTAACGAAGTTATCGACTACTTCTCTGAGTTACATTCTGTGCGTCCTTTGCTGTTAGAAAAAGCTCAGTTTTCCCCTCATGAGCATCCTACCCCTTTCTGTACTGATGTTTCAAAAACAGATGCATGGGAGGACTTCGTGTTGTTTCCCTCTCCTTCAGTCATGGTGGTGGCCTTCCTAGTATTTCGTCTATTTTCATGGTTGAAATAAGTGCTATTTTATTGGCTCAACAAATCAATTTATCCACAGACTTTCTGTGACTTTTAATGACTACTTCAATCCTCTTTCTGCACTAGTCCATCTCATCATTTGGTTTCATCGACTTTAGAGTGGCTTTTCTTCCTTGGCCGTCATGGTAGGTTTTGCTGGGTTCCAGCCTATGTGGGTGTGTCAGGGAATTAGCCGGATGATCTGGTGGCAGAGGCAGCAATGGCCCACCCACCTCCCACTGTGGGATCCCATTCTCTTTTGCATCAGCTGACTACATCTGATTTTTTCTAATATTGTCAGACAGTTTTGCCATTCTTGGCAAGAACACAAGGATATAGTTGGAGGCCAACAAGACGTGTGCTATTTGAGATGCAATGAGCTCCTTCCATTACATAGGCTTGTCTTGCTGGTGGGAGGCGGCTTTATGTCAACTCTGGATTGGTGACACCCGATTCCCTCATGATTTTTCATGGAGAGTGCCCACCCCCCCCTGTTAGGATTGCTTGGTTCCCGTGACTGTTCGGCACTTGCTGGTGGAATGCCCCAGTCTTGGGAATTTACGCCATAAGTACCTCTCTGAAAACTGGGTGGGTGATGGGTTGTATTATCTTTCGTGAGTCCATGGAGAGGATGCTTGTTGAATGGGAGGGGAACCCTCTCTTTTGTGGAAGCAGCTGGACTCCTTATAAGATCTGTAGTTTCTTTTCTGTAATTAATACTTAATGTTTTTCATTTTTTCATTATCGCTTGTTTTACCTTCCTGTCTGCTCTTATTCTTTATAATCGTCATTTAAATTGTTGGCCAACAGCATATGTCACTGGCAGTTACGTTGCCAGTCTTTATTTCTGTTATTCAGTTGGTCAATCAAATCCCAAGTTACCAAGACTTGACTGACCAGTGGGAGACCATTTTATGCCGATTCTGAATTGGCCAAAGCTGGTTCTTTCATGGATTTTTTTTTTATTGGAGGGCACTCCCCCCTCCTCTCTGAGAAAATTGTTTGGTCGTCATGACTGTTCAGCACTTGTTGATGGAGTGCCACAGTCTTGGGGATTCAGGCCATCAGTACCATTCTGGGCGTCAGGCAGCTTACGGGTTATACCTTCTTCCATTGGTGTCCGGAGAGTTTGCCTTTGCTACGGGAAGAGGAATCCTCTTGTTGTGGAGACAGCTGGACTCCACTGTATGCTTTATTTTTTAGTGGTTTTCGTGTTTTATTTTACTTCCTTTATTTCGTCGTTTTGACTGCTTTTATTTTTTCAACCCCCACCTGACGAAGTCAGAGGAGGGTGTTGTTTTCACTGGGATAAAATGAATAGGTGGCATACAGATTTCGTTTCCGGAGGAAATCTCAGAAAATATTAACTGTAGAGTCATAAAATTTCACAGTTATTATTCTTATAGTGAACTGGTGCCTTTTAGTAGGTAGAATGCTTTGTCTTTAGTATTTTTTTTTTAATAACCAAAAAATAAACAAGAAACGTCAGAGATTTCAATGCGACCTGTTGTCTTTGTGTTATACAGAGAGGGGAGGGGGTGAGGGTGTCATGTGCTTGGTTAGATGTGCAGGGAGAAGGGGAGTATGTGCTTGGTCAGATGGAGGGCTGCAACAGCAAAATGTTGCCTATATCTTACTGTATTTTTCACAGTTGTCTGTCACCGTATGACCCTGGGAGCTCTGCTGTCAGCTTTTTCTTTTGGCTAATCATTCAATCAATCGATCTCGTTCTTTTTGTGAGGATTGTTTGGTGGGTACCCTTGACTATCTGGCACTTGCTGGTAGAGTATCCAAGTCTTGGGAATGTACACCATCTGTACCTCTATGGGCACCGAGCATTTGATGGACTGTACATTATTTCATCTGTGCTTTGATTAGATGCTTGTGTTATGGACGGGAGAATCCTGTCTTTTGTTGAGGCAGCTGGATTGCCTTGCAATATTTAGGTTTTATTGATTTTAGTGTTTTTTAAATACCCTCTAAATTTGGTTCATAGTTATTGATATATTTTTCACTGTTGTCTGGAGGCATATGACCCTGGCAGTTGCACCGCTAGTTTTTATTTAAGTTAATCAGTCAATGAGTCCTCTACAAATTTACTTATCATCTGTCCTTGCACCACCCAAGTATATAAACGCCCACGTCAATTTGGATCTCTCTCTGTTCACCATCAAATTACACAATGGGTCACCTTCCTTCTCTACAACCACGACTTTTCATTTGTCCAGACTCATTTTCACCGGCACAGAATAGATTTGTGATACTCCACCATTCATCATTTACCTAAGATACTCCACCATTCATTACCAGCCTTATTCTTTTTTTTTTTTTTTTCATAGTTTGAGTCTTTACCTCTTTCATTACCCCATCCATACTGAACAGCCATTGGATCATCACACAGCTTGTACCACTCTAATCTTGATCTTGAGCCAGTCACTTTGATGTCCACTTATCACTGCATAGTTTCACTACTGTATTCTCGGCTGCAAAAGAGGCTTTCTGGCATTTCATCCTTTCTAGCTACTTTCTGCATATGGCACAGTAATATTCCTTTGTCTGTTCTTCCTGCAGAGTGTGCTGATATGACAAAGTTGTAAGTAATTTAAACAAAGCAGTGGTGTGCATTATATATCGGTAAGGAAGTGGTGTAAGAGAGCCTCCAAAGCCAACAGGAATACATGCCTTAGACCTGAAGACGTGGTTTAGAATAAAAAATACAGGTATGGCTTACGATAGAGACAGTCATCCCTCAGTCACCATTCTACCAGAAAGCCCATACTGGATAACAGCTTCTTGCTTTGGCCTGCTTCAGTCATAGCTGATTTAAGAATCTCCCTTATGGCCTTATGGCATTGAACGGGACTTGCACTTATCTTCGTACTCAGCAGTCACGTACAGTCAGGGAAAGTTCCGCATTACCCACTGCTCGGAGCACTGGTGGTCGATGAACAGTCACGAACCAGCAGCCAGACCCCACATGTCTGGTAACTGTGAATGGGAGGGAGGGTGGCCAGGGGTGGGAGGGTTTGAAGAGTTGCTCACGTCACAGTACCAATAGCCAGTGATAATGCATCCGATGTATTCCCAAAGTGCAAAAGCGATATGTTGTTTGTATGGTATTACACTATCCTCTAATTCTGTCTACATTACTCCATATATAATACATCTTTACTGTCCAAGGTATGCTTCTTTGCCTTCGTTTTGTAATGTTCGATACGAGTGATATATACAGACTGATCTTATAATTAGGACTTCCCACGTCAATCTGTCTAAACGAAAACGAAAAGTGCTGTTTTAAAACTGTCTGAATTAATTGCGCGCTCACTGCCAGTACCGTTTTAAAACGGTCTAAAATAAACAACTTCACTGTGACCGCATTTTTCAAGATTTGCGTGTAAAAATTGGCAGGCATGTACGGTAAATGCTCCTCTACCATCCCCCAGACTGTCAAGACCATACACTCACTTGCTCCCCCCTCACACTTGCTCTGCCTCACTCTGCCTGTGTGCCTCACCCAGTGCTGTACATAGTGAAGGCATTTTGTAAATATTTTCATGTAAGTGTAAGTTGTAAATATTTTCTTGTAAGTGTAAGGACTCTATAGTGAAGTCAAGTTGTAAATACCTTCTTGTAAGTGCTAGGACTGTATGTAATGAAGTCAGGTTGTACCTATCTTCAAGTAAGTGTAAGATAATGCATTCACAGTGAGAAAGACACGCAAATTGTGATAGATGCTGAAGTAATAAGTAATCAGAAAAGTATACTAAACAGTGCTATACCTTCCCAGCTTAAATATCTGAGTATACCTTACACAGAAAACGGCTTTCTCTCACGTACGTAGTAAGCCTGAGAGAACAGCTCTACAGTACATGTATACGAGTTTGCCGGACTGAGTAAAACTCATTTCCGAGGCTCAGTCAGCATTTTAACCTCAAAATTCGTTGTTTCCACATCAATATCTTTTATTCATGCAAAAAAAAAAAAGGTCAAAAAATGGCCGTCACTGGGATGACCCATAGGGCACGCGGCAGGATATATATAAGTATATATATATATATATATATATATATATATATATATATATATATATATATATATAATCACATCTTTTATACATTTCTGCCCGGAATCGTGCTAAGTCTGTTCTTCGCTGTGCTAAAAATAATTTCATCTGTACAAAATGCTCTCAACTCTCTAACTCGAACTCTTCCCACTCCTTCTGGCACCTTGCCAAAAACTTTTCTAACAACTTTATCTCATCATCCTACCCTCCTCTTTTCTACTCTGATGGCTCTGTAGCTATTTCTTCTACTGATAAAGCAAATCTCTTCACTCAGACTTTCTCCTCCAATTCCACCTTAGATGATTCCGGTACTGTTCCTCTGTCACTTCCCCCCTCTGATTTCCTCATGGCTAACATTAAAATTTCTGCAGCTGATGTATTTTCCGCCATTGCTGCCCTCAGTACTAATAAGGCATATGAGCCTGATGGAGTCCCTCCTGTTGTTCTCAAGAACTGTGCTTCTGTGCTTACACCCTATCTAGGCAAACTCTTTCGCCATTGTCTGTCAACTTATACCTTTCCTTCTTGCTGGAAGTTTGCTCTCATTCAGCCAGTCCCATAGAAGGGTGATCATTCCCAACCCTCTAACTATCGTCCAATTGCTTTAACATCCTGTATCTGAAAAGTTTTTGAGTCTATTCTTAATAGAAAAATTTTAAAGCATCTTTCCTATCACAACCTTCTTTCTGATCGTCAGTATGGGTTCCGTCATGGACGCTCCATAGGCGATCTTCTCACCTACCTTTTATACTCCTGGTCATCCTCCTTTCGGGACTTTGGTGAAAGCTTTGGCATTGCACTTGACATCCCAAAGGCTTTCGCTCGAGTCTGGCATAAATCTTTAATTTCCAAACTGCCCTCTTACGGTTTCTATCCTTCTATCTGTGCCTTCATCTCTAGCTTCCTTTCTGGTCGTTCTATAGCCGCTGTTGTAGACGGCTATTGTTCTTCTAGATCTATTAACAGTGGTGTTCCTCAGGGCTCTGTCCTATCACCAACTCTCTTCCTATTATTCATCAATGACCTTCTAAGCTGTACTGTACATCTAACCCTATCCACTCATACGATGATGACTCCACCCTTCACCTTTCCATTCGATTCCCACAACGTCCATCTCAGCAGTTACCTCAACAGGCAAGGGATGAGGCTATGGCACACCTAATGTCTGACGTGGCTCATATCTCTGACTGGGGTAAAAATAATCTGGTTGTTTTTAATGCATCAAAGACTCTGTTTTTGCACCTATCAACCCGACAAAATTTTCCACAGGTATACCCACTTATGCTTAATAACTCTCAACTTATTCCTGCATCAACGTTGAACATGCTTGGGGTTTCATTTGCTAGGGACTTGTCTTGGAAAGATCATATTACATCTCTTGTAAAATCTGCTTCCACGCGATTGGGTGTGCTAAGCCGACTCCATTCCTTCTTTGCTCCTGCACAATTGTTGACTCTATACAGGGGTTTTATCCGCCCCTGTGTGGAGTACAACTCTCATGTGTGGGGAGGCTCCCCACATACAGCTCTTCTCAATAGGGTGGAGTCAAAGGCTTTTCATCTCATTAACTCTCCCCCTCTTACTGACTCCCTTCAACGTCTGTCTCTTCGCCGCAGTGTTGCATCTTTATCTCTTCTGTTGCTACTTCCATTGTCACTGTTCCTCTGAACTGGCTGCATGCATTCCTCCACTTCTATGACGGGCTTGTAGCACCCGTCTAGCAGCAAACTCATCCCTTTTCTGTCCAACTCTCTAATGCAAGAGTTAACCGTTACTCCCAGTCCTTCATTTATGCAACAGGTCAGCTCTGGAACTGTCTCCCTCTGTCTGTATTTCCTGCTTCCTATGATCTCCAGTCTTTCAAACGCAGTGTGTCCAGGCATCTCGAAATGAATGGATCTTGAATTTGGCTCTCTTTTGTATTTTGTTTTTCTCTTTGAAGGAACAGTTTTGTGGGCTCATTGCCTTTGGTTCCTTCTTCCTCACGCACACACACACACACACACACACACACACACACACACAAATATATATATATATATATATATATATATATATATATATATATATATATATATATGAGAAGGTACCATTCACTGACGATGCTTCATTGCATAAGCCTGTTATAGGGGAAATCTCCAGTTCTCTGATCCAGTACTGAAGATTAGAGATAATCTGTAGTTGACTTTGTTATCCCGAAAACAAGGTGATGTCCGAGTGAAGATACCCCCGGTTGACAACTACATTCTCACACGCAAAGTTATATACAGCAATATTTGTTAACCACAATACCAACCCATATAACTGTTTTCCAAAGTGCAAAGACCCATTTCTTTTCCATGTCACTGTATGCATCACAATTAGTCCTCGTTTAGAGCCCATTGTCGGTTGACTCGTTCTTTCGATTGAAAGTTATTCAAAGTCAGTCACACTCCTTCGTATACATGATCGAAAGACTATATCTATGCACACATATCGGGACCCGATACATGATGACTGTTATGAAATGCCTGTTGATTCAAAATAGTGTTGGTAGACCTGCTTATATGAGATACCATTAGCATATTGTAGTTTGCTTGTGAAATTTCCTAGTCTATTGTTATCTAATGCCCATTCAGATGAAAACAGAATAATGTCTTGGAACTGCATGAGCTATAATGATTACTTGAGACATCTTGTGATCCCTCCTGCACCATACTCTTTCTTTTCAGTGTATGTACACACACACGCGTACTAATTTCTGCTCAGGGGTTACCCCTTCCTTCTCCCCTCTATCCTGGACAGAGGGAAGGGGGGAAACGCGAACAAGTCTACCCCGACTTTAGCCCCCAACTCCCCCACCCTCCACCTCCAGCTGCCAGTTACTGATTAGACGTATATACAGTATATATGAATGACATCAATCATATTCTGTAAAAAAATGGAAACTAGAATGCTGAACCTACAACAAGGAACTGTAAGTCCCAACACTCCTACCCATGAAGTGATCCAAATGTTATTGGTGCAGGCCTTTGAAATACTGCTCCCAGCACGGCTTTGGCCAAAGGTTGTGTGAACACCGAAGCCTCGGAATTGACCGTCATTTGTTAGAATGACTATATTTGTAGTCTCCACTCTGTTAATGCAATTTAAGTCTAGATCGTGTGTGTGTGTGTGTGTGTGTGTGTGTGTGTGTGTGTGTGTGTGTGTGTGTGTGTGTGTGTGCAATTTATAAGCCCAGCTACCCAGTTGTGTGAAATGGAACGGTCACTCTGATAACAGTTACAAATATTGGTCTCGTGTTCTCCATTTGAATTTGGCACATAATGAGAAATACAGTTATGAAAAATTAGCTTTCCATATATCTGACATAAGAGTGTGTGATAAATGTTGCCTGCATACGATACACGGGGCCTGGTTATTTTCCCCCCTGGACATTTTCCCCCCCTGACATTCTCCCCCCTGACAGATTCCCCTTTATACATTTTCCCCTGTGGACATTATCCCCTCTGGATCACTGTGGTATGATGACAAAACACTGACCGATACTATTACTGTATTTGACAGCTCTGTGTTATATCAAAACACTGACTGAAACTATTGCTGGAATTGAAATAGGTTAGGTTAGGTTGGGTTGGGTTGGGTTGGGTTATGTCAGGCTAGGCTAGGTTAGGTTAGGTTAGGTTAGGTTAGGCTAGGTTACGTTGGTTACTGTATTCGACCCTAAACATATGAATGTATTAAATATATCAATCCTTAATGAAAATAAGAGTTCAGTAAAAACAAACTTGTATTATTGACACCGTTTCTAATGCCAAATAGTTTTATATGGTGAATAAATAATGAAGGAGGAAACTGTATGGAGGGGATAATGTCTGGAGGGGAAAACGTCTGGAGGGGAAAATGTCCAGACAGACAGACAGAAAGACAGACAGACAGAGACGGGGGAAGTGAAAAGGTGAGCACTGGAACCCAGAACTGTGCAGCGGACGACACTGGATTACAATGATGGTGAATATTTTCAATTCAAGAATGCAGTCCAATACGGTAACAATTTATTTTTAAATACAATCCAAATCTTGGCCGTTGAAAGCGTGTGTGACGACAGTTTAGTCATGTTTACAGGACATGAGAAAATTTGCATCTAATCAGTAACTGGCAGTTGGGGGGAGTTGGGGCTGAAGGAGGGGTAGACTTGTTAGCGATTCCCCCCTTCTCTCTGTCCACGGTAGAGGGGGGAAGGAAGGAGCAACCCCTGAGCAGAAATTAGTAAGCGTGAGTGTACAGTCGCCAAACTTTCCGCATGGGCCACATATCCGCGAGAGGTGGGTAACGGGCGCTGGCAACAGTGTACAGTATCTGTTTGTTTGTGTGTACATAGTTGATGAAAGTTCGGATCATCAACTCTCTTCGTCTGAAGTGAACCTCCATCAGAGTTCATTCCACAGGTGGCTGGGTACGGAGTTAGGTGGGGATAAACATATCTCAGGAGTAAGGTGGCCCTCCCATTGGCTCAGTCAGTTGCCTGAAACTGGTCACATGGAAAATTGTTGTGTGCCACAGGTTGCGCTGACCAAGGCCAAATAAATATGAATATATTAAATTTATAATAAGATAATATATATGATATGATATAAATATATACTATTATATATATATATATATATATATATATATATATATATATATATATCAGGGGTGGATACCTCACATCGTCGACTCATGACTAACTGACTCGAGGCAATAGGCCTATTCTGCCTCAACGAACGAGTTTCAACCTCTGACATCTATAGTTCGTATCTCTCCTACTTAGTTTAACCCACCCCATCCCGACGTTTTCTGGGCAGTGGTACACCCCAGTCCCGACATTTTTGGACCTTTTTTTTTTTTTTAGGCTCAAACATTCGCTTTTGGTGAGAAACATCGAAAATTCATAGAGAAATCACTCACCTGAGGTTTAAAATACTCGATCCAGGTACGAGTACCTCCTTACCTGACTGGGTTTTCTAACAGGCTGGTACCAAAGAAAACGAGTACTATGGGAGGGTAACTATTTTATCCACTCATAAACAATATTTATTAATTTACTTGGTACGAGTTTATATGTAGTACAAGAGTATATTGGTTTTCAAACAGTAATATAGGCATTATAAGCATTGTTTCACTGATTAACTCATCACCATTCATGACCTTTTTTTCCCACATTACCTGATCATCATTTCTGACTGTTTCTTCCTCTAATGCTATGTAAACTTTGTCCTCCACATTGTCATCGACTGGGGAATCACTCTGGCCCTGAATGTCTTTATTGGCCAGGTCACTGGTAACAGGTGAATTGCTGAGACAATGGCATGCGGAGGGGGGAGAGGTTATGCTGTGTAAGGCATTGTCCCTGCTTGGCATCTTGTAGAGGAATAGAGGAAGGTGTCCCGTGTACACATGCCAAAAATCACTCGCGAAATCACTCGTGAAAATTGAAAATTGTGCAAATTAGGGACCTTGCAATGTTGCCGCGTTAATTTATGTCTCCGGAATATAAGTGCACATCATGTGAGGACGTGAATTCAAGTCTCCGGGACGGGGTGGGTTAAATTATTATCCATCCAATGAGTAATCCTGTAACGATTAATGACCAAACTTATCTAATCATGTCTTGGATCAGGAATGGTATTTCAATAGGTTTAATCGAGAACGGCCCAGGACTGGTGAAATGCTAAACGAACAGACACCGATATCTATTTTTCTACCGTAAGGGCTAGTCTCATGACGGTTCTTCTCCCCAATATTCAGTAGACAATTTTTAGCCATGGGTTTATCATGTAATAATGAAAAAGAACACGTTTATTAATATGTAATATATGTAAAGATGCGACCTTTGAGATTATTTTACTTATTATTTTCAATACTCGCATTATCCAGTACTTTGAAGAATTCTTTTGAAATTCTGTCACACTAAAAATTGTTGACTGAATATTGGGACTAACTCTAAGGTTTACTACGGAACACAAGAGTAAGGTATTACATCAGAAGCAGGAAGTCAGTAGTCGGTTGGGGACTGTTGAGAAGATGCAGCTTTAGCTAAAGTATCTGCCCCCTCATTGCCCACCACACCAATATTTGCAGGAACCCAACAGAAGTCTACACGGCGGTCACGACGGCCAACAAGAAAAAGCCACTCTAAAATTGATAAAACCAATGGATGGGAGGCATTTAAGACTCCAGTGCAGACAAAGCACTATGCGAGTCACTAAAAATCACAAAAACGGATTGGGGGAGAGTAAAAATGATTTTAAGAGGATATAAAATTGCAGTCAGTTCCGCCGTATACACTGAAGTAATGCCAGGAAGGCTACCGCCCTTACTAAAGGAAGGGAAGACAATACCAAATCCTACTCCAGTATCAGTCTTAGACCCGTCAGTATAGAGGGGGACAGAACCCTCTTGAATGGAGGCATGTTCTAAAAAGAGAGAGAAGGACACCTGAGAGGGAAGTGAGACCTTTTTTTTCAACAACGGACCTACAGAATGTCATGTGAGGGAGTAGCCAAGAGCCCACTCTTGGGATCCGATGTGGACAAATTGCCAGTCTTGGAACAGAGAGGGCTAACATAAATTAGACCGGACCCTGTAACCAAATGGCTTTGGGAAATTAGGACGGGTGTCAAAAATAGAAGATCGGTAATCCTGGGAGATGATGGCACAAGAAATTGAGTCTGGAATGCGATGAAGACAATACCAACACCTTATCATTAGCAACTGGCATCGCAAATCCAAGGGAAGGACACCAGCATCCACCAACATACTTGGAATTGGGGATGGTCTGAATGCCCCAGTTGCCAGACGTACACCACTATGATGCACAGAATTTAACAACTGGAGATTGGCATCTGTTCCAGAGGATAGACCTCACACCCATATTCAAGTTTAGGTAGAAAAAGAGACCTATGCAACAGGAGGAGGGTCTGATGGTCAGCACCCCAAGAGGTATGAGCTAAAACCCTCAAAAGACTCAAAGCTTTAAGACAGGCTGCCTTAACAGAACGAATATGAGGAACCCAGGTTAGGCGTTTATCAAACAGAAGACCCAGAAACAGTGTCTCTTCCACAAAAGATATTCTCCTACCGTGGCCAAGGTGGGAAGTTTGGCAACTGTACGTAGTTCATATGGGCTCCCACCAACCACCCACTCACTGCATTACTATCTTAATCTGGGTCTATACTGAATGACAAGCCGGATGGTTTAGTGAAACCCAAGAAAGTATACACTGGGTGGTAATTTTATAAAGAAAAGAACACTTGGTTGTCTAGTGAGTTTGTCATGAAACACTTTGTAGTAACTTGTAGAGAAGTTTGGTAGATCAGTTATATATGTATTTGACTTGTGGACGAGCGGTTGTTATATGTGTGTAGTTTGTAAGTAGATAATCTTCGTTCCCATTTTGTCATGCAATGACAGGAGAGGTAAAGATGAGTATGAGACTATTTTTATTTGTCTTGGAAATATTAACAAAGTCTCTCACACACGAGTGAAGTTAAGTAGAGTCCCGCTAGCTACCTCCTGTCTCGCTCTCTCTCTCTCTCTCTCTCTCTCTCTCTCTTCCATGTTGTTAAGCCCTTCTCCCTACTGCCTGCCGGTTCTATGGTCTGTCTCCTTCTGAGCTCTGCTTCCTAAATTCTGGTGTAGCAGGGGTCGTGTCACGTGTGTTACACTGTTGTTGGAAAGTTCTAGAAGCCTGTGTGTGAGTATGTGTGTATGTGTGTGTATGGTCATGAGGCACTGTCGTGTGCCTATAAAGCATTCCTTGAGTTAAGAGTGTGTAAGCATGTTTAGCATTGCTCGATTCTCGCAGACACAATACCTTCTCATCATCTGACTCCCTGCTTCTATCTGTCTCTCTATCTATCTGTTTATCTATTTATTTATTATGATTTGTAATTATAATATGGAGTCCTAACATATGCTCGGCCACGCCGCTGAAGGTCCTCCGACAGCAATCATCATTGACATATGCTAATCTATTAGTACATAATATTGATTATAATATTGTATACATATAATATTCATAGTAAATTGCAATGATCTAGTAATATTACATTTTGAACAAGTTGTATACATATTTGAATAAATGCAATGGTTGTTGTATGACATTTTGTAAGATGTGTATGTATAACAGACATACGCATATAATTATGCAATGGTAATACTGCTAGGTTATACATTACATATTGAGTTATCCCTTTAGTAATGTCTAATATTTCACCTAACTTGTAAGATGATTCTGGTAATACAGAATTGTGGTATAATTGTATGACTTTACATAATATTGTAGTAATATTGTGGTAATACATAATTGTAACATTTTATGAATTGTTACATAATATTGTGGTAATACATAATTGTAACATTTTATGAATTGTTACATAATATTGTGGTAATGCATAATTGTGTTGGCCTTATAATTGTAGTTACATTTTGTTAATGCAACTGATACATAATTGTGTTGGCCTTATAACTGTAGTTAAAGTTACATAAAAGTTACACCATGTTAATGCAACTGTTACATAATTGTTACATATTGTTTGTAGTTGAATAATTGTAGTTAAAGTTACATAAAAGTTAAATCTTGTTAATATCTCATAAAAGGACTTTGTATAAACTTGTAGAGAAGTTTTGTAGATCAGTTATAGATATATATATATATATATATATATATATATATATATATATATATATATATATATATATATATATATATATATATATATATATATATATATATATATATATATATAGATATATATATTTGACTTGTGGACGAGCGGTTGTTATACGTGAGTATTGTAAGTAGATAATCTTCGTTCCCATTTGTCATGCAATGACAGGAGAGGTAAACATGAGTATGGGACTATTTTTATTTGTCTTGGAAATTTTAACAAAGTCTCTTTCACACAAGTGAAGTTGAGTCCCGCTAGCTACCTCCTGTCTCTCTCTCTCTCTCTCTCTCTCTCTCTCTCTCTCTCTCTCTCTCTCTCTCTCTCTCTCTCTCTCTTCCATGTTCCTAAGCCCTTCTCCCTACTACCTGCCGGTTCTATGATCTGTCTCCTTCTGAGCTCTGCTTCCTAAATTCTGGTGTAGCAGGGGTCGTGTCACGTGTGTTACACTGTTGTTGGAAAGTTCTAGAAGCCTGTGTGTGAGTATGTGTGTATGGTCACTAGGCGCTGTCGTGTGCCTATAAAGCATTCCTTGAGTAAAGAGTGTGTAAGCATGTTTAGCATTGCTCGATTCTCGCAGACACAATACTTTCTCATCATCTGACTTCCTGCTTCTATCTGTCTCTCTGTCTATCTGTTTATCTATTTATTTATTATGATTTGTAATTATAATATGGAGTCCTAACAAGTTATGACGCTCCACCCAGACGATGTCCATATGAATTTAATTCTGAGGAGTGGTTGGGGTATTTTGCTCTCATACTGCTACTCAGAGACAAACAAGGTTCGTCACCCACGCCTTGAATGTTGGGACTGAGTAGCCTACCACCAAACCCCACATTCTCAGTGCACCAGAAGTGGTGAGAAAAAAAAATCAATTGCCCATGTAACTGAAATGAAAATTTATTGTCCCTTGAATCTTTCCATTCTCATCAAACCTCCAAGATATCAATAATATAATCATGAATTAGCAGTACTTGGGGGTACAATACTTGCACCAGCCAGGCGTTCTACAGTAAGTCCTTAACATTTTACTTTGTCCTGTGACCTTGACATTGAACCGATTGCTCTCAAAATCGAGTACTGTATGTTCATTCTTGCCTGACCTTAACCTTTCCAGGTTTGGTCCAATTCATACCATACTGTTTGGGCTGACCTTGTCCTGTGACCTTGACTTTTGGTAGGTAATGATAATTACCTTTAACAGATAAATCTCAAATTAGTCACTTTATTCTTGTTGTTCTGGTTGAAATCATATAAAAATCTTTGAGTTATCTAGTTCTCATAAGCGCGTCTGCACGCACGTACGCCAGCGAGCGCGAGGACACACACACACACACACACACACACACACACACACACACACACACAAAATACAATACCGACTCGACTTTCAACTTCGAGAGCACGGGTTTAGTAAGTTTAAGGATATATAGTCAATTTCATACTGTACCCTGTTGATAGTTTGCCAATTTCAGTGGTACTTCTTAATGCACTAGTGGAAAGTAGAGATAAGTGGAGATAATGATGTTTGATAATGCTGTAATCTCTTCCCCACAAGAGTACCTGTTAACTGAATAACGTATCTGTTAGAGAAAATGAGGAAAAAGAATTAAGTAAAAATTAGGTTTGTCATACTGAGGGGATGAATACAGACTGTTCATAACCTGCCACAACGAGAGGTCTACACCAATTTAAATATGTAGACTTGTTGCAGGAAAGACAAAGGTATCATACTGTAGAGACAGAGGAACCAAGCAATTACTGAATTGCTGATTAAACTCTTACCTTAGGATTGCAGAGACAACAGGTGAATGTGGTGTGGTTGTTAAGAGCACTAGTTGACAGCCGGTGAGATGCTGTTCCACTACCTGATCCACCATCTCCCCAACCTGCTCCACGCCCACCTCCTGCCCATCCATAAACGGTGCGTTCACCACCACAGCGTACACCACCAATATTAGCCGCCACCAGCACTTCATAATGCCTGGTGCATATGTTGCCCTGTGTATAAAAATGGTAAAACGAACATTAAACACACACACACACACACACACACACACACACACACACACACACACACACACACACACACACACTCTCTCTCTCTCTCTCGCTGGTGCAGTGGTAACGCTCTCGCCTGTCAACTGGTGGATGGGAGTTCGCACCTCACTCAGGTTGCGAAAAGTTTCACTGACGAAGTGGGTGGTTACTGTCCCCCTTGAGCAAGGGGACGGGTGTGTGCGTGTGTGAGGGTCACAGCCTTGCCCTTTGATCGGACTATATGAGCTCTCAGCTCCCTTCCGGGAGGGTAAAAGCTGACGATCACGATCATCAAGTGATCCTGACCGACCCGGTGAATTACACACACACACACACACACACACACACACACACACACACACACACACACACACACACACACACACACACACACACACACACACACACACACTTCCTCCTCATAGTTGCCAGGCAGCCCCTGAATACACTCCTTTATCCATATTTCAGATTAATGTTGGAAAATTTTCGAAAGAATTCCTGTGTCTGGCCTGCGAATCGAATTAACAGATTTCTTGATGCCGCAGACCGAACTATTGATCTCTTAATGGCTCCAGTCGGATTAGTGACGTCTTCATGCCACGATTCAATTATGGGCCTCTGAATGCCTTGAATCAGGGAAGCAGATAAGAAGATTTATCATCTTCATTAAATTTAACATCGGTATCCTGGGAACATTGTTATTATTATTATCATAACAGAATGAAAGCTACATATGGTAATGTCTGCTAGTGGCACATAAACATACATGTGTTCTTACCTACGGTACCTAATTGTTCTTACCTAATTGTATCTTTACAGGAATGAGTCAAGCTCGTACTGTCCCGTGTCTTAAACCATATTTATCGTACATATCCTTAAATTTGTGAATTGTTTTGGCACACACTATTTCATTCGGTAGTGCATTCCACTGATCAATTGCTCTGTTTGGAAAACTGAATTTCCTTACGTCTTTATCAACTCTCTTCTTTGGCAGTTTTTTGCAGTGTCCTCTTGCTGATGCTTCCCCATATGTTAAGTAATCATTTATGTCTATTTTCTCCTTCCCTGATATGCATTTATATAGCATTATCATGTCACTTCTTTTCCTTCTCTCCTGTAGTGTTGGTATATTCAGTTTATTTAGTCTTTCTTCGTAGCTTAGATCCCTTAAGCTTGGTATCCATCTTGTAGCGGCCCTTTGAACTTTTTCAATCTTGTCTATATGTTTCTTGAGATGAGGACTCCAGACTACTGTTGCATACTCCAGGGTTGGTCTGATGAATGATGTTATTATCCTTCTTAGCATGTCTTCATCTATGTATGTGAATGTTATTCTCCTATTGGCAAGCAGTGTATACATGTTCCGTACCTTCTCACTGATGTGGTCAGCCGGGGATAGTCTGTTATTGATAATCACACCTAGGTCTTTCTGTCTTTCTGATGTGTGTAGGGTTTTATTTCCTAACGTATAATCCCAATCAGGTCTTTTTCCACTTTTACCAAACTTGATTACATGACACTTGTCCACATTGAATTCCATTTGCCATGTATTACTCCATTCATGAAGTTTATTTAATTCTTCTTGTAGCTCTTTACAAGAGTCTGTGTTCGTAATTCTCATTGGTATTTTTGCATCACCTGCAAACATATTTAGATATCTTTCATTTCCAGTGTTACTGTGTGTGTGTGTGTGTGTGTGTGTGTGTGTGTGTGTGTGTGTGTGTGTGTGTGTGTGTGTTCTTACCTAATTGTATCTTTACAGGAATGAGTCAAGCTCGTACTGTCCCGTGTCTTAAACCATAATTATCGTACATATCCTTAAATTTGTGAATTGTTTTGGCACACACTATTTCATTCGGTAGTGCATTCCACTGGTCAATTACCCTGTTTGAGAAACTGAATTTCCTCACGTTTTTATCACCTCTCTTCTTATGCAGTTTTTTGCAGTGTCCTCTTGCTGATGCTTCCACATATGTTAAGTAATCATTTATGTCTATTTTCTCCTTCCCTGATATGCATTTATATAGCATTTTCATGTCACCTCTTTTCCTTCTCTCCTGTAGTGTTGGTAGATTCAATTTATTTAGTGTTTCTTCGTAGCTTAGATCCCTTAAGCTTGGTATCCATCTTGTAACTGCCCTTTGAACTTTTTCAATCTTGTCTATGTGTTTTTTGAGATGAGGACTCCAGACTACTGATGCATACTCCAGGGTTGGTCTGATGAATAATGTTATTATCCTTCTTAGTATGTCTTCATTTATGTATGTGAATGCTATTTTCATATTTGCAAGAAGTGTATCCATGTTCCATACCTTCTCACTGATACGGTCAGACGGAGATAGTCTGTTATTGACAATCACACCTAGGTCCTTCTGTCTTTCTGATGTGTGTAGGGTTTTATTTCCTAACGTATAATCCCAATCAGGTCTTTTTCCACTTTTACCAAACTTGATTACATGACACTAGTCCACATTGAATTCCATTTGCCATGTATTACTCCATTCCTGAAGTTTATTTAATTCTTCTTGTAGCTCTTTACAAGAGTCTGTGTTAGTAATTCTCTTTGGTATTTTTGCATCATCTGCAAACATATTTAGATAGCTGTCATTTCCAGTGTTACTGTCTATATCATTTATATACACTAAAAACATGATTGGTGCCAGCACTGAGCCCTGTGGTACTCCACTAGTCAGTTTTTTCCATGAGTAGTTTCCCCTTAGTACTGTTCTCATTTCTCTTTTTATGAGAAAATCTTGCATCCAACAAAACAGTTTGCCTCTAATTCCTCCTTAATGGTGCAGTTTCCATAAAAGTCTTTGGTGTGGTACTGTGTCAAATGCTTTCTTGAAATCTAAATAGATACTGTCCATCCATCCTTCTCTTTCCTGTATTGTGTCTGTTACTCTGTCATAGTAGCTCAACAGATTAGTAACATATGATTTTCCTTTTCTGAAACCAAAATCTCTGTTATCATATTGTGTTCTTCTAGATGATTTACCCAAGCTTTTCTTATAAGCTTTTCTAATACCTTGCTTACAACACGGTGATACTGGTCGGTAGTTGAGTGGATTTTGTCTATTCCCATTCTTGAATAAGGGGACAATATTTGCTTTCTTCCAAATATCAGGTAGTTTACCTTGACTCAAAGATTTCTTGAAAATTAAAAATAATGGTTTACTTAACTCCTTTGCACATTCTCGTAGCACCCAACATGAAATTTCATCAGGACCATTTGCTTTTCCTCTGTCTAATCTACTCCTCCTGTATTACTTTTTCTGATATTTGTATATCTGGTAGTATGTGTGGGCATGCATGTTCCACATAGTCCCTCTCAAATTTTTTTCTTCTGTAAAAACTGATTGGAAATTCTTATTTAGTGCTTCACAAATATCTTTCTCTTGTGTATATGTGATTCCCTCGTGCGTAATGGATTGTATTATATCTTTTACTTTGGTTTTGCTTCTGATGTAGCTGTAAAATAGCTTTGGTTGATCACTACTTTTATTTATGATATCCTCCTCAATCTGTTTTTGGGCTTCCCTCCTTATTCTTGTATAATCGTTTCTTGCCTGTTTGTAATTATTATATGCCCTTTGACTATTGTGTCTTCTGTATCTATTCCACGACAAATCTCTTCTTTTGATTTTTTACATTCTGTATTGAACCATTTCTGTATTTTCTTATCTGCTTCTTTGTGCTGTGGGATGTACTTCTGGACTCCTATTTCATAAAATTCACAGAATTTTTTATATACAGCATATAAATCTTGTCCTCTAAGCTCATTTTCCCAATCAACTTCTAAGATATACTTCTTTAGGTCATGATAATTTCCTTTTTTATAGTTTAGGCTCTCTTTGTAAATTTCATTGCTGTTAACTATGTCATATGCTATCCTGAAGTTGCAATTTAGTACTGCATGATCGCTTTTGTCGAGTGGAGGGTGATATATTAAACTGTCAATATCATTTTCTTGCCTAGTAAATATGAGATCTAGCATTGAAGGTACATCCAGTCCTCTTTTTCTGGTGGTTTCCCTCACATGTTGCGTTAGGAAATACTCTTGCACGAGATCCAGGAGCTTTTGGTCCCAACAGCTTTCTTGGCTTATTATATCTAGAGTATTCCAATTTATATTTGTATTAAAATCTCCAGTTAGTATAATTCTTTCCGATTTCTCTTCCATTTTATGTAGTAATGCTCTTAAACTCTGAATTGTACTCTCTGCCAGGTCCTCATATTCGTCTCTTTCCCATGTGATTGATCTTGGTGGCATGTACAAATTGGCTACAATTACTTTCCCTTCAGATGTGTTGATCTCTACTGCAATCAGTTCTACTTGTGAGGGTATATCTAGTTTTATTTCATTGACTTTTAGATTTTTCTTAGTTAATATTATAATTCCTCCTCCTTTTTTTAAGTTTCTATCTCTTCTCCATATATTATATTCCTCTAAGTTTAGTGTGTGTGTGTGTGTGTGTGTGTGTGTGTGTGTGTGTGTGTGTGTGTGTGTGTGTGTGTGTGTGTGTGTGTGTGTGTGTGTGTGTGTGTGTGTGTGTGTGTGTGTGAAGTCCAAAGCAATTACTGAATTATGATATTGCCAGCCTTAACGAAGTAAAGACAGAACTTCCTGTATCTTTCCCAGAATCTGTTAGTTACAGGAGTACAGTGGGAGGGTCATCGCATCGTGAAGGTACAGTGGTCCTCATGACCTCCGCCAAGGAGGTTATGTTTTACCCCACGTTGGTTTGTTTGTTTGTCTGTTAGCAGGATTACTCAAAAAGTTATAAGCGGATTTTGATGAAATTTGTGTGGAAAGGTGCGCCATGAAACAAGAAAGAGCTGAATAAAATTTGGAATGGATCCTAATCCGGATCCCATGTCCACGGATCCGGATCCGCGATTACTCAAAAAGTTATGAATTGATTTTGATGAAATTTTGGGGGAGGGTAGGCCATTTGTCACGGAAGAAATGATTAAATTTGGGGATGGATCCAGATCCGGATCCAGATCCAAAGTATCCCGCACAATATCTCGAAAAGTTCTCAATGAATTTATATGAGATTTTGTGGAAAGGTGGACCATTGACTAAGAAAGAATGGATAAATTTTGGTGATGGATCTGGATCCTATATCGACGGGTCCGTTTCTGGATCCTTTTTAATGGGAATAACATTGGCTGAGGTATGCAGTCTCTGAACACTTTCTAGTTAAAACATTTCTTGCTAATACTGGCACTGGTGTTGATACAAGTACTGGCGATCGGGTATGGGTGTAATTTTCTTTTGCATCTAGAACTTTATTTGCTTTTTGCAATGTTCCTCCTCCCGAGTCTCAGTATTATACAAAGAGTTCCTTTGCATGGACTGAAGAGAAATTAAAGATGTTGGCAACAGTAGATAGCTTCCTTCTTGCTGAAGACTTCAATGCGAGATTCAGTAGTCTTGCTAGGGAGGTCCCCACTCTTGTATAGCTGCCTAACAGGATGATTACGAGCAAGCGAGCGATTCACTTTCAGTTAAGTCTGGAAATGAGCAGCCCTGCCCGACCCGACCCTCACTTTAAACAAAAGCTAATAACTTTACTCCTAAGTGAGACAGAGCAGCAATTCTTTCTGCATGTGATATATTCTTTGAATAAATATTGTTATCAACTAATAACTCGCCCATAAAGGTGTAGGAACTCTTGGAATCTCGAGTTTTCCAAGGGAGTGTTCGGCTCCAATCGATGAACGCCTCAATTACGAAATCAGATTTTAAAAGATTTTCCGTCGTAATACTGTGTTTATCGGCATTAGCTATAGGAAGTAAATATCGGAGCTTCTGCCTGTTATGTTATATCAGAGGAAGATTGTGAAAACATGGCGCTCATTCGCTCGTCACGCGCTCACAACACGCACTTTACTGGTATTTACATACTCTCGTATAGCAGACCCCATTCAGTACCCAAACGATAACATCTTGTCTGCTATTTGGATAGAAGCAAGAATGATTTTTCTGGATAACCTAAAGGTACATGATCGTCATTTCATAGCAGACAAAACGTATTGGATGGGTGAAGAGTGGATGTCTGAATTAGAGGTTTCCAAATTGACCCCTAATATATTGAGTATAATGAATGATTTGCATGTCATCAAATAAGTTCATTGCCATCTGATGACGCCTCCCTATCAAAAACCATGTTAATCTGTAGAACAGCTTTGAAGAGTTGAAAGCTCGAGCTGAAGGGTTAGTTAATCACGCCGTTTTATATGAATATGTGCCCAGGAACGAGACTGTTAAACCCATCAGTGTAAAATACATTAACACAGAGTTGTTATAATGGAATCTGGCTGAGAATGAGACTCCCGATATGAATGCAGATGCCGACGAGTGTCTGGCACGATTAACTTAGTCACTATAGGAGTGTGTGAGGAGTGCTGGGTATGGAAGGCACCGACATGTAAATGAGGATGGTAATCACAATAAGGAAGTGAGTCTGGGAAGATGAGAGAGAAAGTTAATTAATAAAAATGGTCTTAGTTATGGAGAGTTGTAGATTGGTGTGGTGAATTCATCTATCTATCTTCATACCTAAGCTACTTCCCCCAAGGAAAGGGAGGTAGCCAAGACAGGACGACACACTCCCCATTTACTCATCCATTCAAACACATTCATTCGCATCTAAGCCCCATATGGGAGAACGGAGATATCCTCACCGCACCACACCGCACAAGGGTCAACTGCGCAATGCAATCAGTGACATCCGCAGCAGGGCCCGACAGCAGAACTGGTTTACCCCTGCCACATCATAACAGACCCATCCCCTTACCCGCACCTGACCTGACTAGCTGATCCGACCAAATGCGGGAGGATATCCCCTCAGGGCTGCGTCATCACTTATTCATTCACAATTTCTCTCCATTTATTTCTGTCACGCACAGCCACTCTTCCTTGCTCAACAGACATCCCTCTCGCATTCAGCGCTCTCTTCACACTGTCCATCCATCCTATTCGTGGTGTTCCTCTCAGCCTTACTCCTCTCACATCAGATCTAGTTATCTTTTTCACTAATCGCTCATTATCCATTCTCTCCATATGCCCAAACCATCGCAACACCCTCTGCTCAACTCTACCAGCCATCTCCCGAACAACTCCAATTCTCCTTCGCACTTCATCATTACGTACCCGATCCATACGCATCACTCCACACATACTCCTCAGACACCTCATCTCCATTACATTCAAACTTTTCCTCTCTGCCACACCCATATTCCATGGTTCAGCCCCATATAATGCAGTCGGTACCACAACACCCTCATACAGCCTTCTCTTTACATCCATTCTAAGCGAATGACATTTAAACACTTTTTTCATTCCTCCCAGCACTTTTCCTACTTCATTTATTCTAAACTTCACTTTTGCATCTATTCTTCCATCCACAGCAATATGTGACCCTAGATATTTAAAACAATCCACCTCCTCAAGCAACACACCATTCAAAACTATATTCATCCCCCTACCATCTATCAACCTCGTACGCTTCATCACTTTACTCTTATTCTCATTTACTTTCAATTTCCTTCTTTCACACACCCTTCCAAACTCCTCTACTAACTGTCTCAATCTCTCCTCTGAATCAGTCACCAGTGCAGTATCATCTGCAAACAGCAGCTGCTTCAGATTCCACTCTCCACCATCAACATTTACCAGACTCATACCACCTAAAACTCTTGCATTCACCTCCCTTACAACACCATCCATGTAAATATTAAACAACCAAGGCGACATCACACATCCCTGTCGCAGCCCCACTCTCACGGGAAACCAATCACTCACAGCATTTTCCACTCTTACACACGCTCTACTATTTACGTAAAAACTTTTCACCCCTTTTAGTAACCTACCATCAAGTCCATACAATCTAAAAACAGTCCACAAAGCCTCTCTATCAATTCTATCATACGCTTTCTCTAAATCCATAAATGCCCAAAACACATCCTTGCCTTTTCGCTAAATACTTTTCACACACTTGTCTCAGAGCAAACACCTGATCAACGCATCCCCTCCCTCTCCTAAAGCCACACTGCTCATCACCAATCACTCCCTCTGTACCCTCTCTAACTCTCATAATTAACACTTTACCATACACCTTACCTACAACACTCAACAGACTTATACCCCTTAAGCTAGTACATTCATACTTATCACCCTTGCCTTTATACAACGGGACCACACAAGCACCTGCCCAGTCAATTGGCACCATACCTTTCTCAAAGCACACATTCAACAATCTTACTAACCAGTCAACAATAGTCACTCCACCACCCTTCAGGCATTCCACAGCACACCCATCCATACCTGCAGCTTTCCCTGTTTTCATCTCCTTTACTGCCTTCTCCACTTCCTCCTTCGTGATCAAAGAATCATTCAACTCTCCCAACACATTTATTCCTTGCACCCTTCCATCTGCCACAATCTCAGCCACCCTTTCCTCCTCTACATTTAACAATCTTTCAAAATACTCTGCCCATCTCTTCCTTATTGCATCCATCTCAATTAACATCCTTCCATCCTCTGCTTTTACTCGTTCTTCCTTCCCAGACTCTCCCTTTCGCACCCTTTTCACCTCCTTCCAAAACATTTTCTTATTCTGTTGAAAATTCTCTGTCAGCCTCCTACCCCACCTCTCATCTGCTGCCATTTTAGCATCACGCACAGCCCTTCTCGCTCTATTCCTCTTTTCCTTATACCTTTCAAATGACATCTCATCCTTCCTCTGCAGCCACAATTCATATGCACGTCTCTTCTCAGCCACAGCCATACTTACTTCCTCGCACCACCATTCACTTCCTTTTCTTACACCACCACCCCCCACACGTCTCACACCACACACCTCTTCTGCATGCCCCACCACAGCACTCTTAAACAACTGCCATTCCTCCTCCACACTGCCATTTTCCCGATCTTTCACTGCGTTCCACTCATCTTTCAATTTCTCCTGATACTCTATCTTTTTCTCTCTTTTATCCAACTCACTCACTTTCAAAACCTCCCTGCCACACCTAACCCTCCTAGCTCTCACCCATCTCTTACCTACTCTTAACTTTCCCTCCACCAGGTAGTGGTCAGACATACCTCCACCCTCCCCTCTCAGAACTCTCACATCCAACAATCATCCTATTACATTCCTAAACACAACCACATAGTCCATCAAAGCTCTATGAACAACCCTTCCACCCTCCTGTCTCACCCATGTATACTTATAAATATCTTTCTTCTCAAACAGCGTATTCCCACTCACCATCTCTCGCTCAACACACATCGCTATCATTCGTTCCCCTTGCAATATTCTTCCAGGCACACCATGCATACTAACTACGCCTTCAGTTGTTACATTTCCCACTCTAGCATTCAGATCTCCCATCATTACCACATTCACATTCGTTCCAAAACTCTGCAGACACTCATCAACATCATTCCAGAAAGACTCCC
Source organism: Coenobita brevimanus (assembly GCF_032717465.1). Classification (NCBI taxonomy): domain Eukaryota; kingdom Metazoa; phylum Arthropoda; class Malacostraca; order Decapoda; family Coenobitidae; genus Coenobita; species Coenobita brevimanus. The sequence goes on along the minus strand of NC_136993.1, from coordinate 47,620,661 downwards.
TCTCTTGTTCATCCCTTTCACTACCAGGCCCATATGCACTCACAAACACCCACAACTCACGTTTTAATTTCGCTTTCACCCATATCAGTCTCGATGACACCTCATTCCATTCAATCACACATTGCTGTACTTCCGGACTCACTAACAAGGCCACACCTTCTCTTGCCCTTCCTCTATCAACACCTGACAATCTTCCATTCACACTTCCAAACATAGATTCCCCCTTCCCTTTCATCTTCGTTTCACTCAAAGCTAACACATCCAACTTTCTTCTCGCAAACATTCTCCCAATCTCCTCCCTTTTATCCTCAATCGTACTACATCCACGCACATTCATAGACCCAATCTTCAGGGTACGGGGATAACGCCATCCCCCATCCCTTTCTCTGACCTGTCTCTTTTTAGGAACTAAAAAACAGAGGAGGGGGTCCCTAGTCCCCTCACCCCGCCCCTTTTAGTCCCCTTTTACGACACGCAGAGAATACGGTGGCAGTATTCTTCCTAACACAACCTGGCCGCAGAATAGTAGTACCACCCCATAGTGCGGCCAGGTTGTGTCCCACCCGCCACAGGGGGGAACACAACCTGGCAGATAATAATCCCTACAACAAACCATTGGATCATGATTTCAAAGTGTTCATTGAAAGTGCATAGAATTCAACATCCCACTTGCAGCTTCCCATGAATGATATTGTAAGTAATGATACCGTGTCACAAAAAGATCAACGAATATCTGGTAACGGAGTGGAGAAAGAAGCCATACATATGAATCCACATAAGGTCTTCGGTCCAGATGGACTTATTTCTGGAGTCTTTAGATTTTTCGCTTTGTTAAGTTTATGTGTCCGACTCTAGGCATAGGCTTTGCATCCTATTCCCAAGACCAAGTAGTCCTCCTACATACTACACACCTCTACTTGTCACCACTTTAGCGCTAACACCCACCGTCCATATTGGGTACATGCCAGGGCTGTCTCATGCTGGACCCTGGTTACTTCTCATAATGACACTTTTTAACATAAATTTCAGTCAAGGCCTGTATCACATCGCCTGGACTCGTGCAAATTTTCTTACAATATATATGGAAAATTAAAGGGACATGTGTAATTAATAGTCGTGCAAAATTCTTAGATGTGATATGTTCACGGCAGAAAAGATGGTTCAAACCATACTGGGAGCAAGCTGGCGCACAGGAAAAACGGTGTCGTATAGAACGCATTGTTACTGTACGTATTTTGTGTGATATTGCATGAAGGAAAAGATATAAACTCTATGTTACTTTTGTAGATTTTTCTTTGGCGTACGACTTGGTTCCTTGCTATATGTTGTTTCGTGTGCTGAGACGACTGGGGTGTGGTGCAGTGATGCTGGTGACCCTGGCGGCCATGTATGCCGTCACATAAAACGTTCTCGGCTCGGTGGTGGACACGGTAATGGTGTTGTCTGCCAGGGCTCACCCACCTCATGTCAATTCTCATTGTATTTAATGATCTCACAGCGATGGTAAAAGAAGGAGCGGGGACAGATGGGCTCTTGTCTTGGCTTCATGCTTTAGTCCTCAAGGACAACACAATTTTGGTAGCTACAAGACCCAATATGATTAAGAAAATTAAGGTTTTGTGAAACCACTGCACTGACTACGGAATGAAAGTGAATTCAGCGTAAACGATTTTTTTTTTTTTTTTGTAGTTAATGGCGATAAAGATGATGGGTAGCCGCTACAAGTAAGTGACTTAGTAGTGGAGCGTTGTGTCAAGTACGTACGTGTATACTTGGGTTCACCTTTCTCGGCAGACGGCTCCACAATATCCACCGTCAAAACACACGCAACATCAAGGATCTCACGTGTTTAAATTCGTATCATTTATAAGGAAAAATAATAACATTCCATTTATGGTAAAAAGACATATTTTTGATGAAGCATTAATGTGCACTTTGCTGTATGACTGTGAATCTTGGTTGGCTGCTGATCTAAAATCTATGGTAAAGCAATACAAATGGTGTCTTAAGGAGCTACTATGAGTCAGGCAGTTTACATGTAATGAGATCTGTTACACAGAGGCAGGGTATCTTTCACTTCCCCAGTTTGTGATAAATAAACAACACAGGTTTTTCCGTAAGATGTGGCTAGAAAGATCAAATATGAATGATGATCCTCTTGCTTTTGCGATAAAAACAGCGATTATCGGTAACATAGTAACATTCAGACTCATTAGCTAGTATGTAATTAGTGACGTGAGAGTCACACACGCCGACATACAAGATACACTATCAAACATTCTGAACAGCGACTCGTCCAGACGCAGAACTTATGCAGAGATCATTCTTAATTTCAGCGTTCATGCTCTTTATAACACCAGGCATACAATTAATTAATCTCACAGTCTGGCTTTGACTCATCTCCGGGTGAGTGGTCACAGCCTGGCGTGTGAGACGTGTTGCTTGAATAGGCGCGGTCGAGGTCACCTGCCACTGCATGAACGTTTCTGCCAGTGTGGCCTGGTGCAGACAGAGGTGCATGCTGTGGAACACTACCCCAACACACAACACCTTAGGTTATTGTATGAATCTTACAAGATTCAAGATTTATTGTCAGAAAACCTAGCCCCAGATGTTGTGTATGACGAAATTCATTATTTTTAAAAAAATCACAATTCAGATACTGCTGGAAAGAATATAACAGCATATAGCTGGCTTACAGGTGAGTGAATATAATTGCAGACTTTTTTTTTTTTTTTACAAAAAACATCCAGTTATTTACTTTACCAATGTTCATGTGTGCATATGTACAATGTTACTACTTTGTGCTATGCACTATACATTTTGTAAAAAAAAAATACTGTGGTCCATAAATTATCTATGTATTAATCTATCTGTCTATCTAACCATCCATTTGTTTGTGTGTGTGTGTGTGTGTGTGTGTGTGTGTGTGTGTGTGTGTGTGTGTGTGTGTGTGTGTGTGTGTGTGTGTGTGTGTGCGCGCGCGCCTGTCACTGTTTGTACACGTACCTTTTGTGTGCGTGTTGTTTTTTTCTTTGTCTTTTGGGTGTATGTCTTCATACCACCACCACAGGCTGAGAAAGGTCAAGCCCCTAGCTTGGTGACGACAAAGCGAGATGCCTGGATCCACTGTCTGACTCACTTCTGCTTCATTTCTGCAATGTTCACGGCTCCTCCTCTAGCTTACTCTCTGTTGAGCACCATCTCTCCTCCACTGAACCTCACCCTCTCTTCTTAACTGAGACTCAGCTTCTGAGGCAACTGACATCAAACCCTTTTCAGTATTCTCCTACTTTCTCTATGGTCATTCCTAATCCAAAGGTGGCTGTTGTGTATATGTATGCAACAACATATCTTGCTCTCACGTTGCTGAAACTGAATCTTCTGAATTATTTACTCTCTGTCTTGGGCTGTCCTGTTATTCACTGACTAAATATATCTATGCTGTTTACTTACCCCTAATTCTTCAAGTATCTTGCCTCTCAGATGAAATAAATCCTATAAATTTCTCCTATCTCTGAAATCTCCATTCTAGGAGATTTCATTGTTCACCACCACCTTTGCCTCTCCTCTCCTTTGACTGATCCACCTGGGGAAACACTACATTGTTTCTATCCTTGATGACCTAAAGCAGCTCGAACAGCACCCTACCCATACCCCTGACCACCTTGGAGAAAGTTCCAACATACTCGACCTCTTCCTTACAACTAATCTTTCTGCTTATGCTGTTGATCTACTCTCTACATTGGGCTCCTTTGATCACAACATTATCACCTTAACCTTTCCTATTGTTTCAGTAAGGCCTGTGGGCCCTCCCAACAAGCGGCGGCGGGTAGGGCACTTTGGAGATGCTGATGGGAGACCCTCAGGCAGTATTTCTTTGATTTTCCTTTGAATGATTATTGCTTCCACGGCCGAGAGCGATCTTATTGTGCTTTGCGCATTATAGAGGTTATTCTCTCAGGCATGGAAGCAAACATTCGTTTCTCATATTGTGTGACAAATGTAAAAAAGAACTTGCTTTAATCACGCTTCTTGTAATGCTGTCCACAACAAGGATAATGTCTACAAAAGGTACCGGAGCCATCACATCCCTGAATCTCATCTCTTTTATGTTTCTGCCCGGAATCATGCTAAGTCTGATCTCTCTACTAAAAATTATTTCATTCATTCTAAATGCTCTGAGCTCTCCAACTCAAATTCTCCCCGCTCCTTCTGAAACCAAGCCAAAACTCTTTCTGACAACTTTACCTCATCACCCTTTCCTCCTATTTTCAACTCTGATGGCTCTGTAGCTATTTATTCTAGTGATATACCAGAACTCTTCACACAGACTTTTTCCTCCAGTTCCACCTAAGATGATTCCAATGCTGTTTCTCCATCACTTCATCACGTCCCCCCGCTGACTTCATCACAGCTGAATTAAAATGTCTTCAGTTGATGTATTTTCTGCCATCACTGGCCTCAGTACTAACAAGGCATATGAGCCTGATGGGGTCCCTCCTGTCGTCCTCAAGAACTGTGTTTCTGTGCTTACACCCTGCCTGGGTGAATTCTTTTGTCTTTGTTAACTTGTACCTTTCCTTTTAGCTGGAAGTTTGCTCTAATTCACCCTGTCCCAAAGAAGGGTGACCATTCCCATCCCTCTACCTATCGGCCAATAACTTTAACATCCTGTGTTTCAAGTTTTTGTGTGTGTTATTAACAATATTTTTTTAAAGCATCTTTTCTATCACAACTTTCTTTTTGATCATCAGTATGTGTTGCTCCAGGGACACTACACCGTCAATCTTCTGACCTACCTCTGAAACTCTTGGTAATCCTCCTTTCAGGACTTTGGCAAGAGCTTTACCGTTGGACTTGATATATCAAAGGCTTTTGACCGAGTCTGGCATAAATCTTTAATTTCCAAACTGCCCTCTTACCGTTTCCATCCGTCTGTCTGTGCCTTCATCTGTAGCGTCCTTTCTGGGACGTTCTATAGCAGATGTAGATGGTCACCATTCTTCTCTTAGAGCTATCACCAACTCTCATCCTTGTATTCATCAATGACCTTCTAAGCTCTACATCAAACGTATCCACAAATACATTGATGACTCCACCCTTCACCTTTCCATTTGCTTCCTGCTGTGTCCGTCTCAGCAGTTGGTTCAACAAACAAGGGATAAAGTTAAGGCACACCTTATGTCTGACTTGGCTCATATCTCTGATTAAGGTAAAAGTAATCCTGTTGTTTTTAGTACATCAGTAACTCAGTTTTTACATCTGTCAACCCGACAAAATCTTCCACAGGAATATCCTTTAATTTTTAACAATATCCAGCTGAATCCTGCATCACCTTGCAACATACTTCGACTTTCATTCTCTAGGGATTTATCTTGGAAAGATCATATTGCCCCTCTTGTAAAATCTGCTTCCAAGAGATTAGGTGTGCTAAGCCTACTCTGGCTTCTTTACCCCAGCACTGTTGTTGACTTTATTAACGGGTTTTATTCTTCCCTATATAGGGAACATTTCTCATGTTGGGGAAGGCTTCCCACATACAGCTCTTCTCAACAAGGTGGGGTCAAAGGCTTTTCATTTCATTAACTTTCCTCCTCTTACTGGCTCCCTTCAGCCCATGTCTCATTGCTGCACTGTTGCATCTTTGTGTCTCTCTATAACTGCTTCAATGGTCACTGCTCCTCTGAAATATCTGCTTGCATTCATCGACCACAACGTTGGGCACATAGCACCCGTCTAGAAACAAACTCTCGTCTGTCCATCATTTTAATGCAAGAGTTAATAATTACTCCTAGTCCCTCATGTATTCAATAGGTAACCTCTGGGGCAGTCTCTCGCTATCTGTATTTCCAACTATCTATGATCTCCATTCTTTCAAACACAGTGTGTCTACGCATCTCAAAATGAGCAGACCTTGAATTTGGCTGTCTTTCCTTTTGTTTTGTTTTGTTTTTCCAGAGGGAACAAATTGCTCACTCCTGACATTTGGTTCCTTTTTCAATTATTTAAAAAAAAATCATATGCTATTAACGACTGTGCATCATCACTATTGCACCAAATCTATTCATTCTGCAAACCCACTGCTATATTCTCCTCCAGGTGGGAAAGGACACCGAAGTACTTACTCCTGACAAACAGGGGTTTACAAAAGTTAACCTAAACATTTGTCATTCTGCTCCACCTTTGCAGATAACTGTCTGTCAAGGCATCGCACATTGCGTTGAAAAACCAAAAGTATCCCTGTGACTCTTGCTTGATACTGTCCAAGGCACACAACAGTGCCATACTACTGAGCTTATTGCCCATGAACTGAAAATATATAAAACTGACATTAATGCCATGTCCGAGACTCACCTCTCTGGAGGGGGCAACCTATTAGAAGCCGGAGAAGGGTAGACGTTTTCATAGAGGGGATACGCAAACAATGTAAAAAGAAACCATGGTATTGGCTTTGCAGTCCAAAGAAACCTACAAAAGATCCAAGAATCACCTGTGGGTATATCTGAGACTGATGTCTTAGCATATACCACTCTCTAAAGGTTAATATGCAACATTCAACAGTGCCTATACCCAAGGCTTGACTCTGGGGGACACGGTCAAAGACTCCTCTTATGCCTCTCTGGATACTACCATTCAATTGATATCATAATGACAAAGTCATTCTGCTTGGAGATTTTAATGCCAAAGTAGGAACAGATATTGACCTCTGGCAAAGCTTTATGGGCTGCATGATATTGGTACCATGAACAACAATGGCTTTAAAGTGGTGTCCTTATGCTCAGAAAACAGTCTGGTCATCACCAACACCATTTTTCAACTTAAGATTAAACACAATACACGACCTAGGCATTGGCACCTAATTGACTCTCATTGTAACGCAGCGAGATCGAAGAGAAGCTCTTGTAACCCAAGCTATGAGAGGTACTGAGTGTTCAGCAGACCATATCCTTATACTCATCAAATGCAATTAGCCATAAAATATGCCCACAACTGTGCCATGGACCATCCTTCAAGAAACTAAACTGTAGTATTTTAAAGTATGCAGCATTATGTAACACCTTCTGCAGGACTATTACAGACAAGCTCTCTTAATGCCCACCACTTAACCCAAACAAAAATGCAACAAACAAAAGCACAGAGTAGCTGAACATTAATACACTGCCTTAAAGACCAGGCACTGCCATAAAGATTGGTTTGATGAAAATGCTGAGGACATACACAAGTTTCTTTCAATAAAGAATTGAGCATGTATCAACTGGCTGGCTCCTCCTAGCTGCCTAACCCTAAAAACTGAATTCCAGTATCTCGGAAGTGAAATCCAGAGAAATCTGAGAGACATGGGTAACAAATGGTGGACTGAGGATGCAAGAGGTGCAAAGACTGGGTGATATTAATGACCAACATTGGTTCTATAAGTCCAGTCCTTCAAGTAGGCAAGCATCTGGAGCCAGTGACTGTCTAGCAATTTCTTGGTGAATTCAAGTGACTTTGTCCTGTTGTCACGTTTGAAGAAATTGGAAAGCTTCTCCGTAAATGACTCTGCTCATGATATCACATTTACACTCCCCCGTGACAACCAGCAAACTTTGTTGTGAAAGAGTAACACTTCTTCGTCTTACGGTGTGCACAACGTCATTAAGTACTAACCTTAACTCTGATGAGAGAATTTTAGATGCCTAAGCATATCTATGAGGCATACACTGAATATGCCTTGTTTCAGGATTCATCTTATTCACTCTTCCTCAAAAACCTGATCGACGGCTAAGCATTGCTGGTGCTCCATCAGTTATGCACGCACATACATTATTCCAAGAAAATCCTTCACCCTAAATAAAAAGAAACTTCATGGAAAATGTATTAATCTCCAAAGCATGAGAGAATAAGAAAATCTTAAAATCTCCACCACTAATGTATCATACAAACACCAGGAATTGGGCACAAACAGTTGACATAGCTGAGTCTTCAAGTTACCCTTTTCATTTCAGCAATAACTTGTTTCGTATCTTCAGAAATATCTAACATTCGTCAATGGGCAGTATCATTTGAGAGGGTGCTCTTGTGATCTGCTCAACATCACATTGAATAACATGGCAGATGATATCTTTACCATAAGGGATGATTAACTTTTTCTGCTATGTTGTGAGTTTTATTTTTACCTTCCACCTGACAAAGTCAGACGAGGGTGTTGGTATCACTGGGATCAATAGGTGTCCTTCCGTAGATTTGGGTGGCAGGATAGCTGGCCGGGCATAGAGATTTCGTTTTCGGGCCAGAACTCAGAAAGTATTCACTGGGGAATTATGAAATTTCACATAGTTATGTGTCTTATAGTAAACTGGTGCTGTTTGATGGTAGAATGCTGTGTCTTCAGTTGTTTTCTTTATTAAATAGTGAAAATGTAAAAAAAAAAATGCTTTTTTGTTTCCAGGCACGGACTCAAAAATTAATACAGGTACAGTCTTCAAATTCTTGAGGAATATTTGTAATTATGCCTCCTGGTGGCTTTTGGTAGTTCAAATGCCATGCGTTTGTATAATGTTATTAAACTGCAAAAATACATAAAACTGATTATTTAATGCATTTTATACTAAAACTTTGCAATTCTTGCACTTATGAGGCAGAAATTGTACATGATGGAAGATTATATGAATATCTAATACGGTGTTAACTTTCGTGACTGTACCTCTTATGTAATTATAAAAAAAAAATGGCTGCCTAAATGAAAACACGAGTCATAGCCTCATCAGATCTGCTCATGACTTCATTATTACCATGGACAAACTTCTGAAACTTTTAAGATTTAATGTTTCTGCATCATATGGGGGAAGGGGAAGGGCCCCTATGCACTTGTTAGGTGTGCATGGAGGTGGGGAGTATGTGCTTGCTCTGATGGAGGGGTGCAGCAGCGTAGCGTTGCCTGTTTCTTTTGTGCAGTTCTCAGTGGTACCATGTACTGTAGTACGATGCACGTAACTCACATTAATTTGGTTGACTGAACTGTCTTAAACGAGCAAATAATGCTCGCATCAGTCTCTCTTACTTTAGCCTGAGGAAGTCAAGATTCTTACTTTTCAGATTCTGATGACAACTATTCAGTTTATGCTTGAGAAGACTTGGTTTCATGCACTCCAATTATACAACTTTATGGCTTATAACACACTGAAAATTCACATTCATTTTGACAACAGTGTGAAGAGGTACTAAAGTGTACCTTTCATCATACTGACATTTCTTTGGTGAAGATTCCATAACGGTGTCTGAAATTGCAACAAATAATACATACATAACCAAAACCGTACGTAAAGTCAAGGACATTGACACAAAATTATATTATCGCCACCACAGTAAAATTACATAATATAAACACCATCAGACACCGATACTTTTAGCACCTTCGCAAGATCACACAGAAGAATAACCTTCAGGCAGTCATTATGTCAAAAAATCAAACCATGAAAACTTTCATCAGGAAGCCATATTATCAACACCGTTGCAAGACCACACAACACAAACATCTACAGGCATTCATCACACAATAGAAACGGTTTCAGGCAATCATAAGAACAAATGATCAAACAATGAAAATACCATTTAGTAGTCATATTATATCCACTGTCGTATGATGACACAAAGATAACTTCAGACAGTCATATTACCACCAATGTCAAAGAACAAACAGTAACCAGTAAGTAACAAGAGAGTGCATACCTCTGCCTGTGTCAATAAAATCAAATATTTAATGATGGCTAGCCACACATACTACTAATGTCATAAACACTAGTTTCCAAAACCTACAACTTCATTATGTTTTGATAGTATTTACAACACTATAAAAAACATAGGCAACACTACGCTGATGCAACTCTCCACTAGACCAAGCACATACCCCCACCTCCCAGCACACCTAACCAAGCGCATAACGGCCCTCCACCCCTTCTATAACAGTGAGAGCAGGTCGCTGAGAAATATATATATATATATCTATATATCTATATATATATATATATATATATATATATATATATATATACATATACACTACTTAAGACACTGCACTCTACCTAAAGTCTCACCAATCTAAAACCAAGGTTTGGGTGGAGTCCAGCCGGGGATTTCCTGGCGTACAGCGTTGCCTTCTTTCCTATACTCTGAATGGCTAGTGGCTGACCTGACACCGTTAGAGTTCGTCCGCTCACATCTCGCCACCTGGCCTGACATGATGTCACCTACTTCTGTTTGTGTGTGTGTAAAGACAAACTAATTTAAGTTATAAATATAACCAAAATAATGAATTTAAAAATCGCATTCTCTCTCTCTCTCATATAATTTATGATTCCTAGTATGGGCCTGGATGTTGCCGCTCGTGAGTGTTTTAACTTATTTATTTCTATTAAGAAAATAGAGTATGTTCTACTGATTCCTTCAAATTATATTATAAAAATAATTGTTACATTACTTACCCAACTTAGAACTACCGTGAAAGTCAGTAAAAGTAACTACATTTTTTTCAGCATCACTGTAAAATATGTATGCCACGTTTCTTTATTGATGTACAAGAGCCATATGCATTGCAAGTTTACCTTCCTTTGATATGCTAGAATACTTACGTTTATATTGTATTAGTATGTGTGTACCTATCTGTGATGCCTATTACTTATATAACAGAATCTAATCATCGCTCGTTTAGGAAGTATGGCATGGCTGCACCCAGCGCCAGACCCCACCCAAACCTTGGTTTTAGATTGGTGAGACTATAACAAAAGGCAGCAGTTCACTATGAGACACATAACTATGAAATTTCATGACTCTATAGCTAATACTTCCACATTTCCTCCTGAAACGAAATCTCTTGGCCTATTTTTGTCGATCCTTGTGATAAACATAGGCAATGCTATGCTGTGGCAACCCTTCGTCTGACCAAGAACATACCCCCTCACCTGCTTGCATACCTTACCAAGCACATAACGGCTTTCACCCCCCCCCCCGTATAATACTGAGACAATAGGCCGAATTGAAATCTCTGAGAAAAACTTACAATTTTTTCATTATTTAAAAATAAAACTGCTTAAGACACAGCATTATACTAATCAAAAGTCACCAGTTCACTATAAGACACATTACAATGTGAAATTTCATGACTCTGTTGTGAATAGTTTCTAAGTTCTTGCTTCATGTTCCTTGCACAGGTTGCACTGAAATCTGCTTCCCCTCCCCCCCCCTCATAAAAAAAAAAAACTACGGAAGACACAGCATTCTACCTATCAAAAGGCATTAGTTCGCTATAAGACATAACTATTTGAAATTTCATATTGTTAATACTTTCCGAGATTTGCTTCGGAAACGAAATCTCTACGCCATCTGTTGTTGTTAATCTCAGTGATAACAATACCCTCCTCTGACTTCGTCAGGTGGAGGATAAAAAAGTCACAAGCATACATATCATCGAATTAGCAAGAACACCAAGACGCTGTTCCAAATGTTATGAACTTACCTCATTCAGGTAAACAAAAATATCTGTAGACAGTGAGGCAACAAGTACGTGCATACGAGCATCAGTTACGGCTGGCTGACTGAAATGAGACAGTACCCCCCCATCCTCAGTTAGGGCTGCTGTGTGAATGTGGACCAACCTGATACGGGTCTAGAACCACTGTACTCACACACACACACACACACACACACACACACACACACACACACACACACATTCTCTCTCTCCCTCTCTTTCTCCTTCTCTCTCTCTCTTTCTCAGTAGATTTTAATACATTTTCGATTGCCATCTAATATCCCCTGGAAACCATGCTGTGAATCCCAGGTTGAGATCCCCTGCTATATATTATGTTACAGAAGCGTCAGTATGTTATCAAAGACGTCACTATATTGAAGGATTATAGTTTCTCGGCTACTCTTGGCTCTCCTCACCATTCACTAATGGTCCTAACGGTGAACAAGTCTACATCGTTTTCATCTTTCTGATATTCGGCACAACTCTAGGACTGCAATTCTAGCTGATGCCAACCGATTTTCATCCAGATGATAGTAAGTCATCAGAACTTAAGTGTTAATGCCTGAACTATTCAGCCTCTCTTGCTCGGGATAACTCTGCTATTCGATTGCCGGTAATGACAGACGACTGATATTCAACTGGGAGCTGAATAAATACCTGAGGGTTTTTACCAGTATGATCACTTTATAATTATATTCTTCTCGATATCTCCAGATGATGTTCTTCAATTCAAAATACAAGTTTCTAAACTTGAAGGATCAGATATAGTACAACTTTTCATTTCTTTCCTCAGTACGAAATTAGAAAGAGGAGTTAGGTAGTAACGTGAAGTAGATTGTAGCACCAGTCGAACAGGGCGGTACTCCCAAGATGGATGCAAAGCTGATGACCGGGCTAGCTGCAGCTCCCGTTTCATTAGCCCTTGGAACTAGCTTCTGACCATCCCCCTTTGCTGAACTTTTTCAACGTTTCAGTAACACAGAGATTAGGCCAGCTTATTATCCTATAGTACTTCCACTAACTGTCAACCAAACAACATGCACATTACACACCAGTCTTCCTATTCAAAATTAAAAGAAATAGCATCTCAACATCCAGCATCGGGGTTCTCATGGGAGGGGGGGACATAAAAGACCGCAGGATCTGCCCCTCTCAAGGTGATGGCCAAGAGAGATGCTTGGAGCCACTGTCTGACTCACTTCTACATTTCTGCAACATTCGTGGGCTCTCTTCTAATTTTTTCTCTGTTGAACACTACCACTCTTCCTCTAAACCGCACCTCTTCTTTACCATGATAGCTGTCTGAGGCAACTGATAGCAAACGCTACTGTGTATCCTCCTACTTTATCTAAACTCACTTCAAAATCAAAGGTGGCTTTTGTATAAATGTATGCAACAACATATCTTGCACTTGTGTTGCTGACTTACTGTGAAAAATTCTTTGACTATCTTACATCTGAAATGGAAGACATGCTATCAATTTCTCCTATCTCTGAAATCTCCATCATGGGTGATTTCAATATTCACCACCACTTCTGGCTCTCCCCTCGTTTCACTGATCCACGTGGTGAACACGCCTACATATTTGGTATCCTTAATGACCTCGAGCAGCTTATGCTGCACCCTACTCATATTCGTGACAACTACTCGTACTTCCTGACAACTAATCTTTCTGCTTGCACTGTTCATCTTTTCTCCCTGTTGGGCTCCTCCAGTCACACCCTTATCACTTTAACCTGTCCTATTGCTCCAGTAAGGCCTGTGGATCCTTCCAAGAAGTGGTGGCTATGTCAATTTGGAGCTGCTGATTCAGAGACCACCAGACAATACTTCTTTGATATTCTCTGGAATGATTATTGCTTCCAAGGTTGACAGCCATGTGAGTGTTCCTTGCACATTACAGAGGTAATTCTCTCAGGCATGGAGGCACACATTGCTTTCTTCTGTATCATGACTAGTGCAAAAAGACCTTGGTTTAATCACGTTTGTTTTAATGCTGTCCACAAGAAGGCCTACGTAAGATACCAAAAGGCAACCCACCTCTGAATCCCATCTCTCTTATTTTTTTTGCCAAGACTCTTGCTAAGTCTGTCCTTCACTTTCAATCAATCAATCAGTCATTTCCTGTGGCACCCCACGGGATGCATAGGGCTTCGATGAACTCTCTCCACCAATATTTGTCTCTTGCCATCTCCTTCAGGTCCCACCTACACTCCTCTCCTGCTTCTCTTTTCATTGTCATTAGCCAGGTTTCCCTCGGCCTACCTCTGCCTCTTCTTCCTCTAGCAGTCCACTCTGGCACATCCTTTATTAAACTGCCTTGGTTTCTATACATTTGCCCCAGCCATTTCCAGCGAGACAGTCTCACACATTCATCAACTGGTTCCACTCTTGTAATATTCCATACTCTTTCATTTGTAACTCTGTCTTGCCACTTTACATCAAGAATCCTTCTCAGTATTTTATTCTCAAATCCTAATACTTTCTGATCTGTTGCAATTGTAATGTACCATGACTCATGCCCATAAATCAAAACTGGTCTTACCATGGCCTTTAAAATTTTTCCTTCAGTATGTACCGAAAGCATATTATTATTCCAAACAGATTTCAACATTCCAACAGCTCGCCAAACCAGTTTAATCCTCTCCTCAATTTCATTGTTTAATGATCCATTTGGTGATACGATCGTTCCCAGATATTTAAAATTTTCTACATTATTCACCACATTATTCCCAATTACACAATCGATTTGGTTCCCCACGTTCATATTAATAATTTCAGTCTTTCCACAATTTATTACCAATCCCACTTTTTCTCCTTCTTCCATCAGACAATCAAGCACCCTCTGCATCTCGTAAATACTTCCGCAAGTCAGTACAATATCATCCTCATAGTCCAAATCCATCAGCCTCTTATTTTCTTTCCAGTTAATTCCTACGCCTGTTTTCCTTACAACCATTCTCATAACATAATCCATAACCAAAACAAACAGCAACGGCAAAAGAACTCATTGAATCACTCTTGACCTAACTTCAAATGGATCACCCAAAGAACCACCCACCATTACCTTACAAAAAGTACCTTCATGCAGGTTTCTAATAATATTTACAAACTTTTCTGGTATACTATAAAAACTCATAATGTTCAACATAGCTCCACATAAAACACTACCAAATGCCTTTTCGTAATCCACAAAACACATACTAAGTGGCATTTTCATCTCATTAGCTTTTTGCATTAGATGCCTTATAATAACAATCTGATCATTACAACCTCGACCCTTTCAAAATCCCGCTTGTTCTTCTCTTAAAATTTTATTAATTACTGGCTCTATTCTGTTCAACAAGATTTTGGAAAAGACTTTTGCAACTACAGGTGTCAAAGTTATCCCCCTCCAATTGCCATGCACACACACTTAAATCTTCCTTTTTTGGTATTTTTACAATCACTCCATTTTTCCACTCTTCTGGAATTCCACCATTATCCCATGCCATATTAAGAAGTTTCAAAAGTGCATTGATCAACTCATTATTGTCCACCTTAAGCAGATATTATCCTAGGGCCATAAAATTCTTGAATTTCTTTATAGATTTTGCTACCTCCTCCAAGGTTATCTCCTCTCTTTCCATCTGCAAATCTCTCTCGGCTGGCAAATTTTCCTCTTCACCAGGGATTGATCTTTTTAGAACACATTCAAAATGCTCTTTCCACCTTCCTTTCATATCCAAATCTTTAGTCATCAAGTTACCATTTCTAGCTCATACAGGTAATTCCTTCCTTCTCTTTTCAGCCCCAATTAACTGCTTTTTGGCCTGATACGCTGCTCTTGTGCTCTGACTGTCATTTTTACTTATTTTCTGTCTCTGTTGCCTTTTCCTCATATGGCCTCCTATTATCACGTCTAACGAGTCTTTTTACATCAGAATGTAAACTCCAGTACTTGGCTCTAAGTACTTCAACTACCTGGCCATCAACATATTGTTCTTCACTTCTTAACTTCGCCTCTTTCCTTTCCTGAATTGCATTTCATGTTTCATCTGACATCCACTTTCTCCTTCTCACTTTTTCCATTTTCTTAATAGTAACCTTAGCACTCTTATGCAAAACCTCTTTTACCTCTCTCCACATTTAATATCATTGTCCTTAGATTCCATCAAAGCCTCCTGGACTAGAAACCTGTTCCTACATACCCACCGAAACTTTTCCTTTTTGTTCTTATCTTTTCTTAGCTCATCAAAATCATATTTATTACCTCCTGTACAATTACCCTTAGCGTTTCTCTTAAATTTTATCTTAATCTTTGACACAACAAATTGATGATCACTACCTATATCTGCCCCCTCCTTATGCGAACATCTTGCAAATAACTCCTATGCCTTCTGCTAATTGCAGTGTGGTCAGTCTGCTTACAGTATTTACTACATGGTGAAATCCAAGTAGCTTTATGTATTTTTTTCTGCTCAAAGATAGTTCTACCAATCGTAAGGTCATTTGCCAAACAGAAGCTTCCAAATCGCATCCTATTTCCGTTTCTTATGCCAACACCCTCCTTACTCAGTCTTCAAAGCCATCCCTACTGTTACCAACAATCGTATTAATATCACCAATCCAAACCAATACCTGCCTAGCCACTCTGTTCACTACATCCTGCAGCTGCTCAAAAAAGTCATCGTTCCTTTCATCAGTAGCCTCATTTGTCGAAGCATACCCTACCACCATACTGATTTTACCATGGTCAGATTTTAAATGAGCATAAAGCAAGCGCTCATTAATTGGCTCAAACTCACATAGCCTTGCAAGCATCTCTACTCAACAGTAGGCCTACTCTTTGGTAATGATTTCCATCACTCCTACCGGAAACCAACAAAGTAATACCATCTTCCAAATTAATTTTGTCATCTCCATGGAAGCTCGTTTCTGTAGGAGCACAAATATCTATATTGTATTCCTTGCACTCTGAAATAAGTACTTCCATTTTACTAGCCTGAGTGAGAGTTCGAGCAGTCAAATTTTCTATTTTTAAGGTTCCCTTTGGATGTATAAAATTATTCCTACACCGTGGGATTCTTAGCACCCCCTGCACACTTAAGAGCTGCATGGAACTGAGGGCCATTGCTTCATAACAAGAGGTCATCAGGATTTCTTAGACAGAAAAAAAATTATACCCTGGAGCCAATGCCAGTGGCTCGCAGGAACAGACAGTGGAGAGAGGAAATTTACTAAAAGAAAATATGACGCAGAGGGTTAGGACAGACAAAGTACAAGGAAAAGAGAGACAGCAAAAGGAATGTAGATAAATGTGTCTCTTTTAGTCGCCTCTAACGACAAGCAGGGAATACTGGGAAAGTATCCCCCCTTCTCAAGGGGAATTTTTTCCCCTTTCCCCAGGGGGGGAAAGAATTTCATTTGTACTAAATGCTCTAAACTCTCTGACTCCAATTCTTCCCAGTCCTTCTGGCGTCTTACCAAAAACCTTTCTAGCAGCTTTACTGCATCATCTTTCCCTCCTCTTTTCTGCTCAAATTGTGTTGTAGTTGATTCTTAAAAAGCAAAAATCTTTGGTCAGACTTTCTGCTCCAATTCCTCATTAAATAATTCTGGTGATCTTCCTCTATCACTCCCCCCCCCCCCCCGGGACGTCATCATTAACCTGCCCCGTCCTGACCAACTTTCCACCGCTGACTTCCACCAATCCCAACCAATTTTGGAAAATAAGTTTTTGGGCTCAAACCTCCGCTTTTAGTGAGAAACATCAAAAATTCATAGAGAAATCACTCACCTGAGGTTTAAAATACTGAATACAAGTAGAAGTACCTCTTACCTTACTGTGTTTTCTATCAGGCTGGCTCCAAAGAAAATGCATTCTATGGGAGGGTAACTATTCCACACCACTCATAAAAGGTACTTATTTATTTGGTACGAATTTATAAGTAGTATGAGAGTATAATGGTTTTCACACAGTAATATAGGCAATATAAGCATTGCTTCACTCACCAAACACATCAACATACCTTACCTTTTTTGGCGACATTATCTGATCATCATTTCTGACTGTTTCTTCCTCTAATGCTACGTAAACTTTGTCTTCCACATAGTCATCGATTGGGGAATCACTCTGCCCTTGAATTTCGTGCTGTGGCACGACATGTCTTTACTGACCAGGTCACTGGCAACAGATGAATTGCCAAGACAATGGTGTGCAAGGGGGGGAGGTCATGCAGAGTAAAGCATTGACCCTGCCTGGCATCTTGTAGAGGAACGTGTCCTGTGTATATGTACCAAAAATCACATGCGAAATATGAAAATTGTGGAAATTATGGACCTTGCAATTCCTGTGCATTTCTATATGTCAATGGGAGTCCCAGTGACAAAACGTGTGGACGTATATATACGTCGACGGGAGTTGGCGGGTTAAAAGTTCTTTAACTGATGTGTTTTCTGCCATCGCTGGCCGTAATACCAACAAGGCAAATGTGCCTCATAGGGTACATCCTGCTGTCCTCAAAAACTGTGCTTCTGTACTTACACCTAACTAGGTAAAGTCTTATCCCTTGCTCTTTCAACTTGTACCTCTCCTTGCTGGAAGTTTGCTCTCAGTCAGCTATTCCCAAAGAATGGTGACTATTCTCAGCCCTCTAACTATCGCCCAGTTGCTGCAACATACTGTATTTCTATTTTCTAAAAAAAATTCTTAATAAAAAAACAATTAAGACACCTGTAATATCACAGCCACTTTTCCAATCATCAGAATGGGTTTTGCCAAAGACGCTTCACTCATGATCTTCTCACCTTCCTTTCAGACTACTCGCCATACTCCTTTTGGATCTTTTCCCAAAGCTTTCCCATTGCACTTGACATTTCAGTGTCATTCGATCAAGTCTAGCATAAAAATTTAATTTCCAAACAGCCTTCTGTGCCTTAATCTCAAGCTTCCATTCTGGTCCTTCTATTAGTCTAGTCCCTGTTGTAGAGACCCGTATACATCTTCTTAGGAAGAGGCTTTGACTGGTGATATGAGTAAAGGATACCGCCAGCTTCAAAACAGTAGGCTATTAGGTGGAAGTGCTAGAATCAGAGCAAAAGTGAGAAAATGGCAGTTTTCAAAATGGCCACCACTGAGGTCTTTCAGGACTAAAAAGGCTTACAATTTCTAATAGAAATGTAGTACCTGGAAGACTATTAGGAGTTTTCAGGCACGGTTGACACGATGGTGCCTATAGGAAATCAATACAACCTTGTGTAGCACCCAAAATCCAAGATGGCCACCATTCAAAACCTCCCCAACACATCAGTCATGTATCTTTAGAAAGAAACATCGTGACTGGATGATTTTTACATTAATTATGAGGTTTTCAGGCACTGCTGACACGATAGTACCTTTACTGATTCGATATCACAACATTTGATACTGAGAATTCAAGTTGGCCATCTTCCAAAATCTGTAGCTAACAAGAAAGTTGTCATTTTCGATATAGCTGCAATATAGCAGTAATCTCTGGATATTACTATTTCATTTTTGAGGGGGTCAATGTCTGCTTGAACTCAGTTTTGGAAGGAAGTCATTACATACGTTCCTTCCATGGAATCATGATAGTATCAGATCTTACCAACTCCTTGGCATGAGAGGCATTCTGAGAGAGGCTTGTGCAGAGTGATCATAGTGTCATTGACGAATTCATAGAAAGTGCACACGAAGTACAGAGAGCTCTATGTGCAAACGAAAGACCCACTGAGAAATTTGCAGAACTATTTGACCAGTCATCAAATCTCCATGAACAAGTGGAGTGTTTTCTGGAAGAATGCCGTGCAAAATCTGAGGTGTGTCAGTACCTGCAGTACCTGCAAGTGTTTCAGCAAATGGCTGCTACAATCAAGCATGCGGTTGCATCAGATCGAGAAGGAAATTTCCCTATACATATAGCTTCCGTGGAAGCTTCTCTGCAAATCATCTGAGAGAGCTACTGCATCAATTATTTTCGCCATGGCATGTTCTACCTTGAATCCAAGAAATCTTTAGAAGTAACTCATCCGTATGTTTTTCAGCGGTTCATGCATGGTCAGGCTGTCGTGATGGATTGAGCTGAAAGTTACTTCAATGCTGTTGCACCGGATATGAAGCTAGAACAATCCATCTACAGGACATCAAAAAGTGCTGGTGGCACTGTTGGCCAAACAAGAAGTCCTAGGGTCGTGATCAAATGGCAATCCTTTTCCACAAAATTTTCCTCATCTTAAACAAATTTAGGATATTATGATTAATGTGTCAACGAATCATAGTGAATCGGTGAGTATTCATCATGAACTTACTGGACACAAAGCTCACCAGCTTAATGAAAACGTTTCAAATCTCTTGGACTTTGTGTGAGAGAGGGGTAACCCTTACATCATCAAGGCTCCTGCTATCAAACTGCACAATCTAATCACTACGCAACTGGCATTGGATGAATATGCTGTCTAGCTGCTCCAAGTGCAAGTGAATGGGGATCAACTGGTAAGAGAATTCCAGAGAGAGAAGTTTGTTGACAAGACCAAAAAACTCTCTATCACTATATCGAAGAGGAAATTACCTCAGCTCGACAGCAAACCATCCACTGATGCGAGTGCAACTTCTGCTGTGACATCGAAAATGATAGAAGTGGCCCAGTGTGACATCGAAATTGTGAAAGAACAAGTTATGGAACTTTCTTCTACCTATGCCCATGATATCCTGCCTGTTTCATCACTATGTGATGGCGATCTTCCTTCCAAGACTGACAAAAGTGCTCTCATTGCAGATTAGGAAAAGAGTTTAACAGGTAACGAGTTCCACTTTCCTGTCTTTAGACGCATCATTTATACTGGACCTCATGTCGAAAATACGTTCCTTTCCGGACATGGCTTCATTTGGAACATTCGAAAGCACAGTCAGTTGTGTGCTGTCAGCGGGCCACTCTATTTGTTCCAGGTTCAGCCTCTATTTCGTATTTGACAGCAACTTAGAGTCATCTGTCAAGGGTGGAGAAAGGCTACGTCGCACCAGTGGCGGTGAATCTGTTGACCTCACTGAGCTCACTGCACGTGTCCCAATACCCGAACAAATTAACAAGTTGTGGACCTCCTCGGTCAACAAAACAATGCTACAGCTTCTCATTCGCGATCTCATCTTGACTCCTGAGATGGTGAAGTTCAATGTTGTGCTTCGTGGATGCATCACAGATGATAGTGTTGTTTCAGCAGAGTTTTTCCACTCTGGATCACCGTCCACCCAACTCCCTTCTGAAACAACAGAACCTATTGACATGCTAACATGTGATGTGGAAGAAGCCGCTAATCACATAGTGATGCACTGTGCTGTGAGGTGGATCGGGGAAGTAGCCAGCTGCTAATAGTTTCCAATGACAGACACAGTAGCACATCCACTTCATTATGTTCATTATTTTAGAAAGTGAGGCCCCTAAGAACTGTGGGTAGTGTTTGGGACTGATGAGTGACTGCTTCATATACCACTACACACTCTTGCAGATGAGCTAGGAGTAGGACTATCTAAAGTCATCGTGAAGGCACATACATTGACTGGAGATGACGCAGTGAGTAAGATTGGTACCAAACACTTCTCTCTGTCATGTGATCCAGAGCATTACTTGGCTGATTTTGTAGTCTGACACTCTAAATTACGAGATCTTGATGAAAGCTGAGTCGTATCTCCTTCGGGTGTGGGGTGGAGCGATGAGCAAACCCAAATCGCAAACATTCAACCAGCTCTGAGTGGAAGTCCAAATGTGAGCTCCGACACCAAATCATATGGAAGTCCTGCCACCAACTTCAAGTGCAATTCGTGGCCACATCAGGAGACCATTTTACTCTGTCCTTAAAGTTCTATGCCATCTTGATGTTACCCACCCTGCCACAGACCCTAAGAAATACGGATGGGTGAAGACTGTGACACACTAATATCTGAAAAATGCCTGAATGCATTACCCCAAAGAATGCTAGTCATTTGTAAGTGTGGCTCGATGAGATGATTGTGCAAAAAGGAGGGTGTCAAATTTGTAATTTTTTGTCAGAAACAAGAGTCAGTTTTTCAAAATAAGTGAAAATTCTTCTTTCATTCATAATTAAGTCATATTTTCGTGAAATTAGCTTCACATGGTATTGATATCTATATGACTGGGAAATGTCTTTGAATAAAATTGCATGATTGTGCTTTCATTATTTATATATGGCCATCTTGAATTTTGAGCATCAAATGTGGTGATATCGAATCACTAAATGTACTATCGTCTCGGCAGTGCCTGAAAACCTCACAATTAACATAAAAATCACACAGTCACGATGTTTCAAAAGATACACGATTTTTTTGTTTGGGGAGGGCCCAGATTGCTGCCCTCTTGGTTATCGGGTACTATACAGGGTCATATTGATTTCCTTTAGGCACCATCGTGTCGGCAGTGCCTGAAAACCATCATAATAGTCTTCCAGGTACTACATTTCTATTAGATTCGTAAGCCTTTGTAGTCCTGAAAGACCCCGGTGGCAACCATTTTGAAAACCGCCATTTTCTCACTTATGCTATGATTCTAGCAATTGCATCTAATACTGTTTTGAAGCTGGCGGTATCCTTTACTTAAATCACCAAAGTCTCTTCCTAAGAAGATTTATTCGGGTCTCTACAGCAGGGTTAGGGTTATATTGGGTTATTCACCCCTGTTTAGAGTACAACTCTGATGGATGGGGATGCTCCCAACCTCTTCTCAACAAGGTGGAATCTGAAACCTTTCATCTCATGAACTCCTGTCCTGTTACTGGCTCCTTTCATCCTCTGTTTCTTTGCTGCACTGTTGCATTTTTATTTCTTTCTGTCGCTACTTCATTGGTCAGCGTTCCCAAGAACTGTCATCTTGCATCCCTCCATCACTATGGCAGGCACATAACACATCTAGCAGCAAACTGTCATCCACTTTCTGTCCAACTCTCTCGTGCAAGAGTTAACCGTTACTCCAAGTCATTCATGCATGCAATAGGTCAGCTCTGGAATTGTTTTCCTCTGTTTCTATTTCCTACTGCTTATGACTTTCAGCCTTCGAAATGCAGTGTGTCCAGGCATCTCGAAATGAACATATTTTGAATTTGGCTCTTTGTTAGTTTGCTTTTATTTTTACTTGGAAGGAACAATGTTGCGGGCTCCAGGCCTTTGATTCCCTCTTCCATAAAAAAAAATAAAAAAATAGGAAAGATACGTCATGTTTTGTTTATTTCTGCCAATCACACAAGATTTTATTTATCTTAGGAATGTCCTCCCTTTTCGGATAGGTAATTGGCGATAAAGTGCAAGCCATTCAGTATGTCGTCCAAAATTAACTGAATAGTCTGAAGGAAGCAGGTATAAGGCATCATACCAAGGACATTTACAACATGAACATCATCCTGTCATGTCAGTGACGTGATTAAAGAGAGTACCAATATAAGTGGCATTCGTTTAAAGTGAAATTTCTAATAAACACACTTTTTTTTCCAAAATCATTATAGTTCTTTTTTCCGATAACTTTCATGAAGTAAGGCTTATGGGCTAGCCTAACTCCGTCAGCCAAGGAACACTGATGTATTTATAGCCAGACGCCTTAATCTCAGATGGGATAGCAACAAACTGACCGTTTTCATGTCTTCATGTCCTCCACCACCAAACCGTCTTACTCCAACCCACAACATCCTCATTCATACAACTTTTCAACCAACATCTATCCAGTTCATTCTCGGTTTCTCACTCCTGTCATCTTCCACCTCATATAGACAGTCCTCGTCGGACTTGTATTTCCCTTCTCCTCACGTGGTCATATCGTCTGGGTAAACTTCTTATACATTCCAGCGCATCCTAATCAAACACTACAATATTCCTTAACTTCTTCATTTGTCCTTCTGTCTCTCTTCATTCGTATTCCATACTTCTTCCATACAGTTTCTTCTCAGCTCCAGGGAGACCTACTGTAGCGTGAGGCTAACTACTTCTATATTCAGCCTTTACTGATCGAAAATCTCTCCATGTAGCAAGACTAACATTAAGCATACTTCATTGGAATGAAGTCACTGATGAAGATGCTCAGTACAGTATAGTGCTGTAGACAGCGAAACCACTAAACAATAGATTTCTGAACTGCCAACAGCAGCTAATCTGCCTGTATGCGTTAGCCTACTGAGTATCCGAATCATTACAGGTATTACATTCCCGAGCATGGTAGCGGTTAGTTTTTGATTCAGTCTTTTAAAGCAGTTATATAAGGATTCTGCTTTCTAAATAATTCCAGCAAATCTTTATCAAAATTTAGTTGCCGGAGTACGTCTTTTACATATCTGGGATTTCGATGTATTAAAGCGTGATTCCTGCACCTCTAACCCGGTTATGAATTACTGGTGAGTTTAGCAAGATCTGTTTTACTTTTCTTGGTTTTGATGCCATAAAAATTAACTGACTGGAACGTCACATATATATATATATATATATATATATATATATATATATATATATATATATATATATATATATATACCTATCTATCTATCTATCTATCTACATCTATCTATCTATCTATCTACATCTATCTATCTATCTATCTACATCTATCTATCTATATATATATATATATATATATATATTGTAGACAATGAAGTAAGGCGGATCTCACTGTCCCTTTAAACGTATAGCATTAGCAAAGTTGCTTTGAAAAAGAAAAAAATTGGAGCCTTAACAGTTCCCAAACAGTCATGTAGCGCAGCGGCAATTTGAAGGACTGCACGTTGTTGCATCAGAGTATTTTAAGCTGTCTAACAATGGGTATTTGCTTAGGGCCCATTGATGCTGCAGGGACTTGGATGAGTAACAGGAAAGTGGTACCTCATCGCAATGAATGATTAATCTTTCAATGAATCATGATTTTTTGTATATTGCTGAGGTGGTCAGTTACCTTTGTACCTGGGGATATAGAGTCGTTAGTTATCAGATAATTCATTATTAATAATTTATGGCCATTTTAACTCAAAGAGTGGCAAATGCTATCAGGAAAGAATTTAATGCTCGGTAAGAAACTTTATTTTAGCTTTAACCGTACAGTATGTATTACAAATAAATCTTCTAAATACACAGAGTAAAAATCTTTGACAAAGGACAGCATACAAAACAAAGAAAATAAAATTCATATGTACCTTCTAACCCCGTAGTTCAAAGATGGGAACTGTATATTTTTCCCATCTAACATGAAACCATATTGTCAGGTATAGGTAAAACTGCAGCAGGAATTACGGCAAAAACAAAATAGTATGAAGATTAATTTGAGTGATAGCTAAGAATCAGTTATTTTATTCCACCAAAAGCTAAATTTTTTTTTTTTTTCGGATTAGGCATCCCATTCATACTGTATACAAACGATTATTTCACTACTGCTCGGTTATCCTCAAAGTCCTCCTGACATAAAAGCCATATAGTTAACTAAGATATATTAACCCTGAGTTTACATATCTTTTAGTAAGCTTTCATTATTTTATAGCTGCATATGGAACACATGTTAGCGTGTTTGGCGAATACAGGGACGTCAGACAAGTTCTGTCAGAATTACGTGCAGTATTTAACAGTGGGTGCAAGGATTGTATGGGTAAGGATGAAAGTAGGTATACAAGCGTGGGCGATTGTGTGTGCGTATGCGCTGACGGAGGACTGAGCGCCAAGAGTGAAAGATGAGTTTTGGGCGAGTGTAGAAGCATGTATGGACAGGGTTGAGAGGAGTGAGAGAGTGTTTTTGATTGGAGACATGAATGGCAAAGTCGGGAATGTACGAGTGGATGGAGTGGTTGGTCAGTGGGGTGTGCCAGCTGAAGTTGATGGGAATGGTAATGCTTTGTTGGACATCTGTGCTGGCAAGGGGTTAGCAATAGCTAACACCTACTTTTGGCATAAGATGATTCACAGGTATACATGGAGGGTTATGAGGAGGATGGATGGTGAACTTGTTGATCGAAAGGCAATGATAGATTATGTGTGTGTGGATGAGCGAATGAGAAGACAAGTGGTGGATGCAAGAGTGTGGAGAGGGTGAAGGAATGGAATCTCGGACTATCACTTAGATATGGCCATGGGAAGGCTGCAAAGAAAATGGTTGGAGAGACGAAGGGGGAGACAGGAGGAAACAGCTCCTGTGAGAAGAGTGGAGAAATTGCAAGACAATGAGAGAATGGCAGAGTATAAGAGCACAGTGGAAGAAAGATTGGTAAGGAATGAGTTAGAGCAGTTGGAAGGGGTGGAGGACGTATGTAAGATATTCACAGAAGAGATAGGTGCAGCGTGTGAGGTGGTTTGTGGAGTGAAGAGGAGATGCAGGGGTGTGCAAAGGACAGCATGGTGGAATGATGAAGTGAAACGAGCCGTGGAACAAAAGAAGAAGGCATATAGTGAATGGCTAGCGAGTAGAGGTAGGGGAGAAGATGGGAGAGAGGAGAGAGAGGTATATGTGAGCACGAGAAGGGAGGTGAAGAGATTGGTGAAGGAGAGTAAGAAGAAAATCGATGAAGAGTTTGGGAGGGATCTGAGTGTGAAATGGAGGGAGAGTAAGAAATTGTTTTGGAAGGAAGTAAAGAAAGTAAGGCAGTGTGAAAGGGGTAATAGTAGGGGGGTGAACGATAGGAATAATAGATTGTTGGTGGCGAAGAGAGAGAAATTGAAGAGATGGAAGGAACACTTTGAGGATCTGTTGAATGTAGAGAGTGAGAGCAGTGCGAGTATAAGTGGTTGGGGAATGGCAGGGAGAAGGAGAGATGAGAGGAGGGAGGAAGAGATCAGTAGGGCGGAAATAGTGGAAGCGATGAAGATCAAGATGGGAGAGGCCCCGGGAATTGATGGAGTGTGTGATGAAATGCTGAGGTATGGGGGTGAGATTGTACTGGAGTGGATATGGAAGTTATGTAGATTGGCTCGGGAAGAGGGAAGGGTTCCAGAGGACTGGAAATCAGGTATAATTGTTCCTTTATACAAATGAAAAGGGGAGAGAGAAATATGTGGTAACCATAGGGGTATTTGCCTTCTTAGTGTGACTGGAAAAGTATATGGTAGAATACTCATTGATAGGGTTAGGCATTTGACAGAGGAGATAGTTGGACAAAAACAAGTGGGATTTAGGAAGGGAAAAGGGTGTGTAGATCAGATATTTGTTCTAAGATGTTTAGTGAAGAAGTATCTAGAGAAGGGAAAGAAGGTGTATGCTGCCTTCAAGGACTTGGAGAAAGCTTATAACAGAAGAGATAGACAAGGTATGTGGAAGGTACTGAGAATATATGGAGTGGAGGGGAAATTGTTGAGTGATGTGAAGAGTATGTACGAAGGAGCTAGGGCTACGGTGTGAGTAGATGGTGAGCTGAGTGAGTACTTTGATCTCAGCGTGCGACTGAAACTGGTTTGTGTGATGTCTCCATGGCTGTTTAATATATACATGACTGGGGTTGTACAGGAGGTGCAAGGTAGGGCAGTGGATGTGGGGCTGGCTCTAACGAATGAGGGTGAGATTTGGAAGATTCCGGTGCTGTTGTTTGCCGATGATACAGTACTGTTGAGTGAAGATGACTGGGAGTTGCAAGGTTTGGTGAATGAATTTGGGACAGTGTGTAGGAAGAGGAATCTGAAAGTTAAGGTAAACAAGAGTATAGTTATGGTGACTGAGAGGAATGAAGTCACAGAATGCACAGTGAGGTTGGATGGCGAGGACATGGAGAATGTGAGTGCATTCAAGTACTTGGGTAGTGTGATGAGTAAGGATGGAACCTTGTGGGATGAAGTGCATGAAAGGGTACAGCAGGGAAGGAAGGTTGTTGGTTCACTTAAAGCAGTGATGAGAAATAGGGAGGTGAGTATGGACGTCAAGAAGTCGCTGGATGATAGTATTGTGATTCATACCCTGACATATGGAAGCGAGGCAGGACCTTGGAAGAGGGGAACAAGTCAAGAGTGAGAGCAGTTGAAATGAGTTACTTGAGAGGAGCATGTGGAGTGACATGGAAGGACAGGTTGACGAATGAAGAAGTGAAAGAACGTTGTGGGGTGGATGTGGATGTGGTTGAGAAGATTACGAGAAATACACTGAGGTGGTTTGGACATGTGGAGAATGGAGAATGAAAGACTGACTAAGAGGGTGTATGTAGGTGAGGTGGAGGATGGGAGAGGGAGGGGAAGACCGAGGATGAGGTGGAGGGATGGAGTTGAGAGGTATATGAGGGAGGGGGGAGTGAGTTGGGGGGAGGGTAGTCAAAAGGTGGGTGACAGAGTGGCTTAGAGGCGTTTTGTCTGCGGCCACCCTTTGCAGGATTAGGTCGTTGGGCTATAGATAAATAGATAGATTTCACAAGGGTGGATCCAGCACTCGGGAATGGGATGTTGTATGGTTCCTAGAATTACCATTTATTGTATTTTAGCAACTTAAAAAAATGAAAATGTCCTTTTCTTGAAAATGTCCTTTTCTTTTACATGTTTGAATCATGGCATATCAATAACATGGACAAATGCAAGTGGATTTAAATATGC
The DNA here is from genome assembly GCF_032717465.1 of Coenobita brevimanus. NCBI lineage: Eukaryota > Metazoa > Arthropoda > Malacostraca > Decapoda > Coenobitidae > Coenobita > Coenobita brevimanus. Next base: position 47,592,621 of record NC_136993.1, on the reverse strand, counting down.
TGAGAAGAGACGTGCATATAAAGTGTGGCTGCAGAGGAAGGATGAAATGTCACATGACAGGTACAAGGAAAAGTGGAATAGGGCGAGAAGGGCTGTGTGTGATGCTAAAGTGGCAGCAGATGAGAGGTAGGGTAGGCTGCTAACTGAGAATTCTCAACAGAATAAGAAAATGTTTTGGAAGGAGGTGAAAATGGTGTGAAAGGAAGAGTCTACGAAGGAAGAACAAGTAAAAGCAAAGGATGGAAAGATGTTAACTGAGATGGTTGCGGAAAGGGAGAGATGGGCAGAGTATTCTGAAAGATCAAATGTAAAATAGGAAACGGTGGCTGAGATTGTGGCAGATGAAAGGGTGCAAGGAATAAATGTGCTGGGAGAGTTGAATGGTTGTTGATAACATTGGAGGAAGTGCAGAAGGCAGTAAAGAAGATGAAAGCAGGAAAAGCTGCAGGTATGGATGGATGTGCTGTGGAATGCCTGAAAGGCGGTAGACCGACTATTGTTGAGTGGGTAGTAAGATTGCTGAATATGTTTTGTGCGCAGCACGGTGCCGATTGACTAGACAAGTGCTTGTGTGGTTCCACTGTATAAAGGTAAGGGTGATACATATGAATGTACCACCTTTAGAGGTATGAGTCTATTGAGTGTTTTAGGTAAGGTGTATGGTAGAGTGTTAATTAAGAGAGATAGAGAGGGTACCGAGGGAATGATTGGTGATGAGCAGTGTGGCTTTAGGAGGGGGAAGAGATGCATTGATCAAATGTTTGCTGTGAGACAGGTGTGTGAAAAGTATTTACCAAAGGTAAGGATGCGTTTGGGGAAAGTGTATGATAGGATTGAGAGGGAGGCGTTATCGACTGTTCTGAGATTGTATGAACTTGATGGTAGGTTGTTAAAAGGAGTGAAAATTTTTTATGTAAATCATAGAGCTTGTGTAAGAGTAGGAATTACTATGAGTGGTTGGTTTTCCGTGAGAGTGGGGCTGCGGTAGGGATGTGTGATATAACATTGGTTTTTTAATATTTATGTAGATGGTGTTGTAAGGGAGGTGAATGCAAGAGTGTTAGGTGGAGGGTTTGAGTCTGGTGAATGCTGAGAGTAGAGAGTGGAATCTGAATCAGCTGCTGTTTGCAGATGATACTGCATGGACATTAGGTACAGACTTTGGAAGGGTGTGTGAAAGGTGGAAGTTGAGAGTAAATGAGAATAAGAGTAAAGTAATGAAGTGTACAAGGTTGGTAGAGGGCAGGAGGATGAATATAGGTTTGAACAGTGAGTTCCTTGAGGAGGTAGAGTGTTTTAAGTATTTAGAGTCAAATGTTGCTATGGATGGAAGAACAGATAAAGAAGTGAAGTTTAGAATGAATGAAGTAGGAAAGGTGCTGGGAGGAATGAAAAGTGTTTAGATGTCGTTCGCTTAGAATGGATGTAAAGAGAAGACTATATGAGGGTGTTACCGACTGCATTATATGGGGCTGAAACATGGAACATGGGTGTAACACAGAGGAGAAGTTTGAATGTAATGGAGATGAGATGCCTGAGGAGTATGTGTGGAGTGACATGTACGGATCGAGTGAGAAATGATAAAGTGTGAAGGAGAACTGGAGTTGTTCGAGAGATGGCTGACTGAGTTGAGCAGAGGGTGTTGCGATGGTTTGGGTACATGGAGAGAATGGATGAAGAACACTTAGTGAAAAAGATATCTGGGTCGGATGTGAGAGTTGTAAGGCTGAAAAGAAGGCAATGGATAGGATGGATGGACAGTGTGATGATAGCATTAGATGTGAGAGGGATGTCTGTTGAGCCATGAAGAGTGGCTGAACATGATAGGAATAACTGGAGAAATTTTGAATGAATAAATGGTGACTTGGCCCTGAGGGAATAATCTCCCACATTAGGTCTGATCAGGTCATGTGCGGGTAAGGGGATGGGTCCAGTATGATGTGGCAGGGGTAAGCCAGCTCTGCTGTCAGGCCCTGCTGCAGATGTCGCTGATTGTACTGTTCAGTTGACCCTCGTGTGGTGTGTTGTGATGAGGATATGTCCATTCTCCCCTTGGGCCTAAGATACGAATAATGTGTGTGTGTGTGTGTGTGTGTGTGTGTGTGTGTGTGTGTGTGTGTGGATGAGTAAATTGGGAGTGTGTCGTCCTCTTGGCTACCTCCATTTCCTTGGGGGAAGCAGCCTAGGTATATAGACAGAATAGATAATTTGGTACATCATTTTGCACTTTTCTTCTACGTAATTAAACATCCAAGTCCGTGCCTGCTTCAGAAATTATATATCGTCAAAACACTGAAACTTGTTCATAACTTTGCGTTCCCAGTGCTAATACGGTAATGTGAACTTTAAGCATTTGGTGATTTCAGTTCAGTGACTATTTGAATTAAAGTATTTTGTGACTTCATCATACCTCATATGCCGATGATTGTCACATATAGTTTATAATTTATACAAGAAAATTTTGGAAAACTCATCTGGACAAATCATTTGTGGAAAGTAGTGAGGAACTATTTTGAAGTACTGGTAAAGCTGGATGGCATGGGAATCATAGAACAAGCGTATCTGCACGTTGCCAGAATTTAATGTTTTTGACACTGTTTCTGTTTCCTTGTATAGAGATGGCTCGGCAGCAGAAGTAACTGCATCTAAAAGTTTTTCTCCTTTAACCACTTGTGCTTCATTGTCTATTACAGATGATAAACGACACTTTTCAATAGCCCAGGGGTTCTTGCGAAGCCTACGTTGGTAATATTTGGTTTCCACGGATCCGTTCTCCTGCCATCGCCTGATCCAGCGGTACACGGTGGAGAGACTGGCGCCAGTCTGCTGGGAGACGGACCTGGCTGAAACGCCTCCCAACCACAGCCACACCATCTTGGCTCGCTCGGCAACCACCACTGG